>NC_086102.1:179010859-179318044 GCF_963921235.1 Mobula hypostoma | reverse complement strand
ACAATGATGACATTGGCCAGGGATTTCCTTGAATCTATTCCTCTATCCCAACAGAGAGGAAGTCACCACCCTGACACAATGGTGTCAAGAAAACAACCTCTCCCTCAATGTCGCAAAAACAAAGGAGCTGGTTATGGACTACAGGAGGAATGGAGACAAGCTAACCCCTATTGACATCAATGGATCTGGGGTTGAGAGGGTGAACAGCTTTAAGTTCTTCTGCATACACATCACTGAGGATCTCACGTGATCTGTACACACCTGCTGTGTGGTGAAAAAAGCACCTCTTTTACCTCAGACGGTTGAAGAAGTTTGGTACAGGCCCCCAAATCCTTAGAACTTTCTACAAGGGCACAATTGAGAGCATCCTGACTGGCTACGTCACTGCCTGGTATGGGAACTGTACTTCCCGCAATTGCAGGACTCTGCAGAGAGTGGTGTGGACAGCCCAGCGCATCTGTAGATGTGAACTTCCCACTATTCAGGACATTTACAAAGACAGGTGCGTAAAAAGGACCCAAAGGAACATTGGGGACCTGAGTGACTCCAACCACAAACTGCTCCAACTGCTACCATCCGGGAAACGGTACCGCAGCATAAAAGCCAGGACCACCAGGCTCTGGGACGGCTTCTTCCACCAGGCCATCAGACTGATTAATTCACACTGATGTTCTATTGACTGTCCTGCTGTGCATGCTATTTATTACAAATTATTATAAATTGCACATTTACATGGAGATGTAACGTAAAGATCTTTACTCATATATCCGAACATTTATAAGTAATAAAGTCAATTCAATTCAATTCAAATATAGCAGAACCATGCATTTGCAATGGCCTTAGGATTAACAAAACTACTGTTCCGCATCAGTGAATTTTGGGACTGCCTGGTGAAGGAAGCAATTGAAGAAAAACTAGAGGAAAAGAATTTTAACAAAGACAAAGGTCTCGCTCTAAGTAAGAACTGGAATTCGATTGTAAACAAGGTGGGACAGCGGAAACCTGATAGGATGAGGATTAACCAATCAGGAGGGTGGATGATGGGGTATAAATACCACTGGACTAGACATGCCCAGGCATCATCCCTGATGAAGATGGCAGAGTTTGTCATCGTAACATCTGTTAAAGTCGATACCTGTACCTGGCTAGAAGCTCAAGAAAAGCCTATTTTTCACGTATGCCAGGAAAGTACACGAATATTTTTCAAAATGATAGTAATTCAAAATAAATTTTTGGTCTTTTGAAACCTGCCACATAAACTGTCCTAATCAATCACCCCTGCTGTTGACCACTTTCTGGAGGTTCAAGACGCCGACTTCTACAAAGAAGGGATCCGTATGCTCCACGACCACTGGACTAAGTGTGTAAATGTAGGAGGGGACTATGTTGAAAAATAAATGTGCTAGGTTTTCTAAAATTGACTCCTTCTACCGTATGCCACGAACTTATCAATCACCCCTCGTAAAATGATTATCAAAACCAATAATAACTGCAATAAAATCATGTCTTCATAATAGATTTAGAATTTGCAATTAGATTGCAATTTGTATTAAGGTTACAGCCAATATCACTTAACAATTATTCGTTAAAATCCCAGGACATTTTGGTTTAATAAATTAGTTTCTATTTACATATCTCCATTCTTTGAATTAAAACATATGGGTTAGTTAATTAGATCACAGTACTTTTATATGAAAACAAGCTATTCAGTTTTCATAACCAAAATATCTGAATTAATAACAGAAAATACTTGTGCCAACATGACGCCATCATCAAAGTGGCAGAGCAACACCGTACATTCCCTCTAGGTAGCTTTCAACCTGATGGCATGAGTATTAATTTCTGTTAAAAAAGTTCTCCCAGTTCTCCTCTTCTTCTGTTCCCCACTGTGGCCTCTTACCTCTACTCACCCGGCTATCACCTCCCCCCTGCGTCCCCTTCTTCTTCCTTGTCTCCTATGGTTCACTGTCCTCTCCTATAAGGTTCCTTCTTCTCCAGACCTTTACCTTTTTCCATCCACCTGGCTTCACCTATCACCTTCTAGCTATCCTCCTTCCCCTCTCCCCACCTTTCTATTCTGGTGCCTTCCCACTTCCTTTCCAGTCCTGAAGAAGGGTCTTGGCCCAAAACATTGACTGCTTATTCATTTCCATAGTTGCTGCCTGACCTGCTGAGTTCCTCCAGCATTTTGTGCGTGTTACTACAGAAAATACTAAAAGTATTTCTCTGATGAATTGTCATTAACCTGAAAAGTTAATGTCATTTTTGTTTCCGCAGATGATGCTTTGACAAGCTGAATAGTTCCAACATTCACTTTTATTCAGCTTTCTGTGTGAATTCAGATCATTCATCTAACCCAGAACATTTATGACGATACCAATCCTATTTATATGCAGCTTCACCAAAAAAAAGCATTATAGCTTTAATATGACAAATTAAAATTGTCCTTATTTTTCAGTCCAGTTACTGTCTATTAATTGACTTCTATTGTTACTAAAGAGGGAATGTAACAAATTCTAAAATGAATGGGCAGTGTAGTGGTTAGCATGATGCTATTGTAGCTCAAACATTCTGAAGGTCAGATTTCAGTCCCGGCGCCATCTATAAGGAGTCTATTCATCCTCACTGTGGAATGGTTCAATGGTTCCATTCAATATCAGAGAATGTATACAAATATACAACCTGAAATTTTTACTCTCTGCAGACATCCACGAAACAAAAGAAAAACTCCAAAGAATGAATGACAGAAAAAACGTAAGAACCTCAAAGCCTCACCTCCCCCTTAATCCAGCAGCAGAAAAAGTGTCAAACCGCCGCGAATTATTCCATCAGAAAGCATCAGCCCCCTCCCATCACCACCTACCATGCAAGCAACAGAAAACCCCCAAAGAGACCATGATCTGCAGTCCATCAAAAACATTTTTCACCCAACCGTTCGACATGCCACAGTCACTCTCTCTTTCTCACTATCAAGGGAGGAGAGGTGTCACTCCTGCCACAGCGAGAGAGGAGCGCGTTTGATTTCTCCGGGTACTCCGGTTTCCTCCCACAGTCCAAAGATGTGCCAGGTAGGTTAATTGGTCTTTGTAAATGGTCCCCTGACTAGGTTAGGGTTCATCAGGTTTGTCATGAGCTGCTGGGATGGCGTGACTCAAAGAGTGGGAAGAGCCTATTCTGCGCTGGATCTGTAAATAAATCAGTTTATAGCAGCTGATAACTTAATAGGTTGAAAATTAATATCTGAACAAGCTTCATGTTTCGTTCAGTGCAAATTGCTTACTCCATGCTGGCTTGTAGAGTTTCTCCTATATAAAAATGCTTCTGATATGACATTTTAAAACATGTGTTTCTACATGAATAAGAACAAGTAGATAGAAACTAAGAGGAAGACTTGCAACGGTGCAGATCTTGCTTTCAGATAAGAGGTTCTAGATTTGAAGTATTAACTGTTTCTCTTCCCTGCTTGATGTTTCCACCATTTTTTGTTTACATTGTGTTTGTTCAGTGCATTTCAAAAAGTCAGCACCTCTCTAAACATGACACAAGATATATTTGAAGAATTATTTCATCTCTTAATGTTAGGCTTGTGATTTCCAGACAAGGGTGTGAAATAACATTTTCTATTAAAAGTAAATGCATGTTTTAAGATATTTGTAGACAATTGATAATGAATCTGATTAGGTATATTATAACAAACTGGATACTGTATGTTAATCTGTTAAGTGGTATTATAATCTAAACACGCGACAAAGGAGAATAATTTAGTCAAATTTGACTGATTATGCTTCTAGTAAATGACAGAATATTTTTCTATTGAGCTGGACTTGGATGACCTACAGCTCATTCTGAGGAGTGAGGAGTTGATAAATAGGAGCTACTGAGAGGCAGTCACACCCAAGGTGAAGGGGGCAAGTGGCTGTGTGACTGTCTGGAGAGGGAAAAGGAATAGATAGCCAATGCATAGTTTCTATAAGACCATGGAAGGTCCAATGGTCAAGAAGGCGGTCTCTGCAAGCGTCGTGGAACGTGTAGAGCAGGACAAGACAAAGAAGACGTCCTGGTCATCCACTGCGCCTAGTCCCATCTCCAGCCGTCTAGACTCTGTCTTGCCATTGGATCCAGATGGGAATTGGGAAGAGACAGTGAGGCTGACGCTGCACAACTCTCCCTCACTTAAATCCAAATCACGCGCTAGTCTCGACACCATCATAATGGTCCTCATTGACGTCAACGATGGACGAACAACAATAAGACCATAAGATATAGGAGCAGAATTAGCCCATTCAGCCCATTGAGTCTGCTCCACCATTCCATCACAGGGTGATCCTGGAGGCAATCTCAATAATAGGTTTACTGCTTTTGATACTGTTGGAGTGGGGGGGTGGGGTGGAATTGTTGTGTATTTAATTTTTCAGTAATATTTGTCAAATTTTGGAAATTTATTGTTTGAATAAGCATTCTTTGTTAACATAATTGCTATATGTAAGAAGTATGTGAATGGTATATGGTATTGCGCCACCACGTCATATGTGCACGCCTTACTAAAGTAAAACTAAACATGCACAAGTTATCCCCTGCTCTGTCTTTCAAATTGTTTTACATTTGGAAGTTACAAAACATACCAGTGACAACAAGGAAATTTTAAAATGAACTGGAGTGACTACCTACCTGTTGAAGCGCAGTGAGCCGGTCGAGTTAAAAAAAAAGTGCAGCACGTTTTTCTTCGGAAAGGGAAGAGAGCAACATTGGAGTTAAAACAGTAATAAATAGTGAGGACCTGGTGATAATAATCACAAACTTAAAAAGGCAGAAATGGATTGTTACATCAGAAAGATAGATGTGTTTGATTGCACAACAGATAACTAGATATTGTATACTGAACAAATTGAGCAGCATTTTGCAGCAAATGAAATAGCCAATGAAAAGCAAGTGCCAGTGTTATTGAGTGCAATAGGTGAAAAAGTATAAGAGTTTGCTTTGAAGTTTAGGTGCTTTCAACTAACCAGCCAAAATGAACTTTCCGGATATTGTGAATGGAATATTTGGAATCAAAACTATTGTTGATTGCAGAACACTTTAGGTTTCATAAGTGGAATGAAAGGGAAGGGGAGTCCACTTCAGCTTATGTGAGTGAATTGAAGGAGTTGACTGAGCATTGTCAGTTCAGTGATGGTCTTAATGATGCACTGAAAGATCATTTAGTTTGTGGAATCTTACAAGAAAGCATTTAAAAATGGCTAATACCTGAAGCCCAACTCACATTTAAATGAGCAATTGCAATCATTGTATCAATGGAAAAAGCAGAGAGAGACACAACTGAGTTGCAGTCAGGAATGAAAGTGAGTGTGAACAAAAATGCAACATCTTTAGAGGCAAAACTTGCAGAAAATGCAACGAAGTAGGGCACATAGAAAGAGCATATCTGGCAAATAAAAATAAATGGACTGCACAAGGAAAAGAAAAAGATAAAAAGTTAAGCTGCAGTTTCAAAAGAGCACTAATTTGCATGGTGTTGATGAAAAATCTGATAATGATGAGAGTGACACAAGACTGGATAGCCTTGGGATTTACATGTGAAAACTGACAAGAGACAAGCAAATAGAAGTGAGCAGCTTATTAGCAATAGGACTTGGAAGCGTTTGGAGAAGTATCGTCTGATTAGGGATAGTCAGCATGGTTTTGTGTGGAGCAGGTTGTGCCTCACAAGCTTAATAGAATTCTTTGAAGAAGTGAGAAACAAAACTGATGAAGGCAGAGCTGTCACAAGGGGTGCTGGTCACGGACCCAAATGCAAGACACAGACACTGAAGTACAAGGAACAGGACTTGACTAGAGTAGGGACATGACAGGATTCAGGCAAGGAGCAGCGACAAGAACGCAGACTTGGGCTAGGGAAAGCGGGTCCAGGACTAGGAACCATGGACTAGGAACCATGGACTAGGAGACAAGGCTTGAATTCCGAGCCCGAGACTGAACAAGGACCCAGAACCTGAGTCTTGCCTCAGGCTCGGACCCCAGAACCAGGCAAGGTCATGACATGGCTTGAGGCTGGGGTCTTGGGTCTTGAGCTTGGCTTGGGATCCTCGAGGCTTGGGGTCTTGGGTCTTGAGCTCGTCTTGGGATCCTTGAGGCTTGAGGTCTTGGGTCTTGAGCTTGGCTTGGGATCCTCGAGGCCTGGGGTCTTGGGTCTTGAGCTCGTCTTGGGATCCTCGAGGCTTGAGGTCTTGGGTCTTGAGCTTGGCTTGGGATCCTCAAGGCTTGGGGTCTTGGGTCTTGAGCTTGGCTGCGGGATTCTCGAGGCTGGGGTTCTTGGAGTTCAGAGACAGACTGGGTACCAAACATCAACAAAGAGCCAGGACTTATCCTTCAACAAGCCGGGTCTCATCTTAAACACCACCCTAACACGAGACAGGACAGAACATAGACATAGAGCCGGGACTTATCCTAAGACAAGCTGGGACTCAACTTCAACTCTTCACCAAGGTGGGACAGGTCTCTCCATCAGGTAACAGCAGAACAGCCGGACTTACCCAACAGAGGCAAGGACAAGACAAGACAGGTCCCCCGCAGGGCAAAGGCAAAATGGCCTGGCTTACCCCACAGAGGCGAGGACAAGACAAGACAGATCCTCTCGCAGGGCAATGGCAAAACTACCGGGCTTACCCCACAGAGGCATGGACAAGAAGAGACAAACACCAAAGAACGAAAGACTGTTCCATCTCTGCTCGGGGGAAGCTCCAAGTCTCAGTTTGGCCAGCAACCTCAGCTGGCTACAGAAACAGCCAGATCCTTACCTAGCTTGGAGTGGCTGGTAGCCACTCTGCTGGCCCAGGAAACAGCCAAATCTATACCACAAAGATCACTCCAACAAGTCGCAACAAGGCTCCATGAAGCAGTGGTCCTCCAACCAGGCCTAGAGATCACAAATGGTTTCACTAGCCTTCCATCAGCAGGTTGCTCCAAGGGGGACTGACAAGACAAACCAGCAGCCCACACTCAATCCCAAGGCTACCTATATTGCAAGCCTAAAGGTGGGAATCAGGTGCCAATGATGAACTCAAACAAGGGACAGCTGGAAGACCCGGAGTCCTGGGTCCACCGACCGGACCATGAACCGGAATGCAGACTTGATGGACCAGACCATGACAAGAGCAGTGGATGTGGTGTATATGGACATTAGTAAGGCATTTAACAAGGTTCCCCATGATAGGCTCATTCAGAAAATCAGGAAGCATAGGATCGAGGGAAATTTGGCTGTGTAGATTCAGAACTGGTTTTCCCACAGAAGGCAGAAGGTGGTTGTAGATGGAACATATTTTGCTTGAAGATTGTTGACCAGTAGTGTTTCACAGTGATCTGTTCTGGGAGCCCTGATCCTTTTCATTTTTATACATGACTTGGATGAAAAAGTGGAAGGATAGGTTAGTAAGTTTGCAGATGACACGAAAATTAGTGAGGTTGTGAAAGTATAGAAGGTTTTCATAGGGAACATTGTTGGATGCAGAGCTGGGCTGAGAAGTGGCAGGTGAAGTTCAATCCAGAAACGTGTGAAGTGCTGGGGTGGTGATCGAGGCAGCTATATTAGGGAAATTTAAGAGACTTAAATAGACACAGAGACAAATAGAAAATGGTGGGCTATGTGGGACGGAAGGGCTAGATTGATCTTGGAGTAGATTAAAAATCTGGTACAGCATTGTGGGCCAGAGGGTCTGTACTGTGCTATACTGTTCTATGTTGCACCTAAGACTCCCTAACTATTGTAATATTTTAATGTGTATTAACCGTTTGTGATATCTGAAAGGACAGGGGAAAATGAGATATTTATGAACAAGTTCTTCTTGATGTCATTCGGAAAGGTTGCTTTCATAGTGTTCATGCTGCGTTTAGATGACTTCCTCCATGCTGATTCATTCGCTGTCTCTTCGACTCAAGGGGCCATGGAGAAATGCTGTAAGAAAACAGATCCTTCAACTTACTATGTCCATGCTGACCATCAACGCCACACATTCGATTCAGTTTACGTGCCTACAAACCGGCATGTCTTTGGGATAGAGTTATAGAAAGGCACAGTACAGAAGCAGGCCCTTCAGCCCTTCTAGTCTGTGCCAAACCATTTAAACCATTCATGGATCCACCCAAACTTCTCCTAAACATTGAAATCAAGCTTGCATGCACCACTTGAGCTGGCAGCTCATTTCACCCTCTGAGTGAAGAAGTTTCCTTTCAAGTTCCTCTTAAACTTTTCACCTTTGGCCCTCAGCCAATGACCTCTGCTTGCAGTCCCACCCAACCTCAGTGGAAAAAGCTGCTTGCACTTACCCTATGCCCCTCATAGTTTTTTATACCCTTATCAAACCTCTCAACTTTCTACACTCCAAGGAATAAAGTCCTAATTTATTCAATCTTTCAATATACTTGGGACAAAACCAGAGCACTTGAAGGCAATACTTGTCATCATGGAGAAAGTGCAAATCTCACACCGATGGCACTCGGAGTTAGGGATTAAACCAGATCTCTGGTGCTGTGAGGTTCTGACATGTATAAAATTGTGAAATGCAATATCTACGGAGAGCATGCTGAGCGTGTGTTAAAGGAAGTAATGCTGACTACAAGAAATATATAGCACACCATTATTTAATATTTGCATGAATAATCCATGTTTTCCTATATATAGAAGTGTTTAAAATGTGTATTGTTCACTGTACAAAACTATTGCAAAAACTTTGCTCATTGTTTTATCCTTACCCAGCTGAAGTTCCATCATAAAAATGGAGAAAGAATTCAAAAATCTGAGGTGCATAGGGACTTGGAAGTCCTAGTGCAGGATTCTCTACAGGTTAATTTTCAGGTTGAGTCAGTGGTGAGGAAGGCAAATGCAATGTTAGCCTTCATTTCAAGAGGAATAGAATATAAAAGCAAGGATGTAATGTTGAGGCTTTATAAGGCACTGGTGAGACCTCACTTGGATGTTTCCAATAGTGGGGAAGTCTAAGACCAGAGGACACAGCCTCAAAATAGAGGGATGTCCATTTAGAGAGTGGTGAATCTGTGAAATTCTTTGCCACAGGTGGCTGTGGAGGCCAGGTCACTGGGTATATTTACGGCCGATGTTGATAGATTCTTAATTAGTCAGGGTATGAAGGGATACAGGGAGAAGGCAGGAGATTAGGGCTGAGAAGTAACTGGGTCAGCCATGATGAAATGGTGGGGTAGATTAGATGGGCCAAATGGCCTAATTCTGCTCCTGTATCTTATGGTCAAGATCTTATGTTTCCTCCAACTTACCTCTAAATTCTAATGCTTTATTTAAAGGAAGGAGGGGTTGGGGTGGGAGTGGTACCAGTTGGGGGTAATCTATTCTCTAGATTAAGTTTCGGGAAAATCATGCTGGAATAAGGTAGAACACAACGTTTACGTTTCAGAAGAAGGGATATCGCTATGCACATAAAATTTCAATTTTAACATTTTAAGTTGTTTTTTTCCCTTCTGGCTAGTAAGTAATAACAAGTATTAGTAAGTCTTGGAAAGTTGGTGGGTGGGCGTGTGGGTGGTGATGGAGACAGAAATTCCAGGGAAGTAAATTTCTTTAGCTCTATCTTATATCTTCCTATATCTTCTGGATTTCATTTATGCTTTTTTTCCTGATATTTGTATTCTTCAATATCAAATTGCCTTTTCTAATTGATGGATTAAATTAAGCTTTCCACTGCCAGTTGAATCGGATTATTAATAGAAACAGAACCTTTTACTCACCTTCATATTTGTGCATAGTGGTATGTTTTTAATACTGTAGAGTCATAGAATTCTACAGCAGGGAAGCAAGCATTTTATGCCATCCATCACAACAATCTAAACCGATTAATTCCAATCTCTTTATGCCATTTTCTTTTATGTACTTGTCCAGATGCCCCTTAAATATTGTTACTGTTCCCTTTTCCAGCTCCTCCTTTGGAAGTGTATTCCACTCTTTGTGTGGTTTATGTTTCGGATCTTTAACCTCCTCCCATGCATCTTAATCCTATGCCTTCTTTCTGGCCCCCTGCTATGTAAAACAAATTTTGGCTGTCTACCTCAAGTGGGCTTCTCAGGATTTTATATTCTTGTATTATTCCACCTCTCAACATCCTTTTCCCCAGGGAAAACAGATTTAGCCTTTACTATCTTTCCTTATAACGAAAGACCTTCAACGCAGGCAACATCCCTGAGTGTTTTCTGTACCTTTTGTAGCTTAATCACATCTTTCCCATAGTGTGGCAACCAGAACTGCACATAATACTCCAAGTATGGTCCAATCAACATTTTGCACAATTCTAACATGACATTCAAATTCTTGTACTCAATGTCTTTACCGACAAAGGCAACCATGCCACAGGCATTCTTTGGGGAACTATGTACTGCTACCCCTAAGTCTCTCTGTCCAATAACTTTCCTCAGGGATCTGCACTTCCTTGAATATATCATGTTCTGACTTAACTTCCAGTAATTAATCACTTTTTAATCAGAGTCAGGCTTCAGACGCTGAATTGAGCTGTAGTGAAAGGGGATACATTGGTTAAGGGAACAGAAAGGGGGTACTGCGCATGAGAATGAGATTTCCAGACGATTTGTTGCGACCCCGGTGCCAGGGTCAGGAACATCGCGGATCGGGTCCACGGCACTCTGAAGTGGAAGAGTGAATGGCCAGAGGTTGTGGTCCATGTCGGTACCAATAACATGAGTGGGATGGGTGACGACGAGGTTGTGCAAAGTGAGTTCAGCATGTTAGGTGCTAATTTAAAAGACAGGGCATCCAGGGTTGTGATCTCAGGATTGCTACCCGTGCCACATGCTAATGAGGCCAGAAATAGGAAGATCATACAGTGTAACATGTAGCAAAGGAGTTGGTGCTGGAGGGAGGGCTTCAGATTCCTGTACTCAGTACTTGGATTTATGAAGGGCAATATACTAAAAGCTCTCTTTATGACCCTATCTACCTGTGACACCACTTACAAGGAATATCTCAGTATTCCCAGATCCCTCTGCTCTACAACATTCCACAGTGCCCTACTGCTCATTGTGTAAGTCCTACCCTGGTTTGAGCTAATTCCATTTTCTGGGTTAAATTCCACTTCCCCACATTTAACTTTGTAACAGTTGTAACTTCAGACAATCTTCTTCAGGTTCATTGACTATAGCTCAGCATTTAATACCATCATTCCCTCAATCCTGATTGAGAAGTTGCAGAACCTGGGCCTCTGTACCTCCCTCTGCAATTGGATCGACTTCCTAACCGGAAGATCATAGTCTTTGTTGATCGGTGATAACATATCCTCCTCGCTGACGATCAACACTGGTGCACCTCAGGGGTGTGTGCTTAGCCCACTGATCTACTCTCTATATACACATGACTGTGTGGCTAGGCATAGCTCAAATACCATCTATAAATTTGCTGACAATACAACCATTGTTGGTAGAATCTCAGGTAGTGACGAGAGGGCGTATAGGAGTAAGATATGCCAACTAGTGGAGTGTTGCCACAGCAACAACCTGGCACTCAATGTCAGTAAGACGAAAGAGCTGATTGTGGACTTCAGGAAGGGTAAGACGAAGGAACATATACCAATCCTCATAGAGGGATCAGAAGTGGAGAGAGTGAGCAATTTCAAGTCCCTGGGTGTCAAGATCACTGAGGATCTAACCTGGTCCCAACATATCGATGTAGTTATAAAGAAGGCAAGACAGCGACTATACTTTATTAGGAGTTTGAAGAGATCTGGCATGTCAACAAATACACTCAAAAACATCTATAGTTGTACCGTAGAGAGCATTCTGACAGGCTGCATCACTGTCTGGTATGGGGGTGGTGGGACTACTGCACAGGACCGAAAGAAGCTGCAGAAAGTTGTAAATCAGGCCAACTCCATTTTGGGCCCTTTTCTCACTGTTACCATCAGGTCGGAGGTACTGAAGCCTGAAGACACACACTCAGCGATTCAGGAACAGCTTCTTCCCCTCTGCCGTCCGATTCCTAAATAGACATTGAATCTTTGGACACCACTTCACTTTTTTTTAATATACAGTATTTCTGTTTTTGCACTTTTTAAAAATCTATTCAATACATGTCATTGATTTGCTTGTTTATTTATTATTATTTTTTATTTTATTTATTTTTTTTTTGTCTTTGCTAGATTATGTATTGCATTGAACTGCTGCTGCTAAGTTAACAAATTTCACGTCACCTGCTGGTGATAATAAACCTGATTCTGATTCTGATTCAGTGTACATGATGCACCGGTCTGCAAAGTTACTAACTATGCCAGCTACAATTTTATCCAAAATAATTAACATATTTGAAAAACATTATTGATGCAGCATTGATCCCTGCAGAACACTGCTGGTCACCAGCCGTCAATCTGAAAAGTAACCCTCCACTATAACCGTCTGCCCAGGTTCCTGTGTGTTCTAACCTCCCCCGGCCAGCCTACCTTGTGGGACCTTGTCAAAGGCCATTCTAAAGTCCATGTAGACAATGGCTAACACCATGCAGCCATCAGTGCTCTTGGTTGCCTCTTCAAAAAGTTCAGTCAAATTTGTGAGGCATGGTTTCCTATACATATATACTAACTATCCCAAATCATTCTTTGCCTATCTAAATGCAAATAAATTGAGTCTCTCAGAATCGCCTAGAGTAGCTTTCCAACCCCTGGTGTAAGGCTCACTGGCCTGTAGTTCCCTCATTTACCACTGCTGCCCTTCTAAACGTTGCTAGCCAGGGAATGTTGGGTACTTTGGGCAAATGAGGAACACGCCTTAAAATGGGGCAAACTGCATTTGTGTTGGGATCTACAAAAGAACGTTAAGCTACCAAATTGGATTGGAATCTTGAATTTTAATCTTTTTAAAATTTTATTTAGCAATATGCCGGCCTTTTGAGCCATGCAATCCCAGCAACCCCTGATTAACCCAATTTACTCTAACCCAATCACAGGACAATATACAATGACCAATTAAACTACCCGTACGTCTTTGGACCGTGGCAGAAAACTGTAGCACCCATGTTTTGCATGGGGAGGATGTACCGATTCCTTACAGAGAGTGCTGGAATTGAACTCTGAACCCCAGAATACACCAATCTGTAACAGTGTATTGTGGCATCCATGCGATATAAAATTACTTTATATTGTTTGTTCTCTGACTGTTGTGCTGGTCTTCTAACAGGTGTCTAATAACTAAATTCACAGTAAATGGCTACTGATCCCTCATGAATGCTTATCGTAGCTCCAAAGGTTCTATCAGTCCTCAGATATCCCCAGGTGTGGGGAAATATATGATGGAAGTTAACATTGATTGAGTGAAAGTATGATACTGTTGAACCAGTTTTTCCAGTTATAGATATGAGGGGCAATTGTATCAATTGTGAAGAAATAACTCTAAGCAGATGACTCTTGATTTAGGTCATAAGCCACTCGAATTGACATAAGTCAAAGATATATGATAACATTTGCTTTATAGAAAATCTTCTGCCAGTAATTATAAATATACAGATAAACAATGTGCATTGTTTTTCATCTTCACATTTAAAGATACAAGGGTTTCTAGACCAATTAATTGCACACCCACTCTTGGAAAAGTTAAGTTTGGGGCCCCCAATTTAACCTCATGGTAGTACTAAACACTACTTACTCAGCTGTCAAATTTGCACATGTTTGATCATGAAAAGGTTTTAAAATTTAGCACTGGTTTACAATGAGCATGTTATTCCATGTGAACGCAGAGACGACACAGCCCGAAAGCCGTTCAGGCTCATAATACTGCACTCATCTCACTTCTCTCCTGTGCAATGCTTGCCAAAAATTCTCAATGTTTCACAAGAGCAAATGTTATTTTTTGGAATTTCTTTTAAGCATTATTCTGTCTGAGATTAATGACCAATCCAGAATCTTAGTGATTGCAGATAAGAAATGGTATTGATTTATTTGACCCATTCTTAATTGAGATTCTGCCTCAATTTTTTAATTGGCCTCAACTATTTCCTTCTTATCCTCATTCATACCTCGCCTAGCTCAATGGCAATCTCTCACTCTACTTAACTTCACATTCAGGTCAAGCCCTATATATTAGATTCAATCCAGAAAATTATAGAGGTGGTGGGATGCAAAATGGCTTCATACATCACTGTAGTTATAGTTCAAAGCTATCACTTCTGGTATTACCAAGTGATCTGAGTGGTTTGTAGCTTTTTCTCTGGTCTCGTTATATATGATATACAGAAAATATAACACATCTTTAAAAATATTTGTCTGGTTACTCAATGCTCAGTTTTTGATTATTTAGATGACAACTAGTTGAAGCAGTGATTTAATAGTGAACTAAATCAAAGTGCACATTCAAATCGAGCTCAGTGTTAATTTATGTTTACTCTCACAATCAGAATAAAGGTGTAAAGTTTGTGGTTTTATTTCTTGATCTACTAAATTCAGAATATTATTATCTCAAGAGCTACACATTGCTCAGATGATAGATTTCAAATCAAATCAAATTAAACTTAATTATCATTCAAGCAATACATAGATGCAGCTGAATGAGACAGCATTGGTCTGACACCATAGTGCAAAACATTCAAAATAGCAAGCAAACATTCAAAATAGTGAGTAACTTTATTCAAAATAGAGTGCAAAGAAGCATATTCACTCAAAAAAACATATATATATATATATAGTCCAAGACCCTGAGGGACAATGTCTGGTAATTGTCCAGTCTCCCAGCAGTGTGCATACACAATCCAGCCTGTCGTTTCACCGCTCAAATGCAGGAGGGCAGCACTGATGGCAGAGGTCAGGTCTCAGCCAAGCGCACACGCCACGTTGTAATGCTTCCGTGTCTTCTCACCTGGTCTGTAGCAGTGGGCAAGCCCGAGAATTGAGGCCCAGTCCTCACTACAGCTGGGGCTACACAGCTTGTCCCTCCAGGAGACAGGGGTAACAGGCCTGCAGCAACTTTTATTATCACTGTTCGACAGAGTCTTGCGATCACAAGTGAAGTGTCCGAGATAATCTCCAATGGTTATACTGCACCAACTCCCATGCTGCTGTGTAGCCGGCAGCCGCACGGTCTGCGCTCAGGTCAGTTCCTCCGACAGTTCAGCGGGATTCTCCAATATCCTGACCAGCTCCTCCAATATCCTGGCAAAACCCTTTGACACCTCATCCGGCTCTGCCACCGATAACAGTCCAGCTACTCTCATCAACGAGCAATTCACTGATGAAGTAGCCCTTTAGTACTCAAAGTTCTTGGAATAGAATTGTCTTTGGATCATAATAAACAAATGTTATAATTTTACAAATGCAAAAGCACCATTGGTTGTCCGGCAAGAGGCCACTGCATTCACATGCTCTGCCATCTTACCAGAAGTCTGATGTTATTCTGTGCCTGTATTTAAATAAAGGAATCCATAACTTGAGATGTTCCTCCAGTTACAAGAGAAAACTAAACTTTAACTGCATATTGAATTACTCAGTAGCATAAATAGAGTTGAATATTTATCTTTGATAATCTTAGACCAAAAGACCATAAGATATAGGAGTAGAATTAAACCATTTGGCCCATCAAGTCTGCTCTGTCATTTCACCGTGGGTGATCACTTCCCTTTCAGCACCTATCTCCTGCTTTCTCCCCGTATCCCTTCATGCCCTGACTAATCAAGAATCTATCAACCTCTGAATATACCTGAAGACTTGGCCTCCACAGCCACCTGTAGAAATGAATTCCACAGATTCACCACTCTCTGACTAAAGAAATTCCTCCTCATCTCCATTCTAAAAGGACACCCCTGTATTCTGAGGTTGTGAACTCTGGTCTTAGACTCTGATCATAGGAAATACCCTCTTCACGTCCACTCTATCAGGCCTTTCAACATTTGATAGGTTTCATTTAGTTGCCCCTTATCTGCAGTAAGTTAAAATATTTATACGTACAAAATAATCTGCAGATGCTGGGGTCAAAGCAACACTCACAACACGCTGGAGGAACTCAGCAGGTTGGGCAGCATCCGTGGAAAAGATCGGTCGACGTTTCAGCAGGGCTCTCACAGCTAACGGTTTAAAAAGTTTGTCTGTTTGGCAAGGTAAGTGGGTGAGTAGACACATTTTTCCTGTTTCATTCGTGTAGAATTAGCTAGCATGCCTGCAGGGTTAGTGCTTTGTTCAGGGTGTCAGATGTGGGAATCCTGGGAGACCTCCAGCCTCCCTGATGGCCACATCTGCGCCAGGTGCACCGGGTTGCAGCTCCTCAGAGACCGTGTTAGGGATCTGGAGCTGCAGCTTGATGACCTAGTGTTTATCAGGGAAAGTGAAGAGGTGATAGACAGGAGCTAAAGGGAGGTAGTCATCCCTAGGCTACAGGAGTCAGAACACTGGGTCACTGTCAAGAGAGGGAAGGGAGATGCCCGGATAGTGGAGAGCACCCCTGTGGCTGTCCCCCTCAGCAACAAATATCTTGTTCTGGATGCTGCTGAGGGGGATGACCTGACGTGGGACGCCCACGGTGACCGGGTCTCTGGCACTGAGCCTGGCGCTGTTGTGCAGGAGAGAAGGAGGGTGAAGAGAAATGCGGTAGTCGTGGGAGATTCCATAGTCAGGGGAACAGACAGGAGATTCTGTGAGCCTGATAGAGATACCCGCATGGTGTGTTGCCTCCCAGGTGCCAGGGTACGGGATGTCTCGGATCGGGTCCTGAATATTCTAAAGGGGGAGGGTGAGCAGCCAGTTGTCTTGGTACATGTTGGTACCAATGACATAGATAGGACAAAGGAGGAGGTCCTGAAGAGAGATTTCCAGGAGTTAGGAAGGAAGCTGAGAAGCAGGACCTCCAGGGTAGTAATCTCGGGATTGCTACCTGTGCTACGTGCTAGCGAGGGCAAGAGTAGTCGGATCAGGCAGATGAATGCCTGGCTGAGAGACTGGTGTAGGGGGCAGGGCTTCAGATTCTTGGATCATTGGGATCTCTTCTGGGGGAAGTATGACCTGTTCAAAAAGGACAGGTTACACCTGAACCTGAAGGGGATCAATATCCTGGCGGGAAAGTTTAATAGAGCTGTTAGGGAGGGTTTAAACTAATTTGGCAGGGGGATGGGAACCGGAATGACAGAGTGGAGGAAGGGGAAAACAGAAATAAATCTAAGATAGTGAGCAGTAAATATGTCAGGAAAGACAGGCAGGTGATGGGGCAAATGTGTAGCCATTGGGATGAGTTGCAGTGCAAAAAAGTTGCAGTGAAATCAAAGCAGAAAGTATCAAATACTGGTCTTAAGGTGATGTACTTAAATGCACGCAGCATAAGAAATAAGGTGGATGATCTTGTTGTACAGCTACAGATTGGCAGGTATGATATTGTGGCCATCACTGAGACGTGGTGAAAGGATGCATGTCTCTGGGAGCTGAACTTCCAAGGATACACGGTGTATCGGAAGGATAGGAAGGTAGGCAGAGGGGGAGGCATGGCTTTATTGGTAAGAAATGATATTAAATCATTAGAAAGAGGTGATATAGGATCAGAAGGTGCAGAATCTTTATAGGTTGAGCTAAGAAATAGAAGGGATAAAAGGACCCTGATGGCAGTTATTTATAGGCCTCCAAACAGCTGCAGGGATGTGGACTACAAATTACAACTGGAAATAGAAAAGGCTTGTCAGAAGGGCAGTGTTATGATAATTGTGGGGTATTTTAACATGCGAGTAGATTGGAAAAATCAGGTCGGCACTGGATCTCAAGAGAGAATTTGTAGAATGTCTGCGAGATGGCTTTTTAGAACAGCTTGTTGTTGAGCCCACTAGGGGATCGGCTGTACTGGATTGGGTATTGTGTAATGAACCAGAGGTGATTGGAGAGATTGAGGTGAAGGAACCCTTAGGAGACAGTGATCATAACATGATTGAGTTCACTGTGAAATTAGAAAAAGAGAAGCCAAAATCTGATGTGTCGGTGTTTCAGTGGAGTAAAGGAAATTACAGTGGCTTGAGAGAGGAACTGGCCAAAGTTGACTGGAAAGAGACACTGGCAGGAAAGACGGCAGAGCAGCAGTGGCTGGAGTTTATGCGAAAAATGAGGAATGTGCAAGACAGGTATATTCCAAAAAAGAAGAAATTTTCGAGTGGAAAAAGGATGCAACTGTGGTTGACAAGAGAAGTCAAAGCCAAAGTTAAAGCTAAGGAGAGGGCATACAAGGAAGCAAAAATTAGTGGGAAGGCAGAGGATTGGGAAGTCTTTAAAACCTTACAAAAGGAAACCAAGAAGGTCATTAAGAGAGAAAAGATTAACTATGAAAGGAAACTAGCAAATAATATCGAAGAGGATACTAAAAGCTTTTTCAAGTATATAAAGAGTAAAAGACAGGTGAGAGTAGATATAGGACCGATAGAAAATGATACTGGAGAAATTGTAATGGGAGATGAGGAGATGGCAGAGGAACTGAACAAGTATTTTGCATCAGTCTTCACTGAGGAAGACATCAGCAGTATACCGGACACTCAAGGGTGGCAGGGAAGAGAAGTGTGCGTGGTCACAATTACGATAGAGAAAGTACTCAGGAAGCTGAATAGGCTAAAGGTCGATAAGTCTCCTGGACCAGATGGAATGCACCCTCGTGTTCTGAAGGAAGTAGCTGTGGAGATTGCGGAGGCATTAGCGATAATCTTTCAAAAGTCGATAGATTCTGGCATGGTTCCGGAGGACTGGAAGATTGCAAATGTCACTCCGCTATTTAAGAAGGGGGCAAGGAAGCAAAAAGGAAATTATAGACCTGTTAGTTTGACGTCGGTGGTTGGGAAGTTGTTGGAGTCGATTGTCAAGGATGAGGTTACAGATTACCTGGAGGCATATGACAAGATAGGCAGAACTCAGCATGGATTCCTTAAAGGAAAATCCTGCCTGACAAACCTATTACAATTTTTTGAGGAAATTACCAGTAGGCTAGACAAGGGAGATGCATTGGATGTTGTATATTTGGATTTTCAGAAGGCCTTTGACAAGGTGCCACACATGAGGCTGCTTAACAAGATAAGAGCCCATGGAATTACAGGAAAGTTACATACATGGATAGAGCGTTGGCTGATTGGCAGGAAACAGAGAGTGGGAATAAAGGGATCCTATTCTGGTCGGCTGCCGGTTACCAGTGGTGTTCCACAGGGATCAGTGTTGGGGCCGCTTCTTTTACATTGTACATCAACGATTTGGATTATGGAATACATGGCTTTGTGGCTAAGTTTGCTGACGATACGAAGATAGGTGGAGAGGCCGGTAGTGCTGAGGAAACGGAGAGTCTGCAGAAAGACTTGGATAGATTGGAAGAATGGGCAGAGAAGTGGCAAATGAAGTACAATGTTGGAAAGTGTATGGTTATGCACTTTGGCAGAAAAAATAAACGGGCAGACTATTATTTAAATGGGGAAAGAATTCAAAGTTCTGGGATGCAACGAGACTTGGGAGTCCTCGTACAGGATTCCCTTAAAGTTAACCTCCAGGTTGAGTCGGTAGTGAAGAAGGCGAATGCAATGTTGGCATTCATTTCTGGAGGAATAGAGTATAGGAGCAGGGATGTGATGTTGAGGCTCTATAAGGCGCTGGTGAGACCTCACTTGGAGTACTGTGGGCAGTTTTGGTCTCCTTATTTAAGAAAGGATGTGCTGACGTTGGAGAGGGTACAGAGAAGATTCACTAGAATGATTCTGGGAATGAGCGGGTTAACATATGAGGAACGTTTGTCCGCTCTTGGACTGTATTCCTTGGAGTTTAGAAGAATGAGGGGAGACCTCATAGAAACATTTCGAATGTTAAAAGGCATGGACAGAGTGGATGTGGCAAAGTTGTTTCCCATGATGGGGGAGTCTAGTATGAGAGGGCATGACTTCAGGATTGAAGGGCGTCTTTTCAGAACAGAAATGCGAAAACATTTTTTTAGTCAGAGGGTGGTGAATCTATGGAATTTGTTGCCACGGGCAGCAGTGGAGGCCAAGTCATTGGGTGTCTTTAAGGCAGAGATTGATAGATATCCTAGTAGCCAGGGCATCAAAGGTTATGGTGAGAAGGCAGGGCAGTGGGACTAAATAGGATAAAATGGATCAGCTCATGATAAAATGGCGGAGCAGACTCGATGGGCCGAATGGCCTACTTCTGCTCCTTTGTCTTATGGTCTTATGGTCTTATGGTTTCGATGGAAACGTCGACCGATCTTTTCTACGGATGCTGCCCGACCTGCTGAGTTCCACCAGCGTGTTGTGAGTGTTAATATTTATACATACTAGATACTATATGCTTATTAATGTATTTTGCATATTTAGAAGTGTAAATTATTTAAAGTTCAAAGTAGATTTATTATCAAAGTTCATTTATATCACAACATACAACCCTTAAATTTATTTTCTTGTGGGCATACTCAATAAATCTATAGTATAATAGCCATAACAGAATCACTGAATCCACCCAACCAGGACTTCAGCCAAAGGGCAGAAGACAACAAACTGTACAAATATAAAAAGAAGAAATAACAGTAATAAATAAATAAACAATAAATGTCGAAAACATGAGATGAAGAGTCCTTGAAAGTGAGTCCATTTGTTGTGGGAACATTTCAATAATGAGGCAAGTGAAGTTGAGTGAAGTTTTCCCCTATGGTTCAGGAGCTTGATGGTTGAGGGGCAATAACTGTTCCTGGATCTGGTGGTGTGAGTCCTGAGGCTGCTGTACTTCCTCCCCGATGGCAGCAGCGAGAAGAGAGCATGTCCTGGGTAGTGGGGTCCCTGATGATGGATGCTGCTTTCCTGTAACAGCATTTCATGTGTAGATGTGCTCAATGTTGGGAGGGCCATCCCCCAAAATGACTATTTGACCATGCAATGAAAATTCTGGTTTGGCGTGCATTGAATAAAGCCTTTGTTGGTCTAACATTTAGAACTGACAGTACAATAAGAGGTCAGGAAATGCAGTAAGTTTGGAGTCACACATCATTCTGGGAGGGAAGTAAAAGCTATTGACAGAACAAAAAGCATTGCTCCCAGTTGTATAAACTTTTGATCTCTTACCTGTCAGAAAGTTTACAAGGGTAAGGTTTAGTTTAAATTAATACTGTACAAACTCTATTATTATATCAAAGGTGATCAAAGTGACTGTGGAGTAATTTTACTTAATGTCCTTGTATATATAATGTTACCATAGATAATCAATCCAGGAGCACATTAAAATAATGGAATGTTTTCATGGCAGAGGTTCATTATGCATGCTCAGCTTTTTATTCTAGAGTGACTTCTTGCAAAGCATTATTGACTTTTCATAAATCTTAATCATAATCTGCTTTCTTTGAATTAGTACCACACTTACATAAATTAGTTGACACATGTGTAATTGTTGCCGGATACCTGTGGTTGGCTGTGAAGCAAACAGAGGATTAGCCACAAAGGACTGATTTTGAAAAGGTTAGCATATTTTGCACTGTTTTGTGAATGGATCAGCAGGCAAATACATTGAGTAATGTGACCTTGAGCTGCACCGTTCAAGAAGGGATGGGACTTAATTCTAAATGTGCTAACACATCTCGGTCACAGTTGGAAAAAGTTGGTATGCTACAATTGGTTTCAACTGCTTTCAGTAAGGAATAGGAATAACTATCAAGATTTGTAGTTGTATTATTGAATTGTACAGTGCCTATTGAAAGAAAGAGGACATTCTTGCTTAATTGTGAAGGTTCTAGTTCCAGGAAGTTTATCAATACCATCTGTGGGAAAGAATCGTCACTTTGAGAGAGATCAGTGGACTGTTACTAGTCAACAACCACACCCTGACTAAAGTTGATTAAGGAGATAAGTCCCTTTCCATTTTTATTCGATTTATCGTTAAAGGAATTTGTCAGTTCCACTGCTTAAGACATGTAACATTATCCAAATAAAGTGAATGGATTCAAAGCATCAATTGTACTGAATGGGTTTTACAAGTCATGAACTGATAAAGTTCAAAGTAAATTTTATTATCAAAGTACATACATGTCATTATATCTAACCATGAGATTAATTTTCCTGCAGACATGCTCAGCAAATCTATAGAATAGTAAATACATTTGTATATGGATGCTAGATTTAAGGACTGGACAGCAGTTCTTTGCAATATAATGAAAGAAGGAACACTGTTCTGTTTTGAAATGCTTAAAGAGAAACACATTAGAAAAACAAGACTTTTAGCGGTGTCTACAGATGTGACAGTAAGTTAATAGGAGGGTTAAAAATCTTAAGACACATTCGACTTCATATATTAAAACAAAATGGGAGAAAGAAGGAGGGATAATAATATCTGAGGAAGAATGGACGATAACATGGAGGTATCAATGGAAGTGTACCAGTTCACAGGAATGGAGGGAGTTTGGGTGGAAAAACTTGATAAGATATTTTATTACACCGTCTCAGAAATCCTATTATGATAGTAGCCTCCCTGTTTGCTGGAGAAATTGTGGAAATCAAAATGCAAACATTTATCATATTTTCTGGGATTGCCCGATTATCAAAGACTATTGGAGTGGGATACACGATGCCCTGCAAGACATTTTTAAAGGTGAACTACCCTTAGAAAGTAAGACCATGTATTTTGGGTACGTACCTCAAGAATGGTTGAAAGGAGATAAATATTTAATGAATATACTGCTGGTGGCTTGTAAAAAGACTCTTACCAGGAAATGATTATCACAGGAGAGCCCAACTTTAAACGCATGGATGGAGATTACAATGGACATTTACAAAATGGAGAAGATAACAGCATCTGTTAATCATAAGTTGGAACAATTTGATTCATACTGTGAAAAATGGTTCAACTACATAACACCTCATAGACGTGATTTTATTCTCACAAATCAATGAATATGTTGTAAAAAAAAATCACTCCCTACTTGTACATAGTTTTCTCCTTTTGCTTGTTCTTTCTTTCCTCTCTTTTCTATGGGTGTATTCCTCAGGTAAATATTATGTGGAGATTTGTGGCAAATATGATTATATGATATATATGTACAATATCTGAAATACATCTTATGGAAATGTTTGTTTGATATTGAACTTCAATACAAAATAAATTACAAAAAAAAGAATAGTAACTATAACAGGATCAATGAAATATCAAGCAGAGTGCAAATGACAAGCTTTGCAAATGCAAATATAAATAATGAGAACATGAGTTAACAAAATAAAGAGTCCTTAAAGTGAGATCGCTGGTTGTGGGATCGTCTCAATGGAAGTGAGTGTAGTTATACCCTTTTGTTCAAGAGCCTTATAGTTGAGGGGTAGTAACTGAGTTCCTAAACCTGGCGGTGTGAGTCCTAAGGCTCTTGTACCTTCTGCCTGGTGGCAGCAGCGAGTAAAGAACATGGCCTGGGTGATGTTGTTTTCCTATGGCAGTATTTCATGCGGTGTGTTCAATGGTCAGGAAGGTTTTACCCATGAAGTACTGGGCCAAGTCCATTATCTTTTGTAGGGTTTTCCAATTTAACAGATCTTTATCCAAAATATGGTTTCTACTGTCAGCATAACAAATATATATATCAAAATGTGCAACAACAGAAGCTTGAAATACCTGAAAGCTGTGGCCAAAAATTAATATCATGATAGATCTTAAATGCAGACTGTAATCAACAGCTTGGGATATAGTGCTCATCTCCTACTTTGTGATCTGGTGGAACTGCAACACACATATACAACGGAAATCGGCCTATTATTGATACACTAAAAAACTTTTGTTTACATGACATTCACAAAGATCATTCCATAGATAAGCAAATTGAGGTTGTATAAATGGTGAAAGGAAAAACAGAATGCAAGATATAGTAAAATTGCAGAGAAAGTTCAGTGTATGTAGACATATAAAATGCAAGGATGGTGATGAGGTAAATTGTGAAATCAAGATTTCGTCTTTCATGCATTAACTGTCCTGTTCAACAGCAGGATAGAAATTGTCCTTCAACTTGGTGATAAATGTTCTCAAGAATTTCTATCTTCTGCCTGATGGGAGGTGGGAAAAGAGAAGATAAAATCCTGTGGTGTTACAGGAAATGTACTGGCATAGATAGAGGAATGGCTGACAGGCAGGAGGCAGCGCGTGGGAATAAAAGGGGTCTTTTATTTTACTTTTTACATTTAGAGAGTGGAATTGATGGCTTTGTGGCAAAGTTTGTGGGTGATACGAAGATAGCTGAAGGGGTAGGTAGTTCTGAGGAAGCAATACGACAAATTGGAAGAATGGGCAAAAAATGAGGCAGATGGAATACAGTGTTGGAAATGTATGACATTGCATTTTGGTAAAAGGAACAATAATGCAGACTATTATCTAAATGGGGAGAAAATTCAAACATCAGAGGTGCAAAGGGACTTGGGAAACTACGTGCAAGACAAGGTTAATTTACAAGTTGAGTCTGTGATAAAGAAAGCAACATGTAATGTCGGCATTTATTTCAAGGTGAAATGAGTATAAAAGCAAGGAGATAATGCTGAAGGTTTATAAGACATTAGTCAGGCCGCACTTGGAGTATTGTCAACAGTTTTGTATCTCAGAAAGGATGTATTATCATTGGAGAGAGTTCAGAGGAAGTTTACCGGGAATGAGAAGGATTTGGCAGCCTCGAGCGTGTACCCACTGCAATTTAAAAGAATGTGGGGGGATCTGATTGAAACCTACCGAATGTTGAAAGGACTAGATAGGGTGGATGTGGAGAGGATGTCTCCTCTTGTGCGGGTATCCAGAACTAGAAGGCACAGCCTCAAAATTGAGGGGAAACCTTTTAGAACAGAAGTAAGGAGGAATTTTTTTTAACCAAAGAGTGGCAAATCTGTGGAATGCTCTGCCATAGACTGCGGTAGAGGCCAACTCCATGGGTATATTTAAAGTGGAAGTTGATAGATTCCTGATTGGTCAGGACATCAAGGGATATAGTGATAGGGCAGGTACATGGGGTTGGATGGGATCTGGGATCAACCATGATGAATTAATGGAGCAGACTCGAAGGCTGAATTGCCTAATTTTGCTCCTGTGTCTTATGGTTTTATGGTCTTAAGAAAGGGTGGGTGGGGTCCTTGATTACATTGGCTGCTTTCCTCAAGCCACTGAAGTGTAGACAGACTTCACTGAAAGGAGGCTGGCTGCATGATGGACAGGGCTGCTTTTACAGCTTTCTGAAATCCTGGGCACAGCAGTTACCATATGAAGTTGTGATTCTTTCCAAAGGAATGTTTTCTATAGAGCATGCGTTAAAACAATGGGGTTCTTCCCGGACATGGCGAATTTCCTTAGCCTTCTCGAGAGAGAGGCATTGGTGTGCTTTCTTGTCCATTGGGTCCACATGGCCAGGATAAATTGTTGATGTTTATCTGAAGGTGACTGAAGGTGTTACATTTGAAAGCATGCATTATATAGAATAAGGTTTTGAAAGCATGCAGTATATAGAATAAGGTTTTGAAAGTATGTAACATATAGAATAAGGTAGATAATCTTGTAGCGCAGTTAAAGCAGCAACTCCCAATGTGGCAGTTATGTGTCCTAAGGGGGTATTAGGGGAAATGAAGTCATTGCGGGGTGTTCAAGATCCTTGGGTGAGGCAGAAAGTGGCACCCTAACTTTGGAGCTATAATTAAGAGACCTTACGTGATCGGTCAATTGCACTAACTGGAATAGCATGAAAGCAGCTTGCTCTATCCCAACTAACATTCAGGTCCCAATCTGAATCCTTGTCAATGTAATTTTCACTGTTGTGATCATTTCCATCTTCGCCTCACTGTTCATTTGCATGCCGCTACCATCACTCCACCCATGTCAACTGGTTGCTGTCGCCTACATCCGATAGGCATTCCCAGTTTGTGTTAATTTTTAATTTTAATTTAGTTCTGTTAATGACAGGTAAATACATCTGGCATGATCTCTATGAGTCTGGTGAAGCCTTGAATTCTAATTCTAATCCTGCTAAGAAACTGAAACTACAGGAGTGCATCAATACAATGTTACATACCTGGAGTATGGTCTAGTTCTGTTCCCATCAGATCAATGATGCCCCATGTGTCTTATTTGTAATATTGTATTGACTAATGATGCCATGAAACCATCAAGATTGCAGGAACACCTCCATAAAAGACTCTCTGAAAAGGCTACTTATGGTATTACTCAGTTCCAGAAGATGAAAAATGCTTTTAAAAAGTGTTGCACACTCGAGTCATTTGCCAAGAAAGCTAAAAATTGACCTTGATAGTGATCTCATTGCTTCTTATAACATTTCCAAAATGATAGCAAATTGTGGAAAATCTCATACAATTGATAAAAATTTTAATAACGCCTGCTGTATCAGAAATGCTCACCACTGTTCTCAAAATATATATCAGTATTTTAAAATCAATTCTTCTGAGTAATACCATTGTTGCTCATCATATTGATGAAATGAGTGAAAACCTTTGGTATCAACTATGAACAGAGCTACTAACAAACAGAATTTGGGATTCAACTGGATGAATCAACTGTGTGAGCTAACAAGGCTTTGCTAATGGCATATGTATGGTTTATCAAACATGGAAAAAGTTTATGAAGAGATTCTCTTTAGTAAAGAGTTAAAAACAAATATCAACAGAAGATCAATCTATGGTGAGCTCAAAATTTATATTGAGGATAAAAGTTTTTCAATTAGGAATATGATTTCTTGTGCAACAGATGGAGCATCATATATGACAGGTCACCGTGCTGGTTTAGTGGCATTTATGAAAAAGGAAATTCCAAGTCTGTTTGCAATCCATTGTGTAATTCACCATCAACATCTTGCAGCCAAAAACCATAGCCAGCGACTTTTTTTTAAGCAGGACCCTTGTAATATCTGCTATCAACAAAATTAAAGCTCGTCCATTAATAGCAGAATATTTCATCACTTATGCCAAGATGACGATGAAGAGTTTGAATGCTTGCTTCCTCAAACAGAAATGTGTTGGTTGCCAAAAGGCTGCTGCTTAAAACATTTCTTTGGTCTTTCTGACACTGTGGTTGAATATTTGCTTAAAGTTGATAAGAGCTTAGGAAGCAAGATTGAAATTCTATGTGAATATGTGGCATACTGAGCCAATCTGCATGACAAAATTAACCTTCTAAATATGAAACTACAGGATGAGAATTTCCATTTAATCCAGGCAATAAGTGCAGTGTTCACGTTCATTGGAAAATTGGAAATATATAAGCAAAACATTGGGATAAGAATGTTCTCACAGTTTCCCTGCATTGAAAATATGACCCTCTCTTTCACAGAAGGTGATTTGCAAGAGTACTGCTTGCACCTGTAGTCACTGAAGTAGGATTTTCAGAATCAATTCAAGGATTTGAACAATCTGGAAATTCTGGACTGGGTGATTAACCCATTTCTTTGCAAGGTGGAAGAACAGGAAGAGAACTTGCAAGATGAAATTATCAACGTTCAGAATGATGAAGAAGCAAAATTTTTTCAAAAATATTGGCTTTTGTGGTATGTGGCTACATTGTCATACGAAGTTTCCTGGTTTTTGTAGAAGACCCAAATTGCTCTTCTTTACATCTCCATCCTCCTATCTTGTCAAAAAAGGCTTCAGTGCTGTGAACTGCATACTCACAAAAAACAGAAACCATTTGGATATTGTTAAGTGTGGAGATTTTATGCTTTTGCTGTCACAATTTGAACCAGATATTTCAACTCTTGCTAAAAACCATCAAGCTCAAGGTTCACAATGATATTGAAGCTACTGTACAGCTTATACAGGTACTGAGAAAGCTAAGTGTAAAGACAAATAAAAATTTAAAGCAGAATCATTTTTCTCATGTTAGTATATGGTAGACATGGTTTTACACTATGAGGGCCTAACAGAACCATTGACAGGCATAAAGGTGCTTTAGCGGGGCATTGGCAAGTATGGAAGTGCTTTGGGGGGGGTCATTGGGCTAAAAAAAAGGTTGGGAAACACTGCGTTAGAGATTGGCAGGCATAATGTTGTGGGCATCACTGAGTTGTGGCTGAAAGAACATAGCAGATCACAACATCCAAGGAAACACTTTGCATCAAAAGGACAGGCAGGTAGGCAGAGGGGGCGGGGTGACTCTGTTGGTAATAATTTAAATCAAATCCTCAGAAAAAGGTGACATAGCATCAGAATTAGAATCCTTGTAGGTAGAGTTAAGAAACTGCAAGTGTAAAAAGACCCTGATGGGAGTTCTATACAGGCCTCCAAACAGTGGAGGTGGGATACAAATTACAACAGGAGATAGAAAAGGCATGCAATAAAGGCAATGTTACGATAGCCAAGGGGGATTTCAAAATGCAGGTAGATTAGGAAAATCAGGTTGGTGCTGGATCCCAAGAGAGGGATTTGTAGAAGGCCTAGAAGATAGCTTTTTAGAACGGCGTGTGGCTGAGCCCATTAGCGGAAATGCAATTCTTGATTGAGTGCTGTATCATGAACCAGATTCGATTAGGGAGCTTAATTAAGGAAAAGGAATTAAGGAGGCAGTGATTATAATATGATAGAATTTACCGAGCTGGCAAAAGTTGATTTGAAAGGGTAACTAGTAGGGATGAAGGCAGAGCAGCAGTGGCTGGAGTTTGTGGGGGCAATTTCAAAGACACACGATAGATACATCCCAAAGATGAGGAAGTATTCTAAAGGAGAGATGAGGCAACTGTGGCTGACAAGGGAAGTCAAAGGCAGCATAAAAGCAAATAGCAGGGTATATAATGTAGCAAAAATTAGTGAAGTTAAAGGATTGGGAAGCTTTTAAAAAACATCAGAAGGCAGCTAAAAACCATGAGGAGAGAAAAGTTGAAATATGAACGTAAGCTAATAATATAAGAGGATACAAAAAGCTTGTCAGATATATCAGGAGACTATTGGAGAACTGAAAAATGATGCTGGAGAGATAATAATGGGAGACAAGTAAATGGCAGGTGAACTGAATAAGTATTTTGTGTAAGTCATCACTGTGGACAACACTAGCAGAGCACCAAAAATGTGAGAGGGTCAGGGAGCAGAAGTGAGTGTAGTTGCTATTACTAAGGAGAAGATGCTTGGGAAGCTGAAAGGTCTGAAGGCAAATAAGTCTCCCGCACCAGATGGATTACACCCCAGGGTCCCAAAGAGGTAGCTGAAGAGATTGTTCAGGCATTTGAAATGATCTTTCAAGAATCACTAGATTCTGGAATGGTTCTGAAGGACTAGAAAATTGCAAAGGTCACTCCATTCTTTAAGAAGGGAGGGAGACAAAAGAAAGGAAATTATTGGCCAGTTAGCCTGACTTCAGTGGTTGGGAAGATGTTGGAGTCCATTAGTTAGGATGAGGTGTCAGGGTACTTGGGGGTGCATGACAAAGTAGGGCAAAGTCAGCATGGTTTCCTTAAGGGGTAATCTTGTCTGATAAATCTGTTGGAATTTTGTGAGGAAATAACAGGCAGGATAGAGAAAAGGGGCTACTTAACAAGATAAGAGCCCATGGTGTTACAAGAAAGATACTTGGATTGGCAGACTAACAGGAGGCAAAGAGTGGGAATGAAGTGGGCCTATTCTAGTTGGCTGCCAGTGACTAGTGGTATTCTGCAGGGGTCAGTATTGGGATTGCTTCTTTTCGCTGCATGTGTCAATGATTTGGGTGTCAGAATTCATGGGTTTGCAGCCAGGTTTGCAGGAAATACAAAGGTAAGTGGAGGAGCAGGTAGCCTTGAGGATGCATGGAGTCTGCCGAAAAACTTAGACAGATTGGGAGATTGGGCAAAGAAATGGCAGATAGAATATAGTTTAGGGAAGTGTATGGTCTTACACTTTGATAGAACAAATAAAGGCATAGATTATTTTCCTAACGGGGAGAAAATCCAAAAATCAAAGGAACTTGGGAGTTGTCATTCAGAATTCCTTAGAGACTAACTTGCAGGTTGAGTCAGCAGTCAGAAAGGGAAATGCAATGTTAGCATTTATTTTGAGAGGACAAGAATATAAGAGAAAATATGTGACAGTGAGGCTTCATAAGGCGTTGGTCAGACTGCACTTGGTGTATGGTGAGCAGTTTTGGGCCCCTTATCAATAAAAATAAATGCTAGCATTGAAGAGGGCCCAGAGGAGTTTCACAGGAATAATTTCTGGAATGAAAGGTTTAACATGAGGGGCACTTGATGGTTCTGAGGCTTTACTCTCTGGAGTTTAGAAAACTGAGAGGGAAACTTATCGAACATTGAAAAACCTAGACATAGTGGATGTGGAGAGGATATTTCCTATAGCGAGTGAGTTTAGGTTCAAGGGCACAGTCTCAGAATAGAGGGACGTCCATTTAGAATAGTGATGAGGAGGAATTTCTTCAGCTGGAGGGTGGTGAATATATGTAATTCATTGCCACAGGTGGCTGTGGAGGTCAAATCATTAAGTATATTTAAAGCAGAGGTTGATGGGTTCTTGATTAGTCAGGGTGTCAAAGATTAGGGGAAGAAGGCAGGAGAATGGGGTTGAGAGGGATGATGTTGGAATGGAAGAGCAGACTTAATGGGCAGAATAGTCTAATTCTGCTTCTATGTTTAATGATCTTATAGTCTTTACTGCTAGAAAGTTTGAAGCTCTCAGCCATCTCCACCTCAGCACCATCGATCCAGACAGGAGTATCTACCCTGGCCCTCTTCTTTCCATCAATGACCAGTGCTTTTGCTTTGCTGCCATTGAAGGAGAAGTTGTGGTCCTGATACCATGCCATTGAGTTCGTTATCCCCTTCCCGTACTCTGTCTTGTTATTGTTTGCGATCCAGCCCACCATAGTGGTGTCATCTAAAAACATGTAAATGGAGTTAGAATAGAATCTGGCGTCAAAGTTATGAACTTCATTATTACTATGGACTACTTTTATTTTTATTGTGTGTTATTAACTGTATGTAAATTTCATAGCTGCCCAGTTTGATTTGAACTTAGGTTTCAGCATCATTCATCAAGGCCTCTAGGTTTCTAGTCTGATAATCTAACCATAGTGCCATACCACACCCATTGAAATAATCATGCAATTTTCTTTAAATCTGTTATGTTTAAAGACACCTAATTCACTATCAGTGACTATTTCCTCTTGATAAGTGGAAGTATAATAAAGATGTTGTAGTGGTCAATAGCATTTGATAAAGGCACAAAGTTTGAGAAATGAAAAGAACACTTGCATTAAAATGATCCCTTTCACAAGTACAGGCTGTTTAAAAGTAACTAATTTTTTATAATGTATCATCGCTTCAGTCCAAACAGAGCAATCTATTCAAATTTCTCAGCATTTGCCTTTAAATGTCGATATATAAAAGAGCCGAGGAACATATTGATTTGAATTGTGATGTTGTGTAACCCTGTATGTTAAAATCCAGTGTTTCTGCAGCACTGCCTGGAAAATGTATTCATCATTCATTTGAAGCCATTCAACCCATGTTGTAGTATGGCGCACAGGTGTACTGAAAACACCAGGGAAATCAAATTCAGTTTGAAGCTGTGATCTGAGCTGAATTGAATCTCCAGTGTAAATGGAGTCACAAATCACACTTGGTCTGAATTTAGAATGCTCCTGCTTGGACTAATCCTATGGCTTTGGCACATTCTTATTCCATCCAGGGTCAGAACTTTAAAAACGGTTACACAGTTTCTGTCATCCCTCAGCCTGCATCCTTCTGCTGTTGAATGTAAATTATATTTGATTTGAATAAACAGTTTGATTTAATTAGTGACTGATACTTATTTTTAAATGGGCAGTGTGACTTCATAAATTGTATAAATATTGATAACACAGGTAGAAATTAATACTATAGTGTTTTATAAGTGGTTCATTTATTTCTGTTTGCCATCTTCAAATTTGTAAGTTTTGAATAACACAATAGAAAATATATGAATTAAAAATAAATGTCTAATTATGTTGCTTTGTGTTAATTTCTGTATTCAGTGCTGCTGATTTTCAGAAACTCATTTGAATTCTTCTGCTGAGTAATGTGTCAGGGGTACCAGCCTAGATGCCAAAGCCATTAAAAAGTCATTCAGTAACAGTATTCTGGAATACCAATGAGTGAGGTTAAAAAGGCTCCACTGCACTTGGAGGGCAGTGCTAATTCAGAAACTTGCCTCAGAAGAGACACAGTGGGCTCATTTCCAAAACCACATCATAATGTCAGCCCATGTCAATCATCAGAACAGACAGCTTTGTCCCACAACATAAAAAAAACGTTATATATTAGTAATCCATCAGAGGAGCTTCATTAAAATAGCTTTCACATTAAAGGAAAGAGGACATTTCATTGTGGATATTCCTTTATATTTGGTCTTTCTTTAATTTAAAGTCTTTTTTAATATCATGCAAAGCTGTAAAAATCAGAATTTGATACAACACCAAATTAATGAATGTAACTGTGATCCTTAGAAGCACCTTAGCAGTTCATAATTGTTCTGTAAGATTCCATATGATTGCTTCCAAAAAATCTATAGAAATCCTCAGAGATTCTCCAAGAATTTTAATAAGAGCTTCTGAATATTATTTTAGCTGGAGTATAATCAGGCTTTTAACATGGTTTTGTTACATATCATTGTAATCTCCATCAAAATACTTAACTAGCTAATTGGAAAGTACAGGATCTGTTTAAACAATGTGAACTCTGCAGTCCATCTAAATGATCCTGAAAATAGTTTGCCTTTGATCATCTGCTCCTTCAAATATCAGTTCAGCCCTCCTTAAAATTATCTCTGATGTATCAGTGCAATCAAATTAGTTATTACCCTCTGCAAGATGAATAACTTTAAACTGTTGATTCACTGGTTCTAAAGTGGAGCCACGCTCCCACTTCAAGACGTTCCTGTTATTCTAAATGTCATACAGGTATAGTTAGTTTGTTCACATATGTGAAAACAGGTTGATGGGAGTAGGCAGTTTAAATGGTTTGGCACAGACTAGATGGGCTAAAAGGCCTGTTTCTGTGCTGTACTTTTCAATGACTCTATGACTCTTTGTTTCGGGTTGAACATCTTTGTCTACGGTTGCTAAAGCTTGATCTGACAATGACATATGAGACATTTGGATAAGATGGTGGACATCTGAAGAACCGATTGATCTCCTTAATTTATCAGATCTAAGGATTAACAAATAAGCAGACAAAGATTAAGAAAGTAAGGAGAGTGAAATAAAGGAAGGTGAATTTAATGACAAATCAAAACAGAAAGAAAACTAAAGCCAAAAAGAACAACTGAATAGGAGCAGCAACAGAAGATTTGTGGCTGGAAAATGTAATTCCTTCGTTCAAGGAAGATAGCAGGAGTAATCCTAGGTATTGTTGACCAGTGAGCCTTACATCAGTGGTGGGAAAACTATTGGAGAGGAATCTGAGAGACAATTTACAAGCATTTGCAGAAGGGATAGTCAGCGTGGCTTTGTGAGGGGCAGGTCGTGCCTCACGGGACTTATAGAAGTGTTTGAGGAAGTAAGAAACAGAACTGATGAAGGCAGAGCAGTGGATGTGGTGTATATGGATGTTAGTAAGGCCTTTGACAAGGTTCCCCATGGTAGGCTCATTCAGTAACTCAGGAGGCAGGGGAACCAAGGAAATTTGGCAGTGTGGATTAAAAATCGGCTTGTCCACTGAAGACCAAGGATGGTAGTAAAGGGAGCATATTCTGCCTGGAGGTCAGTGACGTCAGTGACCAATGGTGTTCTGCAGGTGTCTGTTCTAAGACCCCTGCTCTTTGTGATGTATATAAATAACTTGGATAAGGAAGTGGAAGGCTCAGTTAGTAAGTTTGCCAATGACACAAAAGTTAGCTGTGCTGGGGATAATGTAGAAGGTTATCATAGGGGACATTGATAGGATGCAGAGCTGGGCTGAGAAGAGGCAGATGGAATTCAATCTGCAAAAGTGTGAAGTGACACACTTTGGAAGGTTGAACTTGAAGGCAGGGTACAAGGTTAATGGGAGGATTCTTATTAGTGTGGAGGAACAGAGGTGTAACTTCCATAGATCCCTCAAAGCTGCCATACCAGTTGATAGAGTGGAAAAGAAGGCACATGGAGTGTTGGCCTTCATTAGCCAGGGGATTGAGTTCAAGGTGTAAGGTAATGTTGTAGCTCTATCATCATCATCATCATTATCATTAATCAGGTGCCATGCCCAGTATGAGCTTTGACTGCCATGGCCCACACACTCCTGTTTCGGGTCAAGTGGATCAGTTCATTGGTATTCATTTCCAATTCTCTGGCTGCTGTCTCCATCATCATTTGTCTTTGTCTTCCTCTTGCTTTCTTCCCTTTATCTTTCCCATAATTACCATGCATTCTAACTCCTCTTTCCTAATCGCATGTCCAATGAAGTTACGTTGCCTTTTCATGATCTCATACGTTATCTCTCTTTTTGTGTTTGCTCTGATCATGACATCCTCGTTAGATATTTGTTTCGTCCGTGATATTCTTTGCATCCTCCTCAAAAATCACATCTCTGTTGCTACAATTCATTTCCTCATGTCACTAGATATTATCCAACATTCTGAGCCATATAACATAACTGGATAAACGTAGCATTTCGGTACTCTGAGATAGGTTGTCATGCCTAGTTTAGTATTGGTCAGTGTACTCTTCATTCTTGTAAAGGTGTCTTTTGCCATCCCTATTCTTCTTTTGATGTCTGTGTTGCACTTACCATCTGATGTCATCCAGCTTCCTAAGTAGCAGAAGTTTCGTACTTGTTTTATGTCTTTCCCATTTATTCTCAGCCTGCAGATAGGACTCTCCTTCTTTTTGGATATCACCATACATTCTGCCTTTTTGCAATTGATAGATAAACCTATTTTTGCACTTTCTTCAACAATTATATCAATTAAGTTTTGTAGTTCTTCCTCCATACTTGCAATTAACAGTGTCATCTGCATATCTGAAATTATTGATGTTTTTACCACCAACTTTGATTCCCAAGATATCTCTTACTTTTGTAATATTGTTTCACTGTACACATTAAATAAATCACACCCTTGTCTAACGCCTCTCTTGATTTTTGTAAACTGACTTACTTCTCCATCTGTTTTTACAGCGGCAGTTTGTTCCCAGTACAGATTTCTGATTAGGCGGAGGTCTTTCGAATCTAGATCTGGAGTTTTCTGTAATATTTCAAATAACTTATTGTGCTTCACTTTATCAAATGCTTTTGTGTAGTTGATAAAAGAAACAAACAAATCTTTTTGCTCTTGAATAGCTCGTTCTGATAGCATCTTTAACATCAATATTGCATTTCTTATACCTTTGCCTTTCACAAAACCATGTTGTTCTTTGCCTATTTCAGCTTGTATCTTACTTTTAGCTCTTGTCATCAAAATTCTTAGAAGTATCTTGGTGATGTGACTCATTAAGCTTATGGTCCTATGTAATTCACATTCTATTGCTCCAGGTTTCTTAGGAAGAGTGATAAATACTGATTTTTTCAACTCTTCTGGTATTATTCCAGTCTCACAAATGTCATTGATTAAATCAGTAAGTTTTTCAATTCCATAATCTTCAAGGGCAATGATTTGTTCTATTACTAATTCATCAGGACCTGCTGCTTTTCCTTTCTTCATCTTATTTATTGCATTACGAATTTCAGATTTTAAAATACTTGGACCTTCAATGTTTTTCTTAATTTCTGGTTTTTCGCCTTGATCGTCTTCAAACAATTTCTGAATATACTCAGTCCATCTGTTCATAATCTCCTCTTTTTCCATGATATTGGTACTGTCCTTTGCTTTCAAATATCCACCTGAAGAACAGAAGAGCTTTTTACCAGTGATATTCATGATTTGTTGATGTAACCTTTTTGGATCAGGAATAGGGATTCTTTCTATTTGCTCACATTCCTGGTTTAACCATTCTTCTTTGGCTTTTTGACATAAGCTTTTAACTTTTTTATCTAAGGACTTATATTCTATAGGATTTGCTTCCTTCCGTCTCCTTTCTTCCATTAGACTTTTGATTTCATCTGTCATCCATTTATTCTTTGAGCTTTTTTTTCTTTTTGACTGACTTTGCTGATTCTACCAAGGCATCCTTTAGAGAGTTAAATTTCATTTCTACGCGATTGCTATCATCTTCAACAGATTCTATTTCTAGACTTTGAAATCTATTCCTTACTTCAATTGTAAATTTTTTGTCTTAAGTTTTCTTCTTTAATTAATTGCAAGTTGTCAAGGGATTGTTCAGGTTTTTGCCCCTTTAGTTTTTTATGTTTTATTTTTACATGACATACTACTGGATTATGGTCACTATTACAGTCTGCACATGGATATGTTTTGCATTGAGTCACTGAGTTTCTAAATCTTTGGTTTATAGTAATAAAGTCAATTTGATTTCCAATGTTATCACCTGGACTTTTCCAGGTCCACAAGCGTCTTGGATGGTTTTTAAAGCAGGTATTCATAATGACCTGATTATTCATCTTGCACCATTCTACCCATTTCTCACCTCTTTCATTTCTTTCCCGTAGTCCAAATTTTCCTATGGTATTTCATAGAAACATAGAAACATAGAAAATAGGTGCAGGAGTAGGCCATTCGGCCCTTCGAGCCTGCACCGCCATTTATTATGATCATGGCTGATCATCCAACTCAGAACCCAGCCTTCCCTCCATACCCCGTGACCCCTGTAGCCACAAGGGCCATATCTAACTTCCTTTTAAACATAGCTAATGAACTGGCCTCAACAGTTTGCTGTGGCAGAGAATTCCACAGATTCACCACTCTCTGTGTGAAGAAGTTTTTCCTAACCTCGGTCCTAAAAGGCTTCCCCTCTATCCTCAAACTGTGACCCCTCGTTCTAGACCTCCCCAACATCGGGAACAATCTTCCCGCATCTAGCCTGTCCAATCCCTTTAGGATCTTATACGTTTCAATCAGATCCCCCCTCAATCTTCTAAATTCCAACGAGTACAAGCCCAGTTCATCCAGTCTTTCTTCATATGAAAGACCTGCCATCCCAGGAATCAATCTGGTGAACCTTCTTTGTACTCCCTCTATGGCAAGGATGTCTTTCCTCAGATTAGGGGACCAAAACTGCACACAATACTCCAGGTGTGGTCTCACCAAGGCCTTGTACAACTGCAGTAGTACCTCCCTGCTCCTGTACTCGAATCCTCTCGCTATAAATATCAGCATACCGTTCGCCTTTTTCACCGCCTGCTGTACCTGCATGCCCACTTTCAATGACTGGTGTATAATGACACCCAGGTCTCGTTGCACCTCCCCTTTTCCTAATCGGCCACCATTCAGATAATAATCTGTTTTCCTATTTTTGCCACCAAAGTGGATAACTTCACATTTATCCACATTAAATTGCATCTGCCATGAGTTTGCCCACTCACCCAACCTATCCAAGTCACCCTGCATCCTCTTAGCATCCTCCTCACTGCTAACACTGCCACCCAGCTTCGTGTCATCCGCAAACTTGGAGATGCTGCATTTAATTCCCTCATCCAAGTCATTAATATATATTGTAAACAACTGGGGTCCCAGCACTGAGCCTTGCGGTACCCCACTAGTCACCGCCTGCCATTCTGAAAAGGTCCCGTTTATTCCCACTCTTTGCTTCCTGTCTGCTAACCAATTCTCCACCCACACCAATACCTTACCCCCAATACCATGTGCTTTAAGTTTGCACACTAATCTCCTGTGTGGGACCTTGTCAAAAGCCTTTTGAAAATCCAAATATACCACATCCACTGGTTCTCCCCTATCCACTCTACTAGTTACATCCTCAAAAAATTCTATGAGATTCGTCAGACATGATTTTCCTTCCACAAATCCATGCTGACTTTGTCCGATCATTTCACCGCTTTCCAAATGTGCTGTTATCACATCCTTGATAACTGACTCCAGCAGTTTCCCCACCACCGACGTTAGGCTAACCGGCCTATAATTCCCCGGTTTCTCTCTCCCTCCTTTTTTAAAAAGTGGGGTTACATTAGCCACCCTCCAATCCTCAGGAACTAGTCCAGAATCTAACGAGTTTTGAAAAATTATCACTAATGCATCCACTATTTCTTGGGCCACTTCCTTAAGCACTCTGGGATGCAGACCATCTGGCCCTGGGGATTTATCTGCCTTCAATCCCTTCAATTTACCTAACACCACTTCCCTACTAACATGTATTTCGCTCAGTTCCTCCATCTCACTGGACCCTCTGTCCCTTACTATTTCTGGAAGATTATTTATGTCCTCCTTAGTGAAGACAGAACCAAAGTAATTATTCAATTGGTCTGCCATGTCCTTGCTCCCCATAATCAATTCACCTGTTTCTGTTTGCAGGGGACCTACATTTGTCTTTATCAGTCTTTTCCTTTTTACATATCTATAAAAGCTTTTACAGTCCGTTTTTATGTTCTCTGCCAGTTTTCTCTCATAATCTTTTTTCCCCTTCCTAATTAAGCCCTTTGTCCTCCTCTGCTGAACTCTGAATTTCTCCCAGTCCTCAGGTGAGCCACTTTCTCTGGCTAATTTGTATGCTACTTCTTTGGAATTGATACTATCCCTAATTTCTCTTGTCAGCCACGGGTGCACTACCTTCCTTGATTTATTCTTTTGCCAAACTGGGATGAACAATTGTTGTAGTTCATCCATGCAACCTTTAAATGCCTGCCATTGCATATCCACCGTCAATCCTTGAAGTGTCATTTGCCAGTCTATCTTAGCTAATTCATGTCTCATACCTTCAAAGTTACCCCTCTTTAAGTTCAGAACCTTTGTTTCTGAATTAACTACGTCACTCTCCATGTTAATGAAGAATTCCACCATATTATGGTCACTCTTACCCAAGGGGCCTCTCACGACAAGATCGCTAATTAACCCTTCCTCATTGCTCAAAACCCAGTCCAGAATAGCCTGCTCTCTAGTCGGTTCCTCGACATGTTGGTTCAAAAAACCATCCCGCATACATTCCAAGAAATCCTCTTCCTCAGCACCTTTACCAATTTGGTTCACCCAGTCTACATGTAGATTGAAGTCACCCATTATAACTGCTGTTCCTTTATTGCACACATTTCTAATTTCCTGTTTAATACCATCTCCGACCTCACTACTACTGTTAGGTGGCCTGTACACAACTCCCAGCAGCGTCTTCTGCCCCTTAGTGTTACGCAGCTCTACCCATATCGATTCCACATCTTCCCGGCTTATGTCCTTCCTTTCTATTGCGTTAATCTCTTTTTTAACCAGCAACGCCACCCCACCTCCCCTTCCTTCATGTCTATCCCTCCTGAATATTGAATATCCCTGAACGTTGAGCTCCCATCCCTGGTCACCCTGGAGCCATGTCTCTGTGATCCCAACTATATCATAATCATTAATAACAATCTGCACTTTCAATTCATCCACCTTATTACGAATGCTCCTTGCATTGACACATAAAGCCTTCAGGCGCTCTTTTACAACTCTCTTAGCCCTTTTTAATGCTTGCCCTGGATTTGTCGGCCTGCCACTTTTACTTTTCCCCTTTGTACTTTTTGCTTCTACGCTCACTTTACACCCCTCTGTCTCTCTGCACTGGTTCCCATCCCTCTGTTGTGAACTAACCTCCTCACACCTAGCCGCTTTAATTTGATTCCCACCCCCCAACCATGCTGATTTCCATCAGCACCTTGTCCTACTTTAGCATTTAGATCTCCCATGACAATAACAATATCTTGAGATTCACATCCATTCTTTGCTTGTTCAAGCTCTTCATGGATTTTATCTTTATCTTCATTTGTTCCATCTGTTGTTGGTGCATATACCTGTATAATTGCTAAATCAAATGGTTGTCCTCTGAATCTAACAAGGAGCCCTCTTTCTGATATTGCCCAATGTCCTAAAACACTTTTTGCCATGTTTTCATCCATAAGAATTCCTACTCCAATAGTATGGGATGTTCCACAAGAATAAACTAGTGTTTTATTTCTAATCTGACATGTTCCAGCACCTATCCAACGAACTTTGCTAATTCCCATGATGTTAATCTTTAGTCTTTCCATTTAATTTATTACATTGTCCAATCTTCCTGCTTGATATAGGGTTCTTACATTCCAAGTGGCAATAATTTTCCTTTGTGTTACTTTAATTTTATGAGCAGTAGCTTGATGATGGTCGGGGATCCCCTGCTTGCCAGAATCAATACTACTGAGTGAAACATCTTCAGAGTTGTCTTGAAGATCCTCTTGACGTTGTTGTTGTGTGACACATTTTGTGAGTTTGTATAGCTCCATAAAACTCCAATTAACCACACTTGGAATATTGTGTTCAGTTCTGATCAGCTCATTCTAGGAAAGATGTTGAATCTCTAGAGGAGAGTACAGAGGAGATTTACCAGGATGCTGCCTGGATTAAGGATCATAAGAGACACAGATCGAGTGGACGCCCAGAGACATTTTTTCAGGGTAGAACTGGCTCATATGTGGGAGCATAATATTACGGTGATTGGTGGAAAATATTGGGGTTATGTCAGAGTTAGGTTTTTTAATACAGAGAATGGTAGGTACACGGAACGCACTGGTGGTAGAGGCAAAACCAGGAATACAAGTATTGAAGAGACTCTTAGATAGGCACATGAATGAAAAAAAAAATGAGGGCTATGAGGGAATAAAGGGACAGAGTGATCTTAGAACAGGTTAAAGGGTCGACACAACATTGTGGGCCGAAGGCTGTATTGTGTTGTAATGTTCTAAAGTTCTTTCATCTATGAATACAGGAGGCAGAAGAGTTTTCCTTAAAGATTAGGTTTTAAATTTTTCCTAATCAATGTGTACTTTTAACTGAATCAACACTTGGTCTGTTTTCTAACTCATTCAGAGAATAATTAACATGTAATGGTAGCAACTTCACTAAAATCATGGAAATACTGAGAACCACATGTTGTTCGCGTCCAACAATTTATGATGATCCACAATTCATAGGAAATCCCTTTATTCCTACAAAAACCTAACCAAACCGTGCATTAATAGGAGAAAACATTGGTCAAGAGGTACTTTATTTCAAAAAGCCAGTTTATTATTGAAGTTTTATTATTTTATGTCTTAAAAATACTAATTATAGATATAATTATACATGTGCTGTACATAACAAGGGTGCCTAAGACTTTTGCACAGTACTGTAGTCATATTATATATTGCATTGTGCTGCTGTCACAAAACAAAAAACAAATTTCATGACCCATGTGGGTGATAATAGTCTGATTTTGATACAGTTCTCTATTATGGACTGAGAGTAGGAAGGGGGCAAGAAAAAGGGAACCATAAGACCACAAGACCATAAGATATAGGAGTAGAATTAGGCCATTTGGCCCGCGGAGTCTGCTCCGCCATTTCATCATTGCTGATCCAATTTTCCTCTCAGTTCCGCCCTTCTGCCTTCTCCACGTATTCCTTCTTGCCCTGACCAATCAAGAGTCTATCGACCTCTGCCTTAAATACTGTATACATAGAAGCTTGGCCTGCACAGATGCCTGTTGCAAGGAATTCCACAAATCCACCACTCTCTGGCCAACGAAATTCCTCCTCACCTCCATTCTAAATGGACGCCCCTCTATTCTGAGTCTGTGCCCTCTGGTCTTAGACTCTCCCACCATAGGAAACATCCCCTCCACATCCACTCTATCAAAGTCTTTCACCATTCAATAGGATTTAAATAGGTCATTGCTCATTCTTCTGAATTCTAACCATGGTGCAGGTTAGAGAGTCATAGGTTTATGGGACATTGAGGTGCCTTTTGGGGCAGATGAAACCTGTAGTGCGGGGATGGGCTGCATTTGAAGCGGAGGGGCACTAATGTGCTGGGCAGGCGTATGCTTCAGTTAGTTGAGGACTGTTTAAACTAGGGAATTGGGGGGGGGGCGGTGTGCGCAGGGAACTAAGAACAGGCCATGCTCAACTGTTTGAACACCTTAGTGGAGAATAACATATTAGGATATAAACCAATTGTTGGCTTCAAAAATATAAAAGTAGATTGGAATATGGTGAAAAACATCACTGATAGACTAAAGATGGCCTGTATAAATGCAAGAAGTATTAAGAATAAAATAAACAAGCTGGAATTATATGCAAGTGTGTATAAATATGATATAATAGCAAAAATTGAAACCTGGCTGACCTCAAAGGATGGTGATGAATATAGCATTAAAGGATATACTTTGCTTAGGAAAGATAGGCATGATTTTAAAGGTGGAGGAGTAGCCATATACATAAGAGGGAATTTAAACGCGAGGCTGCTGATGACAGGAGATGATTGAGGCTTAGTGAAGATATCTGGGTGAGAATTGAAAGCTATGCTGATAAAGGAATAACAGTGGGTGTATGTTATAGAAACCCCTCATGCTGATAATGATTTTAATAAATAACTATCGGAATATTAAAAAAGCAAGTTCTGAGGGAGATGTTATACTTATGGGTGACTTTAATTTCCCAAATATTGGGTGGGATAACTCAGTGACTAATGGGTTATAGGGAAGTGAATTCATTGAGTCATTGAATGGTTGTTTTTGACACAGTATGTTAATGCACCAATAAGAGGGGAGGCCTGTTTGGTTTTGATACTAACAGTTGACCCAGTATATATTAGGAGTGTAACCGTACTGGCCCTGGTAACTATAGACTCGTAAGCTTAATGTGTATCGTAGGCAAGGTAATAAAGAATGAGATGGAAAAGCAGCTGATAAGAACAGGCATTTTAGCAGAAAGCCAGCATGAGTTCAGAAAGGGGAAATCATGTTTTACTAACATGCTGGAGTTCTATGAAGAGGCAACTAAAATTTATGATAACAGTGGAGTGATTGATATCGTTTACTTGGACTTTCAAAAGGCTTTTGACAAGATACCCAACAAGAGGTTAATAATTAAATTATAGGAGTTAGGGAATTCAGAATAAGGTGTGAATGGGTGCCGAATTGGCTCAAAACCAGAAAACAAGTTATGGTGAGAACGCAAACACAAGGAAATCTGCAGATGCTGGAATTTCAAGCAACACACATAAAACTTGCTGGTGAACGCAGCAGGTCAGGCAGCATCTCTAGGAAGAGGTACAGTCGACGTTTCGGGCCGAGGCCCTTCGTCAGGACTGACTGAAAGAAAAGCTAGTAAGAGATTTGAAAGTGGGAGGGGGAGGGGGAGATCATCTTCACACCTAGAGATGTTATAAGTGGGGTTCTGCAGGGATTGTTTTATGGGCTGCTGCTGTTTTCAATTTATGTTAATGATTTGGATAAGCACATAACAAATAAACTGGTAAATTTTGCAGATGACACAAAATTAGGGGGATTGGCTCATAACGTTCAGACAACAGAATCAATACAGTTAGATCTAACCAAAATCCAGATGTGGGGAGATAAATGGCAGATGAAATTTAATGTAAGTAAATGTAAAGTATTACATATAGGAAGTAGTAATATTAGATGTAAATATACAACGCAGGGAGAGTCTTGAGTTAGAAAGTGCACTGTGTGAGAAGGATTTGGGTGTCCTGGTAGACTCATCACTATCAACATCTAGACAAAGAAGAGAAGCGATTAGGAGGGCTAACAGAATGTTGGGCTATAAATGCGCTCAGTAGAGTTCAAGTCAAGAGACATTCTGCTCAATCTGTATAATGCCCGTGTGAGGCCACATCTTGAATACTGTGTATAATTTCGGTCTCCATATTGTGTCAGGTATGTGAAACCACTGGAGAGGGGCCAGAGAAGGGCAATTAGACTCATTCCAGGACGGCAGGGTATGAGCTATGAAGAAAGATTAAAAGAATTAAATCTTTTTAGCCTAAGCAGACATAGAATGAGAGGAGACATGGTAGAAGTGTTCAAAATTTCTTTAGTCAGTGAGTTGTGGACACATGGAACAAACTAACTAGTTGTGTAGTTCAGAGTAGTACCTTAGAGACTTCCAAAGTTAAACTCTACAGTTACTTCAACACACTATGTGAGTAGGAATTTGTCAAGCTTTGTTCGGCCAAATGGCCTGTTCCTGTCAAAAACTTTCTAATGTTCTAAAGTTCTAGTGAAAACAGGCACAGAGCCATCAAACGCTTTTCAAATGACAGGCCATTCAGTTCTGGAGTCATCTTCGTAAACTTCCTCTGAACACTCTCCAGTTTCAGCACATAATTTCTAAGATAAGGGGCTCAAATCTGCTCACAATATTCTAAGTGGGCCTCAAAGCCTCAAAATTACATCCTTGCATTTATATTCTAGTCATCTTGAAATGAAACAGAGAAAAACATAGAAAACCAACAGCATAATACAGGCCCTTTGGCCCACAAGGTTGTGTCGAACATGTCCCTACCTTAGAAATTACTAGGCTTACCTACAGCCCTCTATTTTTCTAAGCTCCATGTACCTATCCAAAAGTCTCTTAAAAGACCCTAACGTATCCACCTCCACCACCATCACTGGCAGCCCATTCCACGCACTCACCACTCTCTGAGTAAAAAACTTATCCCTGACATCTCCTCTGTATCTACTCCCCAGCAACTTAAACCTGTGTCCTCTTGTGGCAACCATTTCAGCCCTGGGAAAAAGCCTCTGACTCTCATCATCTTATACATCTCTATCAGGTCACCTCTCATCCTCCGTCGCTCCAAGGAGAAAAGGCCGAGTTCACTCAACCTATTCTCATAAGGCATGCTCCCCATTCCAGGTAACATCCTTGTAAATCTCCTCTGCACCCTTTCTATGGTTTCCACATCCTTCCTGTAGTGACACGACCAGAACTGAGCATATACTCCAAGTGGGGTCTGACCAGGGTCCTATATAGCTGCAACATTACCTCTCGCCTCCTAAATTCAATTCCACGATTGATGAAGGCCAATACACTGTATGCCTTCTTAACCACAGCGTCAACCTGCGCAGCTGCTTTGAGCGTCCTACGGACTCGGACCCCAAGATCCCTCTGATCCTCCACACTGCCAAGAGTCTTACCATTACTACGATATTCTGCCATCATATTTGACCTACCAAAATGAACCACTTCACACTTATCTGGGTTGAACTCCATCTGCCACTTCTCAGCCCAGTTTTGCATTCTATCAATGTCCCGCTGTAACCTCTGACAGCCCTCCACACTATCCACAACACCTCCAACTTTTGTGTCTTCAGCAAACTTACTAACCCATGCCTCCACTTCCTCATCCAGCTCATTTATAAAAATCACGAAGAGTAAGGGTCCCAGAACAGATCCCTGAGGTACTCCAATGGTGACCGACCTCCATGCAGAATATGATCTGTCAACAACCACTCTTTGCCTTCTGTGGGCGAGCCAGTTCTGGATTCACAAAGCAATATCCCCTTGGATCCATTGCCTCCTTACTTTCTCAATAAGCCTTACATGAGGTACCTTATCAAATGCCTTGCTGAAATCCACTACACTACATCTCCTGCTCTTCCTTCATCAATGTGTTTAGTCACATCCTCAAAAAATTCAGTCAGGCTCATGAAGCACGACCTGCCCTTGACAAAGCCATACTGACTATTCCTAATCATATTATACCTCATAATGTTCATAAATCCTGCCTCTCAGGATCTTCTCCATCAACTTACCAACCACTGAGGTAAGACTCACTGGTCTATAATTTCCTGGGCTATCTCTACTCTCTTTCTTGAATAAAGGAACAACATCCACAACCTTCCAATCCCCTGGAACCTCTTCTGTCCCCATTGATGATGCAAAGATCATCGCCAAAGGCTCAGCAATCTCCTCCCTCGCCTCCCACAGTAGCCTGGGGTATATCTCACCCGGTCCTTGCGACTTCTCCAACTTGATGCTTTCCAAAAGCTCCAGCACATCCTCTTTCTTAATGTCTACATGCTCAAGCTTTTCAGTCTGCTGCAAGTCATCACTACAATCACTAATATCCTTTTCCATAGTGAATACTAAAGTAAAGTATTCATTAAGTACCTCTGCTATCTCCTCCGGTTCCATACATACTTTCCCACTGTCACACTTGATAGGTCCTATTCTTTCATGTCTTATCCTCTTGCTCTTCACATATTTGTAGAATGCCTTGGGGTTTTCCTTAATCCTGCCTGCCAAGGCCTTCTCATGGCCCCTTCTGGCTCTCCTAATTTCCTTCCTAAGATCCTTCCTATTTGCCTTATAATCTCCTAGATCTCTAACATTACCTAGCTCTCTGAACTTTTTGTAAGCTTTTCTTTTCTTCTTGACTAGATTTATTACAGCCTTTGTGCACCACAGTTCCTGTACCCTACCATAACTTCCCTGTCTCATTGGAACGTACCTATGCAGAGCTCCACACAAATATCCCCTGAACATTTGCCACATTTCTTCCGTACTTTTCTCTGAGAACATATGTTTCCAATCTAAGCTTCCAATTTCCTGCCTGATAGCCTCATAATTTCCCTAACTCCAATTAAATGCTTTTCTAACTTGTCTGTTCCTATCTCTCTCCAATGCTATTGTAAAGAAGATAGAATTATGATCATTATCTCCAAAATGCTCTCCCACTGAGAGACCTGACTCCTGACCAGGTTCATTTCCCAATACCAAATCAAGTACAGCCTCTCCTCTTGTAGGCTTATCTGCATATTGTGTCAATAAAGCTTCCTGAACACACTTAACAAACTCCATCCCATCTAAATCCCTTGCTCTAGGGAGATGCCGATCGATATTTGGGAAATTAAAATCTACCATCACGACAACTCTGTTATTATTACACCTTTCCAGGATCTGTTTACCTACCTGCTCCTCGATATACCTGTTACTATTGGGCGGCCTATAAAAATCACCCAGTAAAGTTATTGACCCCTTCCTGTTCCTAACCTCCACCCACAGAGACTTTGTAGACAATCCCTCCATGACATCCACCTTTTCTGCAGCCATGACACTATCTCCAATCAACAGTGCCATTCCCCCCACCTCTTTTGCCTCCCTCCCTGTCCTTTCTGAAACATCTAAAACCCAGCACTTGAAGTAATCATTCCTGTCCCTGAGCCATCCAATTCTCTGTAATGGCCACCACTTCATATCTCCAAGTACTGATCCATGGTCTAAGCTCATCCGTTTTGTTCACAACACTCCTTGCGTTAAAATAGACGCACCTCAAATCTTCGGTCTGAGCTTGTCCCTTCTCTATCACCTGCCTATCCTCCCTCTCCCACTGTCTACAAGCTTTCTCTATTTCCTCTTCCCCAGTCTCTTCAGTTCGGTTCCCACCCCACAACAATTCTAATTTGAACTCTCTCCAGTAGCCCTAGCAAACCTCCCCGCCAGGATATTGGTCCCTCTGGGATTCAAGTGCAACCCGTCCTTTTTATACAGGTCACACCTGCCCCAAAAGAGGTCCTCATGATCCAGAAATCTGAATCCTTGCCCCCTGCTCCAATCCCTCAGCCACACATTTATCCTCCACCTCATTCTATTCCTGTACTCACTGTCGCGTGGCACAGGCAGTAATTGACCTTTATGGAATCTTGCAGAAGGGCTCCAAAAATCTCTTTGCACCTTAGACTTTTGCATTTTCTCACCATTTAGATAATAGTCAATACTTTCATTTATTCAATCAAAATGTATTACCATACACTTTCCAACACTATATTCCATCTGCTATTTCTCTGCCCATCTTTCCAATCTGTCTAAGTCCTTCACTAGCCTCTTGACTTCCTCAAAACGACCTGCCTCTCCACCTATCTTCATATCATCTGCAAACTTTGCACCAAAACCATCAATTTCATCATCTAATGTAAAAAGAATCAGTCCCAACACAAACCCTTGAGGGACACCACTAGTCACCAGCAGCCAACCAGAAATCGCTCCCCTTGTTCACGCTCTTTACATCTTGCCAATCAGCGACTGCCTTATCCATGCTAGAATCTTTCCTGTAATACCATGGGCTTACAGTTTGTTAAGCAGCCTCATGTGTGGCACCTTGTCAAAGACCTTCTGAAAATCCAAGTACATAGCTTCAACTGATTCACCTTTGTCTGTCCTGCTTGTTATTTCTTTAATGAATTCCAACAGATTTGTCAGGCAAGATTTTCCCTTGAGGAAACCATGCTGACTACAGCCTACATTATCATCTGCCTCCAAGTACCCTGAGCGCTCATCCTTAATAATTGACACAACACTTTTCCAACCGTTGAAGTCAGACTAACTGACCTATAATTTCCTTTCTTTTTGCCTCTCTCCCTTCTTGAAGAGGGGAATTGCATTTGCAATTTTTCATTCTTCTGAAAACATACCAGAACCTAATGATTCTTGGTCTCTTCAGCCACCTCTTTCAGAACTCTGGAGTGTATAAAATCTGGTTCAGGTGACTTACCTACCTTCAGATCTTCCAGTTTCCTAAAAACTTTCTGTCTAGTTATTGTAACTTCACACACTTCATTCCCCCTGACACCTGGAACTTCCACCATACTGCTAGTGTCTTCCACACTGACCAAAATACTTATTCAGTTCATCCGCTATTTCATTATCTCCCACTATCACCTCTATTATACATTTTATGTATCTGAAGAAACTTTTGGATTCCTTTTTAATATTATTGGCTAGCATACTTTCATATTCCATTTTTACCTTCTTAATAACTTTTTAGTTGCCTTCTGTTGGTTTTTAGAAGGTACCCAATTCTCTAACTATCACTCTAAAGTTTGCTCTACTATATACTCTCTCTTTGACTTTTATGTTGGCTTTAACTTCTCTTGTTAGCCATGGTTGTATCATCTTTCCTTTAGAATACTTGTTCCTCATTGGGATGTATATATACTGTGCCTTCCAAATTGCTTCTAGAAATTCCAGCCATTGCTGCTCTGCTGTCATCCCTGCCAGTGTTCTTTTCCAATCAATTCTGGTCAACTCCTCTCTCATCCTTCTGTAATTTCCTTTACTCCACTATTATACTGATACATTTGACTTTAGCTTGTCCTTCTCAAATTCCAAGGTGAATTTGATCATATAATGATTATTTTGCCCTCAAGGTTCTTTTACCTTAAGCTCTCTAATCAAGTCTGGTTCATAGCACAACACCCAATACAGAGTAGCTGATTCTCTAGTGGGCTCAATCATGAGCTGCTCTCTAAAAAGCCATTTAGTAGGCACTCCTGAAATTCCCCCTCTTGGGATCCAGCATCAACCTGATTTTCCTAATCTACCAGCATATTGAAATCCCCCGTGACTATTGTAACATTGCCCATTTGGCATGTACTTTCTATCTCCCATTGTAATTTGTAGGCCACATCCTTGGGGGTCTGTATACAACTCTCATCAGGGTGCTTTTACCCTTGCAGTTCCTTAGCTCTATCCACAATGATTCAGCACCTTCCAATCCTATGTTACCTGTTTCTAGTGATTTGATTTCATCTTTTACCAGCAGAGCAACACCACCCCCTCTGCATTCCTGCCTATTCTTTTGATACAATGTGTATCCCTGGACCTTAAGCTCCCAGCTATAATCATTCAGCCATGATTCAGTGATCTGTACGACATCATACCTGCCAATCTGCAACTGTGCTGCACATTCTCGTTCTCAGTCACAGAACCTCCTGTCCATTCCCCTAAGTAACGAATCCCCTATCACCACGTTGTGCCTCTTCTCTCCCCCTTACTTTCTGACTCACAGAGGTAGACTCAGTACCAGAGACCTGACCACTGTGATTTTTCCCCAACAGGATCAAAAGTGATATACCTGTTGCTGCAACACACATCAAAGTTGCTGGTGAACACAGCAGGCCAGGCAGCATCTCTAGGAAGAGGTGCAGTCGACGTTTCAGGCCGAGACCCTTCGTCAGGACTAACTGAAGGAAGAGTGAGTAAGGGATTTGAAAGTTGGAGGGGGAGGGGGAGATCCAAAATGATAGGAGAAGACAGGAGATGGCATGAACATCGACTTCTCTAACTTCCGCTAAGGCCCCACCTCCCCCTCGTACCCCATCTGTTACTTATTATTATTTTTATGCACACATTCTTTCTCTCACTCTCCTTTTTCTTCCTCTGTCCCTCTGAATATACCTCTTGCCCATCCGCCGGGTCCCCCCCCCCTTGTCTTTCTTCCCGGACCTCCTGTCCCAAGATCCTCTCGTATCCCCTTTTGCCTATCACCTGTCCAGCTCTTGGCTCTATCCCTCCCCCTCCTGTCTTCAATAAATAAATTGTGCAAAAGATGAATGGTAGGTCATGTTCATGTCCTATTTCCCTTCAGACTTACGGAATTTTCAACCTGTCCTACCATTTTCTATGACTTATATACATGTAACTCAAGTTTCTCCACTCTTGCACCCTTTTAGAACAATATTCTTTGTAATAATTTGTCTATTCTCTTTCATTCTACCACAGTACATTACCACACATTTTTCTCCGTTAAACTTCATCTGGCCTAATTATATATCATACTATAATCTATCACTATCCTCTGCATTACTCACTCTGCTGCCAAGTTTCTTGTCATTCACAAATTTAGAAATTGTGGTTTTCATTCCCATGTCTAAGACATAAAAAATAGATTAAAGAATGACCTCAACATCAATGCTGCCAATTTCATTATTCACCTTCCTCCAGACTGAATAATAATCATTCACCATGACCATCTGGTGTCTTCTATTTAGCCAATTTTTATCCATGCTATCAAGACCATAAGACTGTAAGACATAGGAGCAGAATTAGGCCCAAACAACAGGAATTCTGCAGATGCTGGAAATTCAAGCAACACACATCAAAGTTGCTGGTGAACGCAGCAGGCCAGGCCTGGCCTGCTGCGTTCACCAGCAACTTTGATGTGTGTAGCAGAATTAGGCCATTTGGCCCATCGAGTCTGCTCCACCATTCAATCATGGCTGATCCTTTTTTTCATCTTCTTCTTAACCCCAGTTCCCGGCCTTCACCCCATAATCTTTGATGCCATGTCCAATCAAGAACCTATCAATCTCTGCCTTAAATACACACAACGACCTGACCTCCACAGCTGCATGTGGAACAAATTCCACAAATTCACTACCCTTTGGTTAAAGAAGTTTCTCCACATCTCTGTTTAGAAAGGGCGCCCCTCTATCCTGAGGCTGTGCCCGCTTGTCCTAGACTTTCCCACACTGGAAACATCTTTTCCACATCTACTCTGTCTAGGCCTTTCAACATTTGAAAAGTTGCAGTGAGATCCCCCTCATCCTTCTAAATCCAGCGAGTATAGACCCAGAGCCATCGACGTTCCTCGTATGATAACCCTTTCATTCCTGGAATCATCCTTGTGAACCTCCTCTGGAACCCCTCCAATGCCAGCACATCTTTTCTAAGATTAGGGGCCCAAAACTGTTCATATTACTCAATGTGATGCCTCAGCATCACATCCTTGCCCTTGTATTCTAGACCTCTTGAAATGAATGCTATCATTGCATTTGCCTTCCTCACCACCAACTCAACCTGCAAGTTAACCTTCATGGTGTTCTGCACAAGGACTCCAAAGTCCTTCTGTACTCAGATTGCTGGATTTTCTCCCTGTTTAGAAAATAGTTCACACATTTATTTCTACTATCAAAGCGCATGACCATGCATTTTCGAACATGCATTTCATTTGCCACTTTCTTGCCCATTCTACTAATCTGTCTAAGTTCTTCTGCATCCTACTTGTTTCCTCAACACTACCTGCTCATCCAGTAATCTTTGTATCATCTGCAAACTTAGCAACAAAATCATCTATTCCATCATCTAAATAATTTATATACAGCATAAAAAGAACTGGTCCCAACACCGACCCCAGTGGAAAACCACTAGTCACTGGCAGCCAACCAGAAAAGAATCCTTTTATTCCCATTCACTGCCTCTTACCAATCAGCCAATGCTCTAACCATGCCACTATCTTTCCTGTAATACCATGGGCTCTTAACTTGGTAAGCAGCCTCATGTATGGCACCTTGTCAAAGGCCTTCTGAAATCCACATATACAGCATCCACTGCATCGCTTTTATCTATCCTACTTGTAATCTCCTCAAAGAATTCCAACAGATTCGTCACCTTTTGACTCGCCGTTTCTATTTCCTGTTGTAACCTGTGGACCACCTCCCAGCCACTGTTGGGAGGCCCAGATATAACTGCCATCAATGTCCTTTTACCTTTGTAGATTCTTAAATCAACCCACAAGGATTCAACATCTTCTGATCCTATGTCACATCTTTCTACTAATTTGATGCCATTCTTTAGCAGTAGAGCCACACCACCCCCTCTGCCTACCTTCCTATCCCTCTGATATAACATGGAACCTTGAATATTCAGCTCCCAACTACAACCATCCTTCAGCCACGAAGATCCTTTAATTCTAGGTGCTACAAATTTTCTGCTAAGCTTGGTATGTGCCACCTAGTCAGAGATCTTCTGGAGGTCCACATGTCTACTACAGCCATTGTATTACCCTCCTGGACAATATTAGTTAGCTCAAAAAAATCATGGTAGATTCATTATACAAGATTTATCCTTAACAACTCCATGCCAGCTTGCATTAATTAATCTATTTTCCTCTCGGTGACAATTTATCCTGTCCCTGATCAATGTTTCTAAATGCTTGCTCACTACTGACGTTAAACTATCTGGTCTGTATTTTCTGAACTTATTCCTCCCTGGTTCAAAAAAAGGGAGTAAAGTCATCTACAGCTCAGCAGTCATCTGGAAAAATGTATATATCCAATGTACATTGAAATATTTATTTATTTATTTATTGATATGCAGTGTGGAGTAGGTCCGTCCAGCCATTTGAGTCACACCGCCCAGCTATCCCCGATTTAATCACAGCCTAACCATGGGACGATTTATAATGACAAATTAACCTACCAACTGGTATGTGTTTTGACTGTGGGAGGAAACCAGAGCACCTGGAGTAACCCACGAGATCACAGGGAGAACGTACAAACTCCTTACAGGCAGCGGCGGAAATTGAACCCAAGCTGCTGGTACCGTAAAGCTTTGTGCTAACCACTATGCTACTGAGTCGCCCCTAATACATAGTTTGTGCTGTGTAATTCCACCCCCCCCATCCTGATATAGCAGCTTTCTTTACAAAGGTAGACAGAGAACATCATTTTAAAAATAAATCATGAAAGTAGTTTCTGTAAGTCTTAAATAAAAGCAGAATGTAAGAAACATTCAGTATATTGGTGTTTGATGTTAAAGTGTTTTTGTCAGAATTATGTTTAGGATCTGAGATATTAAGACCTTTCTCTTTACACAGATGCTACATGTCCTGCTAAGTACTTACTTTCTATTTTTACCTTAAAAACAAAAGGGAAAATGTCGGACATAAGGAAAAATATCTTGGATTTTTAGCACCCAATGTCAGCATTAGAATTTTCACATTTAAACATGAATGAAAAACAGAAAACCTTCCAAAACATTTTCCTGAAACTGTTCAACCTCTACTATCAGTAAAGGAGTTCCTTTCAAATTGTGGTCATCTCTTAGTGTTATCAATTGTGCTTAGAATCTCATAACAAACTCAGTCTTAAGTATTGACACTTTTCACCCATATATGACTTCCTACAATTAGAATTTCTTCCATGGGTTTATTGCTCTGTCCTACTTACCTAGGTCCACTCTAGGGACCATAGAACAATACATTCAACAGCTATAAATAATTGTTTCCATGACGATTTTCCATGAAAGCTTTGGAAAGCAGCCAGCCATCCATGGACACAAGAGAGTCTGCAGATGTTGGACATCCATGGGCGTCTTTTTTTCTTTGTGACAACTTTTGTTCTTGCACGAGCAACAGAAAGAATATAAATTGAAAATTATTAATAAATTGTTCTATGTTTTCACTTTTATTCTCAAATAATTTCTTCTAATTTTCTGTAATATTCTGTAGGAAGCTTGGAGGAAGATGAAGCTAAAGGTAGCAGATTCATTTCAGGATTTGCATTGACCTTGAATAAAATTAACAGAATAAGATCAGAGGAACCTCCGTGGAAATTCTACCCCTGACTGGTAGAGGGAATATATCGGTTGTGCAAAATAAGGAACTTTGGAATATTTCTGAATGATTTTTTGCTTTGTTTTACTTTTCTTACCTACAATTTATTTAGAAGCATCAGGCATGCTTTCAGTGTCAGATTACACTTAATTTTTAAGGTTTCGATAAATTTGTTCATGGTCAGCGGTAACATGGATTAACAAAAGGAAAAACTGGCTCAGGGTCAAAAAGCAGAATTTGGCAGATGGTTGATTTTCATAAACACAAGAAAATCTGCAGATGCTGGAAATCCAAAGCAACAAAGCAACACACTGAAAATACTGGAGGAACTCAGCAGACCAGGCAGCATCTATGGAAATGAATAAACAGTCAACATTTCAGGCCGAGACCCTTCTTCAGGACTGGAAAGGCGGGGAAGGTGCTATTAAAAAGGTGGGGGGGGGGAGGAAAGGAAGGAGGATAGCTAGCAGATAGCTAGAAGGAGATTGATTTTCAACCTGGATGACGGTAGACAATGATGGTCATTGAAGTTAGCGTTATAGAGCCGTAGAGTAAATTAACATAGATACAGGCCCTGCGGCCCACACAGACCATGGTACTCACCAAGCCAGTCCCAATTTCCTGCATAGAGCCTATTACCATCTAAACCACGCCCCTCCGTACAATAGTAGCATTCGATACTCCAAGTGCTTCTTAAGTGACACGATTGAACATGGGTCAACCACTTCTCTGGTAGCTCATTCCATCTACTCGGCATGTCGTGTGAAAATGTTGTCCCATTCCCTCTCACCTTAAACCCCTAGTTTTATCCACCTCTCTGCTGAGGAAAAGATTGTTACCATGCACCATACCTATCCTCTCATCATTTTAAACATTTCCATAAATAAAAATAACACTTCTATAAATATAATTTGCAAATCCAAGCAGGTTTTTTTTCCATTGAGGTTGTGTGAGACTCAAACTGGAAGTCATGGGTTAAGATTGAAAGGCAAAATGTTTAAGGGGAATTTGAGTGGGAAGTTCTTCACTCCAAGAATGGTGAAAGTGTGAAATGTGTTGGCAGTGCAAGTGGTGGATGTGGGTTTGGCTTCAAAATTTCATGATTTGGAGTACATTAACTATTAAAGTGTGTATGCAGTATACAACCCTGAAATTTGTCTTCCCCACAGACAGTCGTGAAACAAAGAAGAAACCATGAAACCAAACCATTCGAAGAAAACCATCAAACATCAAGCTCCTCCTTCCCACCAGGTGCAAATGACAACAAAAAAGAACGAGTGAAAACACAGAATATAAAATACAAAGTCTAAAGGTATATTTCAGTTCAGCTCAGTGTTCATTATTTGCTGGCTGCCCTATTTCAAAAATTGACCAAAGTAGTAACAAAAAAGAAACAACCTGAACTGGAACTAGAAACTAGAACACATTTTAAACCTGAATTAGAGTCCAAATCTACAATCTACACCAGTTAAACCTTGCTCTGGCCCCAGCCACTGACAACATAGAGGGAGAGAGAGACTTGAATGCAGGAACCTTCCATCAGGAACAGTGAGTGAGAAGGAGAGAGAGACTGCCAGACGCAGGCATCTTCTCTGGCAGCAGCAAGCAAGAGGCTGATAGACAGTGCTGAAAACTCATTCGCCCTCCACACTCGCCTTGATGATTTCAAACTTCTTCGGCACTTTAATTGGCAAGAGATCACGGGCTCGCACCCTGTCTCCAAGAATCCTGGCCTCCATGCCCCACGCTTTGGTCGTAGTCTCATGGAACCCTCTCAGGGACAGCAAAGCTCCAGATCGCCTGACCAGCCCGAAATCATGCCACCAGAATGTAGAGAACAGGGTCCAACAGTAGCAGAAACATATCTGAAATAAAAAGAAGATGTAAAAGAAGTGAAAGAAATTACCTCAGGAACCGTCTTGAGGATGTCACCATTGGTAGTGTTGTTCACTGGTGCCATCTTCCCCATGGGGCAGAAGCCAAAATTTAAGAAAAGTTTGGATAGGTATATGGATGGAAGGGGGATGGAAGGGATATGGAGGCCTATGGTTCAGTTGCAGATCGATGGGAGTAGGCAGTTAAATAGTTTATCTGCAGGGACTGTTTCTGTGATGCAGTATTCTATGACTCGATGAGAACGGTTGGAGTGTTAGGACCACTGCTTTTTTTTTGATATACACTCAGTAGTCAATTTATAGGTATAACTGTACTCCTGGTCGATGATGCAAATTTTTGATTAGCCAATCATGTGGCAGCAACTCAATGCATACAAGCATGCAGACATGGTCAAGAGGTTCAGTTGTTGTTCAGAACAGACATCAGAATTGGGAATATCTAAATGGTTTTGACTGTGGAGTGTTTGTTGGTGCCAGACGGGATGGTTTGATTATCTCAAAAATTTGTTGATCCCTGCGACTTTCACACCCAACCGTCTCTAGAGTTAACAGAGAATAGCGCAAAAGTAAAAGAAAACTTCGAGTGAGCTTCAGTTCTGTGGGTGAAAATGTCTTGTTAATGAGGGAGGTCAGGGGAACACAACCAGACGGGCTCAAACTGACAGGAAGGTGACAGTAATTCAGATAACCACGTATTACAACAGTGGTGTGCAGAAGAGCATCTCTGAATGCACAACATGTTGAACCCTGAAGTGGATAGCCTCCAGCAACAGTAGACCACACCGGGTTTCACTCCTGTACCTAATAAAGTGGCCACTGAGTGTACCTTCATAACTTGAATATGACTGTGAGGGAAAAACATCAACATCTTTAGAGTATACCAAGCTAAGGTGTGTAATAAGCAGTGTAAAGGATACTTCAAGGGCACAGAGCTTTTGACAAGTAGTTGATGAAATTTATTACATAACACTGTGAAATTGCACATTTTGGCAGAAAGAACATGAATAGACAATACAAGTTCAATGTCATAGTTCTTACCATGCACAGGATTAAAGGGACCCAAAAGGTTATGTGTATAAATCTAAGAGAGTAGGGAAACGTGTTGAGCCAATAAAACATGCAAATTCTTTGGGCTCCATTTATAGAAGCTTCGTAGAATGTTTATTAAATATCGTTCATGCAACAATTGGAGTACAACATCCGATTGTGTTCACAGAACTAAAGAAGATTCAAGAGAGGGTGTAATAGAGGTCTGTTATTTATTCCAGGAACCAAGCATTCTAATTTTAAGGTTATCCTGTTAAAGTTGGGGTTGTAGAGCTTGGAGCACAAAAGATGAAGAGGAGATTCAAAAGAGGTTTAGAAAATCATGCTGGGTTTAGAAGGGGTGCATAGAGAGAAGAACACAAGAGATTCTGCAGATGAGAGAAGAGGTTCTCATTAATGGATAGATAGAGATCAGGGAGTACTCATTCAAACTGATAGGCACAATGCTGATGTGAGGAAAAGAGAGTGATTAAGATCTGAAACTTATAACCTATGGTCATGGCAGAAACCATTAAATCAATGCTTTCAAACTAGACTTGGACATGGCCTTAAGAGAAGCTAATCTAGTTGTCTGCAGGGAGAAAGCAAGGCAATGGAACTAAATCGATTGTTATACAAGTAGCCCACATAGATTTGATGAGCTGAATCACATTCCTTAGTGCCATAACTAGTCTACCATTCTATAATTTGCCTGTTTCATAGTGTTTAGGAGTTATCTTTTATGAGCTACACATGGGCAAATTTTTGTATAAAGCTTTGTATGTGAAATGTCTGGATGGATTTCTATTGTACGCTTTGGAAAATTCCCAAAGAGAGATTGGAACAAAAGGTTAAAAGTAATCAATAAAATTTCTAAGTGAAGAAAGATTGCAAGATTTCTTCACTAGTGTGTAGAAGCAGGCTGGGGTAGTTTGGTAACTCCTTTTACACCTACAAAACCATGACGGCTGTCATCTCTGATTTCTTTTACCACTGGAAAGACCGATCATAGCTGCCTTTTCTGATTGCTCACATTGTTTCATATGGCTGGATAGCTTACTGAGAATAAAGCAATGCAATTATCTTGTTTAGTTACCTCAAATTGTTTTGATGTTGACAGGTTTTCATTCCAGCCATCTTCACTAACACTGTTACCGTCTTGGTTTCTACTGCCATCACATTCAAAAACTTAAATGAGTTCCATACATAGTGACCTTCTTTGGATATGATGCATAATTTATCTCACATTGAAGAATATTTATTACCGAAGTCCTTTAAGGTCTTCTACTGAATTCGTAATAAGATGGACCCAGCAATAAAGAAATGCTGGATTCCTTGGTGCAGTGGAATGTTGATAAGGCAGAATGGATGTGGTGGTAAGATCAACAAGTCTTGAAAGAAAAAAAAACATGTAATTATTTCTGCTTTTATTTCAACTTCCTAATCTACCTGTGTTTTGTGAATCCAATCAACACAGGTGATATAGTGTAAACTAAAATTCTCTCAGTGGCCACTTTATTAGTTCAATTTCAAGTTTAATTATCATTCAACCGTACATCAATGTAGCCAAATGAAACAGCGTCCCTCAGGGTCCAAGGTGCAAAACACAATACCAACAGCAAGCAGCACACTGCATGCTGCACATATGACACATATGGTTACGATTTAAGAAAACATACAGTCACAAAGAAAAAACAAAATACCCCAAGTCCCTGAGTGGCATGACCGTAGAACTGATGGTAAGTTGGCCAACGCAGGCTTGTTCTTCCAATCGAATGAATACCTGAGAGCAGCACTGAGCAAACAGTGGAAAGCAGCACCGATGGGGAGGGTCAGCCCCAACACGAGTATGGTTTCAAGCGCAAGCCGCAGAGACTCTCTCGCACACCTCAGCGCCTCCTTTTCTGGTCGGCTGCCACAGGTGAGCCCACGGCTTGGGTCTGTCCTTGCTGCAACTGAGGCAACATGGCCGCCAGCCATCGAGCTTCCCAAGGAACCAGTGAACCGAACGTACAGTATTCTACATTACTACATGTCCAACAGGGACTTGCAATTACTTAAAAATCCAAAACAATCACTCACCCCTTTTTTGTTGACCACACACCGTCCAGCGGTACACAAGTCCAGGCAACAACACAACAATGATGTGCAATGTCCAGCTCCATGACTATCGAGCAGCTTGCTACATAATGCTGTACTACATGATGCTGTTAGTATCTAGCAGTGATTTGCGACTGTAAAAAAGACAAATAAGATGAGAAAATGCAACTTTGATTGGACCTGGAGTGCTTGCCGCATCTGAGGGCATCGCCATTTCGCTGGAAGGCAATTGGGTACCTCCTGTACCTAATAAAGTGGCCACTGAGTGTATGTTCATGGTCTTCTGCTGCTGTAGCCCATCCACTTCAAGGTTTGATGTCTTGTGCATTCTGAGATGCTCTTCTGCAGACCACTGCTGTAATGAGTGGTTATTTGAGTTCCTGTCGCCTCCCTGTCAGCTTGAACCAGTCTGCCCATTCTCATTAACAAGGCATTTTTGCCCACAGAAATGCTGGTCGCTGGATGTTTCTTTATTTTTTACACCACTCTCTGCAAACTCCAGAGATAGTTGTGCATGAAAACCCCTGAAGCCCAGTAGATTTTGATACTCAAACCACCCTGCAGGGCACCAACAACCATTCCGCAGTCAAACTCACTTAGGTCACATTCCTTCCTCATTCTGATGTTCCATCTGAACAATAAATGACCCTGTTGACCACTCTGTATGCTTTTCTATATTGTGTAATATCACTTCCTGTAGATAAGTGTGAGTTGCTGCTAGGTGACTGGCTGATTAGATATTGGTACCAATGAGCCCATGTACAGGTTATCACTAATAAAGCAGCCACTGAGTGTATACTGCAATCTTATATAAAAATGGAATGTAAAACACTGAGGAGATGATGAAAGAGATAGGAAGAACTATTCAATATAAATTCTAGTTAAGTAATACTAGCATCTGGATACTTATACTTACCTGGAGCAACACCTTGTACTTTGCCTGGGTAGCCTCCAACCTGATGGCATCAATATTGATTTTTCCTTCCAGTTAAAAACATTCCCTCCCCCTCCCCTCTTCTTCTGTTCCCCACTCTGAGCTTTGACCTCTTCTCACCTGCCTACCACCTCCCCCATGTCCGCTCCTCTTCCCTTTCTCCAACCGTCCACTCTTCTCTCCTAACAGATTCCTTCTTCTCCAGCCCTTTTACCTTTCCTACCCACTTGACTTCACCTATCACCTTCTAGCTGTCCTCTTTCCCCTCTCTCCACCTTCTCATTCTGGAGTCTCCCCCCTTCCATTTCAGTCCTGGAGAAAGGTCTTGACCCAAAATGTCGACTGTTTATTCATTTCCATAGATGCTTCCTGACCTGCTGAGTTCCTCCACCATTTTGTGTGTGTTGATCTGAATATTTCTCTTGATTGATGCTTTCAGGAGTCGGGGAAGATAATTTTCCTTGATACAGGAGTAAGTAGACGGTAGCTGAAGAGGTGAAGACTCCTTCACATCTTAGGAAATGACCTAATGGTGTACTTAGTTGAAAAATATAACTGTACTTCTGCTCAGTCTGTCATGCCAATAATTCTGCTTCATATCATACCCAACACATATTGAGGTAAAGGACAGGCTTACTAAAGCTGTGGAGGAGGGTTTAAACTAACTTAGCAAGTGATAGGGCTGAAGATAAGGTAGTTGGTATACAAGTCAGGTCAAGTCAAGTTTATTGTCATTTAACTATATACATGTATAAGGTCAAATGAGACAACGTTTCTCTGGACCAGAGTGTAAAACACAGTAGTACACATAACACACAATAACTTAGGAAAGTAAGGATAAAATCTACAAATGAATTACACATAAATAAACCAAGTTAAGTATATAAATTAAATATTGTTAGGAAGAAAACAGATTAAACAGTGATACTTTGAATGCGATGTGGCAGGGAATTCAGCAGCCTAATAGCCTGAGGGAAGAAGTTGTTTCTCGTCCTGACCATTCTTGTTTTTAATGCATTGGAGCCCCTTGCCCAATGGTAGAAGGTCAAAGGGGATTCTGGATGGATGGTTTGGATGCTTGATAATACTAATGGCCCTGCACACACAGCATTCCTGATAAATATTCTGGCTGTATGGTAGGGGGGACCTCTATGATCCTCTCAGCCACTCTCACAGTCCTTTGTAGAAACTTCCAGTCCAATGTTTGGCTGCTCCCAGATCAGATGAACACTCTCAGGTGTTCCTATAAAATTCAGTTAAGAAGGTGGGTGGAACGTTCGCTTGCCTCAGTCTCCATAGGAAGAGGACTACCTTCATGATGGGGATGCATGCAGATGCAGTGACCACTCCATCTCTGCATAGTTCATCCATATCCTGTACATCTTTGTTATAATCGGAAAATGCTGCTGGCTGTTGAATATACTGTGTTCAGCAATTCCAACTCGCTAGTGAACTGTTGGTCTGCAGAGGAGCTCTGCAGCTTGGGCTTACGGTACACACCATTGCCTGTGACGTAGAGCAGATGTAGTGTGCAGTGACACTGCAGGAAAGGACAAGCAGATGATAGGGCAAAACTGCAGTCAGTGGAATGATTGAAATATAACATGGGGGTAAAATTGAAAAGGGTGATGGAAAGGGTTCAAAGGAGGTTCATGAAAATAATTCCAGGATTGAATTGCTTGTCATATGAGGAGCATTTGATGGCTCTAGGTCTGTATTCACTAGAATTCAGAAGAATGAGGGGTGACCTCATTTGAAACCTATTGAATGTTGAAAGGCCTTGATAGAGTTGGTTATTTTCTCTGGTGGGAGAGTCTAAGACTAAAGGACACAGCCTCAGAATACAGGGGCGTCCTTTTAGAACGGAGATGAGGTGAAACTTCGTTAACCAGAGAGTGGAGAATCTGTGGAATTCCATAGGCAGCTGTGGAGGCCAAGTCTTCATGAATATTTAAGGTAGAGGTTGATAGATTCCTGATTGGTCAGGACATGAAGGGATATGGGGGTCGGGTGGGGGGAAGGCAGGAGATTAGGTCTGAGTGGAAAATTTGGATCTGCCATGATGAAATGGTGGAGCCAGACTCGATGGGCCAAATAGCCTAATTTTGCTCCTACATCTTATGGTCGTATGAATATAGGATTGAAGATATTATATTCGAATGCACATAGTATATGGAATAAGGTAGATGATCTTGTAGCATAGTTAGAGATTGGCAGGTACTAAGTTATGTGCATCACTGAGTTGTGGCTGAAAGATCACAGATGGGAGCTTAACATCCAAGCATACACATTGTATTGAAGGGACAGGCAGGTAGACGGATGGAGTAGGATGGCTCTGTTGGTAAAAGATGAAATCAAATCCTTAGTAAGGCGTGTCATACAGTAGGATCAGAAGATGTAGATTTCTTGTGGGTAGAGTTAAGAAACTGCAAGGGTAAAAGGACACTGATGGGAATTTTATACAGGCCTCTGAATAGTAACAAGGATATGGGATACGTATAACAACAAGAGATATAAAAGGCATGTAAAAAGGGAAATCTTATGATAGTTATGAGGCAATTCAATATGAAGATAGATTGTGAAAATCAGGTTAGTGCTGGATCTCAAGAGAGGGAATTTATAGAATGCCTATGAGATGGCTTTTTGTGGGAACGGCAATTTTGGATTGAGTGTTGTGTAATAAACCAGATTTGCTTAGGAGCTTAAGGTAAAGAAACCCCAAGGAGATAATGATCATAATAAGATGGAATTTGCCCTGCAATTTGAGTAGGTAGAAAGTAAAATCAGATGCATCACTATTACAGTAGAGTAAAGGGAATTACAGTGGCGTGAGAGAGAAGCTGGCCAAAGTTACTTGGAAGGTGACACTAGCAGGGATGATGGCAGAACAGTACTGGCTGGAGTTTCTGGCGGTCAGGCGCAGGATAGATACATCACAAAGATGAAGGAGTACTCTAAATGGAGGATGGAACACCTATTGCTGACAAAGGAAGTCAAAGACAACATGAAAAGAAAAGAAGGGACATATAATATAGCAAAAATGATTGTGAAGTTGCAGGATTGGGAAGCATTTGAAAAACAATATCAAGTAACTGAAAAAGCAATAAGGAGCTATATAGTATAAAAAGTATAAGAGAGGCAAACAGTGGATATTGGTCCACTGACAATTAACACTGGAGAAGTAGTAATGGGGGACAAAGAAATGCCAGACAAAGTTGATGGAGAAGATCCTGAAAGGCAGGATTTATGAACATTTGGAGAGGCATAATATGATTAGGAATAGTCAGCACGACTTTGTCACAGGCAGGTCGCGCCTTATGAGTCTGTTTGATTTTTCTGAGGATGTGACTAAACACATTGTTAAAGGTAGAGCAAAGTACCTTCAACATTGAAGGTACATGGATTTCAGCAAAGCATTTGATAAGGTACCCCATACAAGGCTTATTGAGAAAGTAGGGAGGCACGGGATTCAAGGGAACATTGCCTTGTGGATCCAGAACTGGCTTGCCCACAGAAAGCAAAGAGTAGTTGTAGACGGGTCATATTCTGCATGGATGTCGGTGACCAGTGGTCTGCCCCAGGGATCTGTTCTGGGACCCCTTCTCTTCATGATTTTTATAAAGGACTTGGATGAGGAAGTGGAGGGATGGGTTAGTAAATTTGGTGATGACACTAAAGTTGGGGGTGTTGTGGATAGTGTGGAGGGCTGTCAGAGGTTAAAGCGGGACATCAATAGGATGCAAAACTGGGCTGAGGAGTGGCAGATGGAGTTCAACCCAGATAAGTGTGAGGTGGCTCATTTTAGTAGGTAAAATATGATGGCAGAATATAGTATCAATGTTAACTAAAATAACTTACAGTAACATAACCTGGTGCCAGTTATGAAAGATACCTCTGATATTTGTAAGTGTCTTCCTCATTTGATTTCTTATTAAAACCTTGTGCTTGTCTGTTTCAGGAGCTCATATATATATACTTTAATTGTGTCTACAGTCACAATACATCTACTAGGTAGGAAGAAGTAAAGATGTAGAGTACTGTGCAAAAGTCTTAAGCGCATATATATGGTTAGGGTGCCTAAGATTTTTGCACAGTGCTGTTGCAATAAACACTAAGTCGTTAATCATATCAAGTGATCTAAATCTAAGCAGTCTTCTGAAGTGCTGCTGACTTGCTTCCCTTTTCACTGGCAAGTTTCTTGATCCTGCATACTGGGTGCTGGAAGATTAAATACCAGATATCCATTGAAGTATCTTCTAATGTTCCTCATGTCAAATATCTTCTAATTTGAGAAGGTTATATGCACACAGCCAAACATATATTTGCAGGTTGGAGGTGAGTTAGGGTCAGTTTTGATCATTTTACCATTTTCACCTTCCCACTCACTGACATCCTACCCATCTGTGGGGGCTTAAAATTCTCCCAATATTTTTACATATTTATAATCTAACTGCCTGATTTATGGGCGTTTGATAGTTCCTGTGAAGGAGAAGTATAATTATATATTCTTTGGAGATCTAAAAGTCTAAGTGGATAATGAAAGTGAAAATCCTGAGAAATTCAGTTATTTGGTAGCTTTATAATTATTCATTAATTCAGCACTTCTGGGCTTGTCCATTTAATGAAGCTTATCTTTGTACTCTGTAGTTCTAGCAAGGAACGAAGGTCTGAGTTACTACAGATCATTGCACCGGAAAACATTACTTTGCAAGGCTGTTTTTAAGACTCTGCGATGACTAATCGACATATGATTTGCCATTGGCCGAAGCACCCACAGCGCTCTTGAAAGCATTTTGCAATAATGCCAAGCTTCACATTTGAATATGTAGTTTAATTTAACAGAGATAAATAAAGATTGAGCTAATTATTTGACAGCAATGAAATAAATTCGATTTTGGGAAAAAACCTTTCCAATATATAATTATATTACAATAGCTCCACCATTGTAGCACATTTGGTTTAGCTTTCTCCTTCTGGTTAAATAAAATCTCTCCACCCTCCCCTCTTCTTCTATTCCCCATTCTGGCATCTTACCTCTTTTCACTTGCCTATCACCTCCCCCTGTGTTCCCTCCTCCTCCCCTTTCTCCTATGGTCCATTCTCCTCTCCTATCAGGTTCCGTCATTTACAGCACTTTACCTTTCCCACCCATCTGGCTTCACCTATCAGCTTCTAGCTATCCTCCTTCCCTCCTTCCCTTTCCCCACATTTTTATCCCAGCTGTCATCCCCCTTCCTTTCCTCTCCTGGAGAAGGGTCTTGGCCTGAAACGTCAGCTGTTTATTCATTTCCATAGATGCTGCCTGACTTGCTGAGTTCCTCCAGCATTTTGTGTGTATTGCTTTGGTTTACTGAATATTGCGTCAATTAAACCATTTATAAGGTCAGTTGTGACTGTTGAAGAAAAAGTAGTGGTAATTTTAATTCATCCGACCCAGAAGAAATTCAGAATACCAGATTGTCTTACAAATATATGTACTGTCTAGTTTCACATACCAATTAAACATGTTCCCTAATAAGTTGGTTGGCTTAAATTTACCCCCACAAATCTAATATTATTTACAATATCATACAATTCAAGATATGTAAAATGTATGCCAGAAAGAATCTCCAGAGGTGACCCTGATATATTTTCTGAAAAGATTTTGAACTTTACAGATTTCTGAGCCAAGGACCAGCCCGCAGACAAACAAAACAATGTTTACAGCGGGTGGGCATTTTGTATCTGATGGTGTTGTTAATTCAAGTGAAAAATCACAAGAAATGCAAGCAAGAGTAAGTTATTTCTCCATGTACTTACTTTGTCATGCAACATGATTAAAGTTAATCTTTCACAACAGTGTCAATTTCCTGCTCTAAGCCCATAACCCTTGATTCCCTTAACATCTAAAAATTGATTTCTATCTTGAATATAATCATTAATTTAGGCAGAAATTTCCAAAGATTCACTATAATCAGCAGTACTGAGCAAAAGTCTTAGGTGCATGTATGTAGGTAGGGTGCCTAAGACTTTTGAACAGTACTGTATTTGCCGACATGCAGTGGACAGTGAGTTTGAAAATCTGGCGGGAGCAAAGGTTGTTGAGAATGGTGAGGGTGGAGCCTGACAAAAGGGGGTGTGGGACAGGTGGCAGAGAAGAAGTGCCAGGCATGGGGAGGTGAGGGAGCGGAAAGGCATGGATGTAGACATGCTCAGCCCGGAGATACCATATAAAGTCATTTAATTCCAAACAGCTGGTTTATTGATCATTACAGAATATCTCTCTGGTGCTCCCACTCTCTCCCTTCTCCCCTCCGCTTTTCCAAACCATGATTCCCTTCTCCCTGCCCCTTCCCAGTCTCAGTCCACAGTAGAGACCTATATCAGAATCAGGTTCATCATCACTCACATTTGTCAAGATTTTTTGTTTGCACAGCAGTACAGTGCAAAACATAAAATTACTACAGTACTACGCAAAAGTCTTAGGCACCCTAGCTATATAAAGGCCTAAGACTTTTGCACAGTACTTTAGATGAAGAAATTTCATTTCATTTCTGCGCTGAATGGTCAGCCTGTTATTTTAAGGCGGTATACCCTGGCTCACATCATCATCCCTGGTAACAAGTTTAAGAATAATGTATATTTCAATTATATTAACTTTCTGCTTCCTTTCCACTAAAACAGCACATCCACTATCACAGGACTCTAGCTGATGAACCCTTACTGTACTCTAGCTATTACAAGTCCAGTCTTCCTGAGGTAGTAGTCAGTTCTCAATATTCCAGATGCAGCATCACTAAGTGGGCAAAGATCTCTTTACTCTTGCACTCAAATTATCTTGCTATAAAGGGCAACATGCCTTCCTAATTGTTCACTGTACCGGGACATTAATTTTCAGTGGTTCATACAAAAGGATACTCATGTCAGAATCAGAATCAGGTTTAATATCACTGGCATATGCTGAGAAATTTGTTGTTTGGCAGCAGCAGTACATAATAAAAAAGCAGTAAATTACAGTAAGAAATATATATATATATAAAAATTAGAAGTTAAATTAAATAGGTAGCGCAAAAAAGAAAAAAAAAGTAGTGAGGTAGCAGTTGTGGGTTCATTTTCCATTACGAAATCAGAATGAGAATCAGGTTTATTATCACCGGCATGTGTTGTGAAATTTGTTAACTTTGCAGCAGCAGTCAATGCAATACATAACCTAGAAGAAAAATAAATAAATAATAAATACATTACAGTATATGTATATTGAATAGATTAAAAATCATGCAAAAACAGAATATATATTAAAAAAGTGAGGTAGTATTCATGGGTTCAATGTCCATTTAGGAATCGGATGGCAGAGGGGAAGAAGCTGAGAAAAGGACATGATCTGGGTGCTGGAGGTCCTTCATAATGGACGCTGCCTTTCTGAGATACTGCTCCTGGGTACTTTGTAGGCTAGTACTCAAGATGGAGCCAGCTAAATTTACAACCCTCTGCAGCTTCTTTTGGTCCTGTGCAGTAGGAGGCGTTGAGTTCATCTGGTAGTGAAGCATTGCTGCCTTTCATGGCATTGGGTTTGGATTTTTAGGAGGTAATATCTTGTAAACACAGCCACTGTTGTTGTACATCCGATGTCGCCTCCAACCTCGTTCAAAATTGTCTCTTCACCCTTGAAGTAGCAACTCCGTGAAATCTGATAGCAGAAAGGAAGAAGCTGTTCCTGAATCATTGAGTGTGTGTCTTCGGATTCCTGTACCTCCTCGCTGATGGTAGCAGTGAGAAAAGGACATGTCCTGGGTGCTGGCATTACTTAATGATGGATGCTGCCTTTCTGAGGCATCACTCTTTGAAGATGTCCCGAGTGCTGAGGAGGTTAGTGCCCATGATGGAGCTGACTGAGTTTACATCTTTCTGTAACTTATTCCTATCCTGTCCAGTCATCACCCCCCATACCAAATGGTGATACAGCCGGTTAGAAAGCTCTCCACTGTACATCAGTAGAAATTTTCCCTTTGAACACTTTCACCATTCATTCTCTCACTTTTTAAAAACTACGCCTCATTTTTCTACAGAAGTCGATGACTTAAGATTTTCCACATAACATCATGTGGTATGTAACATTCATTTAATTGCCTACATTCCCCTGAAGCATCACTGTTTCTTCCCTGCAGCCTACACATTACTATCCAGCTTTGCATCATTAGCAAACTTGAATCTATAACTTAATCCTTTCTTGAAACTCATTAATATATAGTGTGAACATCTGGGATCGCAACATTGATCACTGTGTCAACCTGCTAGTCATAGCCTCCCGACTTGAAAATGACCTATTCCCTCCAAATCTTTGTGTTCTGGCTGTTAATGAACCCTCACAGCTCATCAGTAGTTATCCTTAAACCACATGTTCTACCAAACTCTAGTGTGGCACCTTATCAAAGCTCTACTGAATGTACAAATACAGCAAATAAATTGGGATATCTTTGTTCGTATTTGGTAGTTGTAACTTCAAAATATCATCACAGACTTATTAAACATAATTTCCCTTTCATGAATCTATCTTAGGGCAGCATGGTAGTGTGGTGGTTAGCACAACGCTACCAGAGACCTAGGTTCAATTCCCACTGCTGTCTGTAAGGAGCTTCTATGTTCTCCCTGTAACTGTGTGGGTTTCCTCCTGCTGTTCTAGTATCCTGCCATTGTCCAAAGACACACCAGTTGGTAGGTTAATTGGTCATTGTCAATAGTCCCGTGATTAGGCTAGGGTTAAATCGAGGGTTGCTGGGCAGTGCGGGTCGAAGGGCCGGCAGAGCCTAATCCGCACTGTATCTCAATAAATAAATTAGAGTCCTAGCATCATTGAGCAATACAACATAGATACAGCCAGTTCATGCTGACCACAATGCCTACCAGCCAGTCACAATTTCTCAAGTTCAATCCATATTCCTCCAGTTCTCTCTCCTCCATGTGCTTGTCCAAGTGCTTCTCGCCCGCTTCAGCCACCTTCCGCTGGAAGCTCACTCCATACACTCACCACCCTCTGTGTGGAAAAGTTGCCCCTCAGAGATCTTTTAACTCTTTTGCTTCCTAAGTTAAACCTAAGCCCTCAGGATTTGGAACACCTTACCTTGAAGAAAAAAACTGTTACCATCCTCCTTAACTAGCCCCCTCATAATTTTAAATACTTCTTAATGTTGCCCCTCTTTCTCCTTAGTTCCAAGGAATAAAGACCTTGTCTGACCAACTTCTCCTGAAAACTCAAACCCTGTAGTCCTGGCAGCAACCTTATAAATCTTCTCTATACTCGTTCCAGTTTAACCATGTCTTTCCTATAACAAGGTCACCAAAACTGTACAGTATTCCAAATCCAGCCTCACCACTGACTCATATAACAGCAGCATAATGTTCCAACACTGCTACTCAAAGTTCAAAGTACGTTTATTATCAAAGTATGTACTGTATAGTGCAGAAAAAAAACAAACTGCGCAAACAATAAAAATAAGCAAATAACATTTAAAACTGAAGTTCACGTAAGTGAATCCACAACCACAAAGCCACAGTCCTGATTGATGATGGTTAGCAAACTAGACATCTTTTTCACTGCCCTGTTCACCTGCGGCACCACTTTCCATGAACTAGACTCGTGTATTCCTAAATCACACTGATACATTACACTCTCCAGTGCCCTGCTTGACTTTCCAAAATCACCTCGTACTTACCTGCATTGAACTCCATTTGCCACTCCTTGGCCCACTTGCTGAACAGATGAAGATCCACCAGTAATATACGATAACCTTCTCCATTGTCAACAACATCTTCCAATTTTGTGTCATCCAGTATTAACTGATCAAGCATTGTGCATTTGCATGCAAGATATTTATATAAATAAAGATTAACAGTGTTCCCAACCCCAACCCTAGCAGCACATCTCTAGTCTTCAGTCTCCATAAGGAGAAACAACCTTCAGCCTCCTCCTTTTGCTTCCTACCTTGAAGCTAATTTTGAATCCACCTAACTAGCACTGGGTTCCATGGCAATGAGCCTTCTAGATACTGCCTAAGCTTATTATTATTTTCTGAGCAACCTATTACTATTTCCTTAAAAGCATATTCTACTATTTTCACGTTATCTGGTATCTAGTCTCCTGTTTTATCTCTTCCCTTTCTAAATAGTCGGTTACATGTGCCACTTTCTGATCTGTGAGAATCATTCTGGAAGCTATGGAATTTTGCAAGATGACAGCCAGTGAATCTACAATCTCCAAAGTGCCTCTTATGAAATTCCAAGTTGCAGGTTGTCTGGTCTTGAGGATTTATCACCTTTCACTTCTATTATTTTCTGTGGAGCCTATTTTCTAGGAGGACCCATTTTCTCTCTGGACCTGTTACTGTCCACTATTTATGAGAGGTTTACTGTGAATACTGCTGTCAAAACAGTCAGATTTTATATTCCCTAATGTAATTTCTTCTGTCTCTTTTGGTAAGGGACAATTATGAACCTGAGTTATTTTCCCTGTTTTATATGTGTTTATGATCCGTTTTTAAATTAGATTATTCCTGAATTATACTTTCCTTTTCCTAATCACTTCTGAAATCTTTTAATGTAAAGCAATAAACACACAAAATGCTGGAGGAGCTCAGCAGGTCAGGCAACATTTATGGAAATGAATAGAGAGTTGACACTTTGGGCTGAGGAGGAAGGGGGAAGATACCAGAATAAAAAGGTGGTGGGAGTGAGGGAAGGAGGCTAGCTGGAAGGTAATAGGTGAAGCCAGGTGGGTGGGAGAGGTCAAAGGCTGGAGAGGAAGGAATCTGATAGGAGAACAGGATGGACCATAGGAGAAAGGGAAGGAGGTTGGGACCTGGGAGGAAGCAATAGGCAGGTGAGAAGAGGTAAAAGGTCAGAGTGTGGAATAGAGGAAGGGGCAGGGGTCAGTGTGGAGGCTACCCAAATAGAATATGAGGTTTAGCTCCTCCACCCGAAGGATGGTGTCATCTTGGCACAAGAGGAAGCTATGGACCAATATGTCAGAATGGGAATGGAAATGAGAATTTAAATGTTTGGCCATTGGGAAGTCCCCTTTTAATGTATTTTCCTAAACTCAGTCAGTCAGTCACTGGGTGCCGTCCTGAATCTGGGGTTGGCTGCTATGCACCTCCGTCTTCTTCGATCTTGCGACAGCACCAAGTACAGCCTGTCCTCTAGTTTGTTCTTGCTGGCTGCCTTGGCACTGCCTGCCGCCGCTCCTGCCGAACTTGAGTCCGAGGCCGTGTCGGCCTCCAGCCACGACCGCTTCTTCGAGCTCGGCCCTTCCTTAGGCGGAGGCCTTGGGCAGGTCCAGGCACACGGTGCAGCGCCCAAGTTCATCACGTCTCTTCTAACTAGGTGCATAGCATATGATTCGTAGATACGTGGTGAGGCTTTAATCTGTTCCACGGAAGATGACCGTTGGCTCACAAGGAGCTCATCTGCCCTTTGTCAGGTTTTTTTTAGTCCTGCTGGGTGTCCTCACACCCTCCTCACCAGACTAAGTCCAGTGGGGGAGCCGGCCCAATTCGTCAACCACTTGACCACTGCCCCCGGCTCCTAAACTACCATCCTTTAATTCCTTCTTCTAATGCAGGCTGTCAGGGGAAAGAGTAATTTATTTATCCTCTGAGCTGTGTGGATAATGAATTGACTAATGATATTGACATGAGAATCACAGATTGGGGCAGAAGATGGCTCATACTGTGGGTGGGTGGACACTTTGTGAATTGGTGTTGCTTTTCTGTCACTTAGACAGGCCATCTGCATGCTTCTGATGTATGATCCAAATTTCTCAATTCTATCCCATGTGCTCCTCTGTCTCTTTGAGTGGTCTTGGACTAGAGGCTGTCAGAAGTCAGTAGGAATGGAGCACTGTCTCAGAACTTATTTAATTATTTATTTTATTTATTTATTGAGATAAATGCAGAATAGGGCCTTCCGGCCATTTGCGCCTGGCCTAGTCACGAGATGACCAATTAACCTACCAGTCAGTAGATCTTTGGGCTCTCGGAAGAAACCAGAGCACCCGGAGGAAACACACACAGTAGTGAGGAGAATGTACAAACTCCTTGCAGACAGTGACGGGAATAAAATTCTACAATGCATCCTTCTTAATGTCGATTTGGTAATCTCATGACAGGACTCTGAGTCGTGTGTCTGTTTGTGAACAACATGGACTGCCTGGCACAACTGATGGAGAGAACTTACAGCTATATTGCTGGGGATGTTAACTTGAAAGAGAATGTGGCATGTCTTTCCTTATCTCTCCTGTGAACTAGAAGGAGTTTGCAAAGACAACTTTGAAGGCATTTTCCCATTGCCTTGAGATGCTTGCTCTCAGTAGCCCAGTTTCAGAAGCATTAAGGTGGGCAGGATTACTGACGCCTAGTTGACAGTGAGCTTCTGTGCCACGTGTAAAACTTCAAGTACCCTTTTTCTCAATCAAACAAAGGATGTGCCAGTGCTTTGGATGAATGAATCTGGAATAGAGGCAGGGTGTGTGGTCAGAGTTGAGGTTCGGGAACATGGTTTAGATAGGGGGCAGAGCTGGGTAATAGGGCCCAGTATATGCAGCTGTATTAGGAGCTGGTAACTGGTTGAGAAGTGATGGAGGAAGCCATAGGAAAGAACTGCTAAACCTGAGAGTGTCATGTGAGTAAACACACGTGCCGAGTATGCTGATCTTTATGTGTAAACATTAATTGCTCTGTACTTGATCCAAAGTAGCTCCTCTTTGTTGTTTAATCCAGATGAGGCCTTCCATTGGTCAGGATCGAGCATGGATGTTGCGTGTCAGCTGTCCACGTGATATGCAGCCGGTATGCAAACCAGGGCAGTACCATATGGAGAGCTCGCTGTTTCCATGCAGCATGGTCTGCCTCTCCATGCATCTGATGAATCCTTACTTTCTTTTTAAATCTTTTTATTGAATAAGTATACAAAAGGGTAAGCCATATAGGCACTAATACACTGTTAGAATATAATAACAGGAGATATTAATACAGAAAAAAAGTGATACAAACAATGTAATTTAAACATAACATACTAAGATAACATAATAGTATACTAATTTTTATATATATATATCAATAGAGAAAAGGAAAAAAAAAAACCCCAAAAAACCCACCGTGCAACTAAACTAAAAGCAAAGCAAAGCAATGGGCTAACTTGGAACCAAATAGAGTTAAAGAACTTAAAATCACGTCCTCAAACCCGACCTCCATTAAAAACAGTAAAAAAAAACAAGAAGGGTATATAAATATGGAGCAAAAAAGAGAAGAAAAAAAAATTACATTAAATGAAAATATTGAATAAAAGATCTCCAGGTCTGTTCAAATTTAAGTGAGGAATCATAAAGATTGCTTCTAATTTTCTCCAAATTCAAGCATAATATCGTCTGAGAAAACCAAAAAAAGGTAGTTGGAGCGTTAAGCTCTTTCCAATGTTGTAAGATACATCTTTTCGCCATTAAAGTAAGAAATGCAATCATTCTATGGGCTGAAGGAGAAAGATTACTGGAAATTTTAGGTAGTCCAAAGATAGCAGTAATAGGGTGAGGAGGGATATCTATATTCAATACCATTGAGATAATATTAAAAATGTCTCTCCAAAAAGTTTCCAGAGTAGGACAAGACCAAAACATATGAGTTAAAGAGGCTATCTGCCCCGGACATCTATCACAAAAAGGATTAATATGAGAATAAAAGCGAGCTAATTTATCTTTGGACATATGTGCTCTATGAACAACTTTAAATTGAATTAGGGAATGTTTAGCACAGATAGAGGAAGTATTGACTAATTGTAAAATCTGCCCCCAGTCATCCACGGAAATGATAGACCCCAATTCCTGTTCCCAATCTACCCTAATCTTATCAAATGGAGCTTTCCTAAGTTTCATAATAATATTATAAATCATAGCCGATGCACCTTTCTGACATGGATTAAGGTTAATTATAGTATCTAAAATGTATGTAGGAGGAAGCATTGGAAAAGAAGAAAGTATAGTACTTAGGAAATTTCTAACTTGTAGATATCTAAAAAAATGTATTCTTGATAAATTATATTTATTAGATAATTATTCAAAAGACATAAGGGAACCATCTAAAAATAAATCCAAAAACCGTGAAATACCCTTAGTCTTCCAAATTTGAAAAGCAGGATCCGTAAAAGAGGGAGGAAAAAATATGTTACCTAAAATAGGAATCGCTAGCTCAAATTGATTAACATCAAAAAATTTTCTGAATTGGAACCAAATACGTAAGGTATATTTAACTATCGGGTTAGATACCTGTTTAAGGCGTTTCAAATCAAAAGGAAGAGAGGAACCTAAAATAGAGCCAAGTGTATAGCCCTGAACAGATTGTAATTCCAATGCTACCCATTTAGGAATGGATAGTATATCTTGGTCAAGTAACCAAAATTTCATATGTCGAATATTGATTGCCCAATAATAGAATCTAAAGTTAGGTAATGCTAAACCTCCAGCTCTCTTAGCTTTCTGTAAATGTATTTTACCCAGTCTCGGGTTTTTATTTTGCCAAATAAATGAAGAAATTTTTGAGTCAACTTTATCAAAAAAAGATTTTGGAACAAAAATCGGTAATGCCTGAAATATATATAGAAATTTTGGCAGAAAAAACATCTTAACTGCATTAATACGACCAATCAAAGTTAAATATAAAGGAAACCATTTAGATGAAAGTTGAATAATATGGTCAATTAAGGGTAAAAAGTTAATCTTAAATAAATCTTTGTGTTTACAAGTAATTTTAATCCCAAGATATGAAAAATAATTATTAATCAATTTAAACGGAAAGTTATGATATAAGGGAAGTTGTTTATTAATCCGGAAAAGATTTAATTTATAACTTGAAAAGAGACTAAATGGTGCTAATAACTCTAAAACAGCAGGGATGGATTTTTGAGGATTAGAAATATATAAAAGTAAGTCATCAGCATAGAGTGATATTTTATGGGACTTTAAGTCCCGAGTTATCCCAGTAATATTTGGAGATTCTCGAATGGCAGTTGCAAGAGGTTCTAATGCAATATCAAATAATAAAGGACTAAGAGGACAACCTTGTCGAGTACCTCGAAAAAGAGGGAAAAAAGGTGAGCTTAGAGAGTTAGTACGGATCGAGGCCACAGGAGAATGATATAACAGTTTGATCCAGGATATAAATTTCGAGCTAAAGTTAAACATTTCAAGCACCTTAAATAAGTAAGGCCATTCTACGCTATCAAAAGCTTTCTCAGCATCTAAAGAGATAACACACTCAGGAACATTTTGTGAGGGGGTATAAACAATATTTAACAGTGTACGAATGTTATAAAAAGAGTAACGACCTTTAATAAAACCCGTTTGGTCTTCCGAAATAATAAAAGGAAATACTTTTTCTAATCTGGTTGCTAATAACTTAGAAAAAATTTTAGAGTCAACATTTAATAAAGATATTGGTCTATAAGATGCACATTGAGCAGGATCTTTATCCTCCTTTAATATTAGAGAGATTGACGCTCTATTGAAAGATTTGGGAAGTTTACCAAGATTTAATGAAGCCTCGAAAACCCTACAGAACCAAGGGATTAATGAAGGTGCAAAACATTTATAAAATTCTACGGTAAACCCATCAGGGCCAGGAGCTTTCCCCAGGTTCACAGAGGAAATAACATTCTTAATCTCATCAGTAGTAATGGGAGTATCTAGCATAGAAGACATATCCTGTGAAATCTCAGGGAATTCTAGGTTATCTAAAAAATCGTTCATATATTTAGAGTCTCGAGGAGACTCTGATTGATATAAGAAAGAATAAAAATCAAAGAAAGTTTGATTAATCCCCACGTGATCAAGTATCAGTCGATCATTTTGATTATAAATCTGATTAATTTGAGATTTAGCATAATTAGACTTCAATTGGTTAGCCAACAGTTTGCCAATTTTGTCACTGTGTACATAAAATTCACTTCTTGTTTTCTTTAATAGGTTTACAATCGAGGACGAAAGTAATAAACTGTGTTCCATTTGAAGTTCAGTTCTTTGTTTATATAACTCCTCAGAGGGAGCTGTAACATATTACTTATCAATTTCCTTAATCTCATCCACAATTACCAACTCCTCCTGTTTCAGCTTCTTCCTCAAAGCAGCAGAATACGAGATAATCTGACCACGAATATAAGCTTTAAAAGTATCCCAAAGAATGTTCACAGAAATATCCTCTGTATAGTTGATTGTAAAAAAAAGATCAATCTGTTCATTCATAAAGTTAACAAAGTCCGAGTCCTGAAGCAACAGCGAATTAAAACCCCATTGTCTATTATTTTGTGTATTGGCCTGAATTTTAATAGAAAGCTTAAGTGGAGCATGATCCGAAATAGTTATAGAGTCATAATCACATTTAATCACTGAAGAAATAAGACGAGAGTCAATAAAGAAATAATCAATTCTTGAATAGGAATGGTGAACATGTGAAAAAAAAGAAAAATCTTTTTCCTGAGGATGCAGAAAACGCCAAATGTCCGTCGACCCAGAATCAGAGAGGAATTGATGAATCCAAAAGAACGGCAGAGACCAATACAGCTTAGCACCAGTGGCATCGCAGGAATTGCCAGACAGTGTGGAACTCAACATAGGACTGCTCCAGGGACCAGCTCTGGATTTTTCCTCGGAGTTTACTCCCAAAGCCTTCCCCATAGCCGCAAGGCAGCGGAGGTCTGAGATCAGAATTTTCCTTCTCGTTGATGAGCTGACAACCACAGCTGATGATCCCCATCTGCCCAAACTGACCGGTTTTAAGTATCCAGTAATGCAGGTTTGTCATTTCTTCTCTCAGTGGGAACAGTTCTGCTGGGCTTAGTCGCAATGCCACACATGAAGATCAGGAGTAGGGTTTGGTTGTCAGAGGCTATTTGAGATGCAAGCCATTGGGAACATTTAATAGATAGGGGGAGCTTAGCCCCGGCTATAACAGCGTTAAGGAACAAGGAACCTTCATCTGGATACTGATATGGGAATCTAAGCCCAATAGGTACCATAAATTTGTCTTTCACACCATTAGTATTAATTTAGTTTTCCTGATCTATATGTTAATTAAACACTGTCTTAATTATTGTATTATTCTTTTCATATGTACTTCTTATTCCCTGATTTAAATTATGTCCCATAGGGCCAGTGTTTTCTGCTCTTGCTTTTTCTTAGATTCACATAAACTTTATCAATTCTTGGCATCTGAATTTCCTCACCATTATCTTCATATTGCTCTTTAATAAGAGAACTACAAGTTCTTGTAATTTGTTTAATTTAAAAGAGAAACTGTGCAGGAACACATGATTTGACATTGGCCTGTCAAAACTCTGTTGCGTTACTATAAACAGCTGGAAATGTAGGAACTGAATCTCTTGGCTGTAGAAGAAGTGGACCTTCCCATTTTCCAGATGTGCCAATCAGAAAGTCTCATCTTCAAGTTTTTTTTTTGGAGTGTGCCTGTGTGCGTGCACGTCTGCGTGCGCGTCAGCATGTCCGTGCGTGTGTCCGTGATGATGGATTTTTCAGGGCTTTTTTTTTTACGAGGCACGGAGTGAGAGAGAGAGAGGGACTGTGTGATACGCCACTCCTCACGCAGACATTTTCGCAGTATTTTCCCTTTGTTTCACGAGGTCGAGTTGCGATCTCGACACTCAACCCGGCACGGATAGAAAGCGTACTCGGGGGCGGACCCGACTAGTTTCCAACCCGGGAACCTCCGCTCCCGGGTCCGGCGCCAATGTCGTTGCGCCACCAGCCAGCCCTCATTATCAAGTTTTCAAAGCAGTACTCCATATATAATGAATGTCCTTTCAGTCTACAGCATATATGAGCGGATTGCAGATTTTTACAATGAATACATTTTCAATTTCTATGTAAAAATCTAAGCATGATTGAAAATAATGAACTGTCTCTCTCTCTCTTTTAAGCAAGCTAGCGGTGTTAAATAACTCTCTCTCTCTTTTCAAAAGCACAGTTAATAGGGGTATGCCAGAATCCCCTCACACTCCCCTTCCTCAGAGCAAAAAAAATTGATGAGGACGTTTTTTTTTTGTCTAAATAACACTGGGTGAATGTTATTTTTGAATTTATTTTTAGTGACATACAACAAAAAGTAGGGCCTTCAAGTCCATTGAGCCATGCTGCCTAGCAACCCCTGATTTAATGACTAATTAACCTACCAACTGGTATGTCTTTGGACTGAGAGAGGAAACCGGAGCACCCAGAGGAAACCCATGCAGTCACGGTGGAAGACACTAGCAGTGAGCCAAGTGTTGAAGGATGTGAGGGAAGAGAAGTGAGTGCAGTTACTATTACAAGGGAGATTTGCTCAAAAAGATGAAAGACCTAAAGGTACATAAGTCACATGGACCAGATGAACTGCACCCTAGGGATCTGAAAGAGGTAGCGGTAGATATTGTGGAGGCATTAGTAATAATTTTTCAAGAATGGCTCTGGAGGACTGGAAAATTTCAAATGTCACTCCATTCTTTAAGAAAGGAGGGAGGCAGCAGAAAGGAAATTATAATCCAGTTAGCCTGACCTCAGTGGTTGGAAAGATATTGGAATCAGTTTTTAAGGATGAGGTTATGGAGTACTTGGTGACATAGGACAAGATAGGACAAAGTTGCCTGAAAAACCTGTTGGAATTCTTTGAGGAGATTACAAGTAGGATAGATAAAAGGGATTCAGTGAATGTTGTATAATTGGATTTTCAGAGGGCCTTTGACAAGATACTACACATGAAGCTGCTTACTAAGTTAAGAGCTCATGGTATTACAGAAGAGTTACTAACATGGTTAGAGCACTGGCTGATTGGTATGAGGCAGCGACTGGGAATAAAAGGATCTTTTTCTGGTTGGCTGCCAATGACTAGTGGTGTCCCGCGGGGGTCGGTGTTGGGACCACTTCTTTTTATGCTGTATATCAATGATTTAGATGGTGGAATAGATGGCTTTTTTGCCAAATTTGCAGATGATACAAAGATTGGTGGAGGAGCAGGTAGTGTTGAGGAAACAGGAAGGCTGCAGAAGGACTTAGACAGATTAGGAGAATGGGCAAGAAAGTGGCAAGAGAAATACAATGTTGGAAAATGCATGATCATGCACTTCGGTAGAAGAAATAAATGTGCAGACAATTTTCTGAACAGGGAAAATATCCAAAAATCTGAGATGGAAAGGGACTTGGGAGTCCTTGTGCAGAACACCCTAAAAGTTAACTTGTGGGTTGAGTTGGTGGTGAGGAAGGCAAATGCAATCTTAGCACTCATTTCAAGAGGTCTAGAATATAACAGCAGGGATGTGATACTGAAGCTCTATAAGGTATTGTTGAGGCCTCACCTAGAGTTTTGTGAAGTTTTGAGCTCCTCATCTAAGAAAAGATGTGCTGGCACTGGAGAGGGTTCAGAGGAGGTTCACAAAGCTTCCAGGAATTAAAGGGTTATCATATGAGGAATGTTTAATGGCTCTGGTCCTGTACTCACTGGAATTTAGAAGGATAAGGGGAGATCTCATTGAAACCTTTTGAATTTTGAAAGGCCTAGACTGAGTAGATGTGTAAAAGATGTTTCCCATGGTATGGGAGTCTAGGACGAAAGGGTACAGACTCAGGATAGAGGGGTATCCATTTAAAACAGAGATGCAGCGGAATTATTTTAGCCAGAAGGTGGTGAATCTGTGGAATTTGCTATCACAGACAGCTGTAGAGGCCAGATCATTAGGTGTATTTAAGGCAGAGATTGATAGGTTCTTGATTAGCCGCAGCATCAAAAGTTGCAGGGAGAAGGCTGGGGAGTGGGGCTGAGGAAGGGAAAAAAGTATCAGACATGATTGAATGGTGGACCAGATTCGATAGGCCAAATGACCTATATCTGCTCCTATGTCTTATGGTCTCATGGTTTTGTAAAGCATATAAACTCATTCCAGGCAGCAGCGGGAATTGAACCCAGGTCACCTGTATTGTTGTTTGCCGTAAAACTGAAAGAAAATGCTTATTTGAACAAGGAACTTCCACAACTATACAGATTTTGAAAGAAGACACAAAAGCAAGTCCACAACATGAAAATGTGATCTAACAGTCGTTCATATGATAAAATATCTTTTTTAGGTTGTAACTTTTTCTTTCAATTCCCTTGCATGCATTAGGTAATAGATCCTAATACAATTGCATATGAAAATCAAGTTATTTCTCAGTCAATTTATCCTTTAGATACTAATGCGTATAATGTTACAAATAGGCCATTATGAGTGACATTACTGAGAGATGAGACCTTCAAAAAATCAGCCATCTATATATTCCAGATATGCTGTAGGAGAATACTGATTGTAATGAGAAGAAATTGGCAACAGTATTGGAAGCACGTTATTGCACTGACTCCAATCCAAGTGTCAGGAGAGATATTATTCTTTCAACTGCTGTAAAATGAGCAATTAAGGTTTTTTTTTACAATTTTAGGGTCTGCTATCAATCTCTCTAAATGTATAATATTGCAAGAGTCTTCTGTAATAAGATCCCAAATCTCTTGTATTCAGCAAGGTCTTGATGATGTTTCTTGGCCCAAAATGTTCTTGACTGTTCATTGAATCCTGATGCAGAGTCTCCGGCCAAAATATCGACTGTTTATAGATGTTATCTGATCTGCAGAGTTCCTCTAGAATGTTGTGTGGGCTGCCCAAGCTTTCCAGCATCTGCAGAATCTCTTCTGTCTGTGATTACCATATGTATATATACCCAGTTTCGATTTGCCAAACCTGATTCTATCAATTGTTTTGTGAGACTTTTGTTCACAATGGAGGGCTCAGTCAGTGTGAGGTGGGATTTTGTCTCCACAAGGATTGTGTGCTGATCATTTGAAAAATGTTATAAGAACCCTGGAAATAGGAGCAGGAGTGAGCCTTTTGGCCCTTCAGATCTGTTTCATCATTGCTTGAAATGCATTTTGCATTTGAAGCCAGGTACCGTTATAAGATATAGGAACAGAATTAAGACAATTGGCTCATTGAGTCGACTCTGTGTATGGTCTTCATCATCATTATTATGAGCTGTATCATATATAATATGGGTGATCATTGTCTTTCCATAACCATGATGTTGGCAATTTTTTCCTACAGAAATGGTTTGCCATTGCCTTCTTCTGGGCTGTGACTTTACAAGCCATTATCAATACTCTTCAGAGATTGTCTGCCTGGCATCAGTAGTTGCATAATCAGGACTTGAGATGTGCACCAGCAGTTCATATGACCATCCATCACCTGCTCCCATGGCTTCATGTGACCCAGATAGTGCGACAAAGCAGGTGCTACACCTTGCCCAAGGGTGACCTGCAGGCTAGTGGAGGGAAGGAGCACCCTACACCTCACTTGGCAGAGATGTATCTCCACCCTGCCATCCTTTGGTATATTCTTACCAAAGAGAAATCCAAAGATTCACTGCATTCTGTGTGAAGAAATTCCTCTTCACTTCAGTTTTAAATGGCTTTCTCCTTATTCTGAAACATGGCTGATCCATTTCCCTCTCAGCCCCAGACTCCTGCCTTCTCTCTGTAACCCTTCTTGTCCTGATTAATCAAGAATCTATCAATCTCTGCCTTAATTATACCCAATTACTTAGCTTCCACAGCTGCCTGTGGCAATGAATTCCACAGACTCACCACCCTCTGGCTAAACAAACTCCTCCTCATCTCTATTCTAAACGGATGTCCCTCTATTCTGAGGCTGTGTCCTCTGGTCTTGGACTCCCCCACCACAGGAAACGTCCTCTCTGTATCCACTCTATCAAGGCCTCTCAACATTGAATAGATTTCAATGAGATCCTCCCTCATTCTTCTGAATTCCAGTGAGTACAAACTCAGAGCCATCAAACAGTCCTCATATGATAAGCCTTTCAATCCCAGATTCATTTTCATGAATATCCTTTGAAACCTGTCCAATATTAGCGCCTCCTTTAGGTAAAGGTCCCAAAACTGCTCACAATACTTCAAGTGAGGCCTCACCAGTGTCTTACAAAGTCTCAATATTATATCCTCACTTTTATATTCTAGTCATCTCAGAATGAATGCTGGCATTGTATTTGCCTTCCACACCACCGACTCAATCTGCAAGTAACCTTTAGGGAATCCTGGACAAGGACTCCCAGGTCCCTTGTCACCTCAGATTTTGGAATTTTCTCTTCATTCAGAAAATAGTCTGCACTTTATTTCCTCTACCAAAGTGCATGGTCATACACTTCCTGGCACTGTATTTCATCTGCCACTTCTTTGTCCACTCTCCTAATCTGCCTAAATCCCTCTATTTCCTCAAAACTACCTGCCCCTCCACCTGCCATCATGTTGTCTCGCAACTGTGTCAAAGGCTCGGCCAACTGAGTCAGTGGTGCAGCTACAGAGCCGCTCTAAACGAAGGACCCTCATCAGAGTGCGTTCCTGGAAATGCTGATGGCACAGCAATTAAATCACTGCACTGGTAATCCAGGCGCCTGCCTGGACTAGTAACCTGAAATTTTCATTCAAATCTTACTACAACAACTGCAGAATTTAAACTCAGTTAATAAACTGGAATCTGGAATGATGGCTACAGAAACTGCTGAATTATCGAGAACATTCGACTGTTTCACAAATGTCCTTCAGTGAAAGAAATCAGCCACCCTTTCACATCTAGACTATAGATGATTAAATGTGAATCACATTTAGTTTAGACGTGAAAAGATGGCAGATTTCTTTCACCCTGTCAGAACCGACTCCTAAGTGCCCTCTGAAACTGCCCAGCAAACCCTTCAGCTGTATCATCACTGCTATGTTTAGAGAGGAAAGAAAAAGGTGTGACTACCTTATATCAGCCTAGGCACTGAAGTCAAACATAACAATTTCACTTCCACCCCATCAGATTCTTCAAAGTACTGGACAGACAGACCACCACAGATGGTGGGCACAATGATACGCAGAGAGCAGGAAATCAGCCTTGGAGTCCTTAACTTTGACCCCAGACCCAATAAAAACGCAAGTTAGTAGGTCAGATGTGGGAAAAGCTTCCTGTACTTCCTCATCAGATGAATCATTTCTCCTCTACGTCAAACAGCACTTGGGGAGAACACTGAAAACACCAGGGGTGCAGAATATAAGCTGTGTGGAAGGAGCTTCAGTGTCTATCATCAAGAAGAGTTTTTTTAGGAACACTTTTGGTGAAGGTGCTCGAGTGTCCATTAATGTATGACCTTCAGTGTCCATCACTAGGAGTGATTTGGTAGAAGTACCATTGATGAAGGATCTCCAATGTCGATCACCAAGAGCGGTTTGGTAGGAACACCATGATGAAATTTTTTAAAAATGTGAAATCAACAAATTCCGAGGATCCTAGATGCAGTAGAATCCATGGGACCAGACAATAGCTCAGTGGCTGTACTGCATTGTGCTTCATGACAAATTGTTCAAATGTGTTTGGAGCACTGTCACTTAGCAATGTGGGGGGAAATTGCCCAACTATGACCTGTTCACAATAAACAAAATAAATCTAATCTGCCCATTGCACAGTCAGTCTACTTTCAATTATCAGCAAAATGAAGGAAGCCATGACCAACAATTGACAGAAAGTATGTGTAAGGCCCGAGTGCAGAGAGAGAAAGACACTGAAGTGGATCAACAGTTCACTGACTTTAATGGAAGTGTGCCAATAAATGCTAGGCCAGCAGGGCTGTTAACTAGAACTTTTAAACTAAAGCTAACACCAATACCGTGGCTCAGCCATATTAGCTTAATACTAAATCAAATACGCTCCTTCATAGCGTCAGGTTAAATGGTAGTCTTCTTTCCTGGATCCAGGACGATGGGAAGTAGGAACTATTGATGTTGCTCTACTATTGATCAACTCTTGTCAAGAATGGAATGAGAGGAAGGGAGTTGACTACCACCACAATGAAACACTTTGGAATGTGCATACTCACGAACATGATTACCCAACCAGTTTCGCATCCGACCTACGAGAGTGTGCAGACCCTGTGACAAAGTAAAATGTGGAGCTGGTAGAATGTGTACATTTCATTTTTCTGCTTTAATGAGATGCACACTTAATACATGGTGGCATGATGACGTATACCATTGACGTACTTTTACATATAACCGATTATGAATTACTTAAATGAACAAGAATGCTTAATCAAACAGTATACTTTCAATATTACTCAAATATTCTTGAAATATTAAACACACAACACTCCCCCCTGCTTAGCTATAAACTCCAACTCAATACAGAATGCAACTCAACTTATAGTAAATATTAAATTGTCCCATTCAGGCCTAAAGATTTAATCGCAGTGAAGTGTCTCTTACTCTTGTGGGACAGTGTCTTTCCTGACAAGGGGGAAGTTACGCGACTTGGCAGGAGAGACTTTGGCTGTGAAACAACCTCAGGTCCAGAGCCTACTCCATGGTGATTGTTGGAATTGACTCTGGGACTGCAGGACTCGACTCTGACAGCTCTGGGCACATTTCTTCTGGATATACTGGCATCCTGAACAGTGCATGGCCAGCTGCTCGATCTACTGATCGATCCCAGGCCACCAGACAAAGCTTTGGGCCAGTGTTTTCATTTTGACCACAGCTAGATGACCAACATGTAGCTCCTCCAGCGCTTTCGCTCTCAGCTTGGATGGTACGTCAACTCTCAATCCCCACATAAGGTAACGTCCATCCAGAGCAAGCTCATCCTGGCACTGAAAAAAATGGAGGAACTGGAGTGTCTGTGGCACATTCTGGCTATTTTGGTTGGCCATAGAGTTCTGAGACAGAATGGTGTCTTTTCTGGTTCCCCTTTGGATCATCTCTGCTGTAATAGGGAGACATTCTATTTCCATTAGGGAGAATATAACAAAAGGAATCTTCCTTTTTGTAAGTTTTTCAGATATGTATTTTCTTTTTCAAGGGTAACTATAATAATCCATCAGAATTTCCACAATTAGTCATCTTCTTGAATTATATCTAGTAATTGTGTCCTCAAAGAAGCAGGACCCATCCCTGTATTCATGCTGCAGCTGTTAATGGAACATGCTTCTGGGTTGAAAATGGACACCAGGTCTTGGTGATCAGTAATGAGGGCAATCTCTGTCCGATACAAGTTCTGGTTGAAACATTTTATACCGAAACATTTTATTCCCAAACCAGACTCAAGGCCTCTCTGTCATTCTGTGCATATTTCTTCTCTGCAGCAGTAAGGCTGTGGGGTGTTCAGTTCCATCGCTCATAACATGTGACATGACTGTTCCTATGTATACCATAAGGTGAGACATCACAATGTCGGGATGCTTTAGCAGGGACCCAATCACAGATCAAGTACTGTGCGCACTGTGATAGGTACTGAGTAGCAAATCCAGAGGGGCAACAAAGCTGGCATCAAAGTTCAGGCGGAGATCAAAAAATCCAGAGAAATCCAAAAATCAGAATCAGGAAGCAGGCAGAGTCGATATTCAGACAGACAGAATTCAGACACAAATGCTGGAAAGGCTCAGGAAAGCACACTAGCACAATCTGGCAACAAACAGCTGAAAGCACAGGACTGAAATACACTGAGCAATAAACAGAGAGGCAGATGATAGGTGGAGCACAATGAGACACAGGTGGCAGCAATACAGGTAATAATGAGAAACAGGTGAGAGGTGGAGTAATCAGTGATACAGGGGCCGGAGTAGAGCAGGAGTGGGGACAGGAGCATATGGGATATGAAAACAAACAAGAGCAAATGGCAATACAAAACCACAAAAAGGCAGAGTTCAGCTGAAGGTACTGACACACAGGCAAGCTTCACTGGATGATGTGGGTCATAATATGTCATAATATGCCTGATGTCACTATTTCCTTTACCTTTTTGAAAGCAGTCTCACACTGCTTTGTCCATTGCTAATTCTTCTCATAGTAGGTTCAAGAGGTGGAACACAGTAGCCAGGTTTGGCAGGAACATGTTATATTAATTGACTAATCCTAAAAGGTCAGTAATTGTGACACATCATTTGGTCCTGTGGCATCCACCACCGTTTGAATTTTCTCAGCACATTTGTGTAAATCTTTTGCAGCAATGGTGTGACCACAGTAAAAGATGTTTGGTTTAAAGAATTTAAACTTGATGTATTGTGCTCTGAGCTGATAATCTTCTAACTTTTTCAACACTTTCTTGAGATTTTGGAGATGTTCCTTGGCATCCTTACCGGTAACAATGTGATGTCATCCAGGTAACACTGAGCACCTGGGCAACCTTACAGCACCTGGTCCATAGCTTTCTGCTAGACTGCAGGTGCAGATGCTACTCCAAATATTAGCCTATTATAGCGATAAAGCCCTTTGTAAGTACTTATAAATGAGTAACTCTGTGGACTGCTCTTTCATCTCCAACAGTAGGTAGGCCTCAGCAGAGTCCACTTTCTGAAGTGTTTCCCTGCTGAAACGTTTGTGAAGTTAGAGGTTTTCTCCTCTATCCAGGGAAGAAGGTATTAATCAGCTTTCACTACTGGGTTGATGGTAACATTAAAATCATGGTTGAATATCTGCAGGCTTCAGTTCAGTATCTTTGAAATGCCGTTCAAACTTATTTTGTGGGTTGAATGAAACAGTTGAGTCTGTGCCCAATTCCATTTGAATTAATCTATCACTTACTTCTGGTGTAAGCCATATTGCTTGTCTATTATTCATTTTCGCATTGTAAATCTCATGGCTACTTAGTCCTGTGTCACTCTCATCATTAGCTGCAAAGTGCATTTCAACTTGATTGGTTGGATCCGTTAAGCCTCTAACAAACTGCATGCTCCCTTCCACCGAGTATATTCTGCAAAAATGGCACTTGTTTTTCACTGACTATTGCATTTGTTTCATAATACTACTCTATCTACTCTGAATACAATGTGCAGTTATCTGTTGTGTAATCAAATGCATCAATCTTTCTGATGTAGCCAGCGTTTTCTTTTTTAAATTTATTATTGCTCAGTATTAATTGTTTATGAACACATGAATTTGTCCATTTTCTCGATGATCTCTGTCCCTTTCTGAAGAAGCACATGTGGTTTTTTTTTAACTGGAATATCTCACAACACTTCAACAGGTCAGCAGTTGTCTCGGATTCCTTTAAAACTTCCTTGTTCCCACTGTTATGTTTTGTAACTTGCAAAACATAAAACTAATTGACAGAAAAATAGGGAGCCTGAGGAACATAGAGCATAGAAAATCTACCACACATTAGAGGCCCTTCGGCCCACAATGTTGTGCCGACCATGTAATCTACTGCCCAGAATTTCCCTTTCGCATAACCCTCTATTATTCTAAGCTCCATGTACCTATCTAAGAGTCTCTTAAAAGACCTTTCTGCATCCGTCTATACCACCTTTGCTGGCAGTGCATTCCACGCACCCACCACTCTCTGTGTCGGAAACTTACCTCTGATATCCCCCTTGTACCTACTTCCAAGCACCTTAAAACTATGTCCCCTCATGTTAGCCATTTCAGCCCTGGGAAAAAGCCTCTAGCTATCCACATGATCAATGCCTTTCCTCATCTTATACACTTCTATCAGGTCACCTCTCATCTTCCGTCGCTCCAAGGAGAAAAGGCCAAATTCACTCAGCCTATTCTCATAAGGCATGCTCTCCAACCCAGACAACATCCTTGTAAATCTTTTCTGCACTCTCTGTATATCTCTCTATAGTATCCACATCCTTCCTGTGATCGGGTGATTAGAACCGAGCACAGTACTTCAAATGGGATCAAACTAAGGTCTAAGGTATATCTGTAACATTACCTCACCGCTCTTGAACTAATCCCATGGTTGATAAAGGCCAACACACCATATGCCTTCTTAACAACACTGTCAACCTGCACAGTAGCTTTGAGTGTCCTATGGACATAGACCCCAAGATCTCTCAGATCCTCCACATTACTAAGAGTCTTACCATTAATATTATATTCTGTCTTCAAATTTGACCTACCAAAATGAACCACTTCACACTTCTCTGGGTTGAAGTCCATCTGCCATTTCTCAGCCCAGTTTTGCATCCTATCGATGTCCCACTGTAACCTCTGACAACCCTCCAGATTATCCACAGCACCCCCAACTTTTGTATCATCAGTAAACTAACTAACCCACCCTTCTACTTCCTCATCCAGATTATTTATTAAAAATCACAAAGAGGAGGAGTCCCAGAACAGACCCCTGCAGAACACCACTGGTCACTGCCCTCCATGCAGAATATGAACCATTCACAACTACCCTTTGACTCCCGTGGTCAAGTCTGTTCTGGATCCACAAAGTATGGTCTCCTTAGATCCCATGCCTCGTTACTTCCAGAATGAGCTTCACATGGGGAACCTTATCAAATGCCTTACTGAAATCTGTATACACCACATCCACTGATTTACCTTCATCAATGTGTTTTGTTACATCGTCAAAGAATTCAATCAATTTTGTAAGGCATGACCTGCCCTTGACAAAGCCATGCTGACTATCCCTAATCAGATTATGTCTCTCCAAATGCTCATAAATCCTATCTCTCAGGATCTTCTCCAACAATTTCCCCACCACTGAAGTAAGACTCACTGGTCTATAATTTCCTGGGTTATCTCTGCTCCTTTTCTTGAATAGGGGAACAACATTTGAAACCTTCCAATCTTCTGGTACTTCTGTACCTATTGATGAAACAAAGATCATTGCCACAGGCTCAGCAATCTCCTCCCCCTTGCTTCCCACAGTAGCCTGGGGTATATCTCATTCAATCTTGGCAAGTTATCTAACTTAATACTTTTTAAAAGCTCCAGCACATCCTCTTTCTTAATGCCTATACAATCAAGCATTTCAGTCCACTGTAAGTCATCCCCACAATTGCCAAGCTCTTTTTCACTGGAGAATACTGAAGCAAAGTATTCATTAAGTACCTCCGTTACCTCCTCTGGCTCCATGCACATGTTTCCACTCTTGCTCCTGATTGGTCCTATTCTCACTCGGCTCATCCTCTTGCTCTTCACATACATGTAGAATGCCTTGGGGTTTTCCTTAATCCTGCTCACCAAGGCTTTCTCATGGTCCCTTCTGGCTCTCCTAATTTCATTCAGGAGCTCCTTCCTGGTACCCTTGTAATTTTCTAGAGCTCTAACAGTACCTAGTTTCTTGAACCTTTCATAAGCTTTTCTTTCCTTCTTAACTAAGATTTCCTACATCCTTTGTACAGCAATGGTTTTTCCCCTACCATCCTTGCACGTAGAATGCCATGCAATGTTCCTTGAACATTTGCTACATTTCTGCCGTGTATTTCCCTGTGAACATGTGCTCCTAATTTATGTTCCCAAGTTCCTATCTAACAACATCATATTTTCCCCTACCACAATTAAACATTTTCCTAAATTTTCTATTCCTATCCCTCACCAGTGCTATGGTAAAGGAGATAGACTTGTGATCTACCTCGAAAATGGTCTCCCACCGAGAGATCAGACACCTGACCAAGTTCATTTCCCAATGCCAGCTCAAGTACAGCCTCTCCTCTAGTTGTCTTATCTACATATTGCATCAGGAAACCTTCCTGAACACACTTAAAGAATTCTTCCCCATCTAAACCCCTTACTCTAAGGAGATGCCAGTTAATATTAGGGAAGTTAAAATCACCCATCACAACAACCCCAGTATTATTGCACTGTTCCAGAATCTGTCTTCCTATCTGCTCCTCGCTGTCTCTGTTACTATTGGGGGGGGGGGGTCCTATAAAAGCACACAGTAGAGTTATTGCCCTCTTCCTTTTTCTGACTTCCACCCACAATGAGTCAGTAGACAATCCCTCCATGACGTCCTTCTTTTCTGCAGCCGTGATACTATCCCTGAGTAGCAGCGCCACCCCCCACCTCTATTGCCTCCCTCCCTGTCCTTTTCGAAACATCTAAAGCCCAGCACGCTCAGTAGCCATTCTTGCCCCTGAGTCATCCAAGTCTCTATAATGGCCAGAAGTAGTGACAGCTCGTAGGATCCAAGTACTGATCCACGCTCTAAGTTCATCTGCCCAGCTCATGATACTCCTTGCATTAAAATAGACACATCTCAAACCATATGGGTGAGTGCTTCTCTGTTCTATCATCTGCCTATCCTTCCTCACAAACTCACCACAAGCTGTCACAACTTGTGCGCAAACGGTCTCATCCTCTGCCACTTCTCTTCGGTTGCCACCCCCTTGCAAATCTAGTTTAAACCTCCCCAACAGCATGAGCAAACCTTCCAGCCAAGATATTGGTTCCCCTCCAGTTCAAGTGCAACCCGTCCCACTTGTACAGGTTACCCCTTCCCCAGAAAAGGTTCCAATGATCCTAGAACTTGAAACCATGCCCCTGAACCATCTCCTCAGCGGTTCATTCATCTGCGCTATCTTTCTGTTCTGACCTTCACTAGCTTGTGGCACTGGGAGTAATCTGGAGATTACCACCTTGGAGTCCTGCTCTTCAGTTTCCTTCTGAAGTCCATAAACTTACAGTGCAGGACGTCTACCACTCTTCAGCCTTTGTCATTGCTACCAACATATACCATGACCTCCAGCTGCTCAACACTTCAAGAATATTCTGCAACAGCTCAGTGACATTTTGGACCCTAGCACCCAGGAGGCAACACACTACCCTGGTGTCTCTTTTGCTGCCGCAGAATCTCATCTGTCCCCCTAACTATTGAGTCCCCTATGACTATTGCTTCGCCTGACTTCATCCTTCCTTCTGAGGCTCAGAGCCAACTGTAGTTCTTTTGGGTCTAGCTGCTGCTGCCTTGCCTAGATAGGTCATCCCTCTCAGTGGTATCTAAAGAGGTATACTGTTGCTGAGGGGAATGGCCACGGGTGGACCCTGCACTGACTCCCTTCTCCATATAACCATATAACAATTACAGCACGGAAACAGGCGATCTCGGCCCTTCTAGTCCATGCTGAACTCTTACTCTCATCTAGTCCCACTGACCTGCACTCAGCCCATAACCCTCCATTCCTTTCCTGATCGTATAGCTGTCCAATTTAACTTTAAACAACAACATCGAACCTGCCTCAACCACTTCTGCTGGAAGCTCGTTCCACACAGCTACCACTCTCTGAGTAAAGAAGTTCCCCCTCGTGTTACCCCTAAACTTTTGCCCTTTAACTCTCTACTCATGTCCTCTTGTTTGAATCACCCCCACGCTCAATAGAAAAAGCCTATCCATGTCAACTCTGTCTATCCCCCTCATAATTTTAAATACCTCTATCAAGTCCCCCTCAACATTCTATGTTCCTTTACCTCTCTCAGTGTTCACCCATCTACTCCCCGAATTCTGCACTCTAGGTGTAACCACCTGCTCAAAAGTCGTATCTATCAACTGCTCTGCCTCCTGGATGATCCTACGTTCATCCAGCTCCAGTTCCAGCTCCTTAATGCAGTCTTTCATGAGCTGGAGTTGGCTGCACTTCCTGCAAATGTTGTCATCAGGGAGACTATCAGGTTCCATGAATCCCCATATCCTACAGTAGGAGCATTCCACTGCCATATCTACCACCCTGCCTGCACTGTACAATGGGCAACCAAGACCAAATCTCCTAACCTGTTTCATTGGCTTCAGCCTCCCCTCATCAAAGCCGGATGCTCCCACTCTCACCGCCGGCCTACTCCCAACAATGGCCGCCCCACCTGCCCCTTCTGTAATTTTATTTAATTTGAAGTACTCTGCTCCTGGCGCTGACTGGACCTCTGGAATGTCCGAGTACCCGCAAAGCTCTCCTTTTATACTAGTCTCACTGACCTGCGAGTAAACTCTTTGAAGTGCTCTGCCGTTGGTGCTGATTGGACCTCTGGAACGTGTACGCTCCATTTTTACTTCAGCGGATGTGCACGGACGTGGAGATGTGATGATGTATGCCATTGAAGTACTTTTACATATAACCCATAATGAAACATTTAAGCAAACAAGAATCCTTAATCAAACAATATATTTACAATATTACTCAAATATTTCTGAAATATTAAATACATTGATAATCCGATAATCTGAAAGCAGTTATGGAATTGTAAATCAGGGACTGCACCTACCAATTACTTTACTACACTGACGCCATGGTTATTCTGGGAGAGTTTCATTTGAGCTGCAGTTGCAAAATGTACCAGAATTTGCAACATTCTCATCTGAGTGACAGCTGGATGTACTTAGGGCCACTGGCAGTCCAGGTGCTTTATTGTCCAAAGTCAATCAAGTTCCCCTTTGCATTTAATGCTTTGTTTGATCACAAAGCGCTTAATAAATAGAAGTTTCAGCAGCATTAATCTTGAAACAAATTGTTGTTATTCAATTTCAATAGGCAGTTATTGCTATTGAAGATCTGTTAAGGAAAAAATTAAATCTCCAAATAACTGAAGTTTAAAGTGTGAATCCTCTTCTAATGTCAGGCTCTCAGCAGTAATTCATTTCTCATAATTTCATTTACACAATAAAAGCACTTTTCAAACTGCTTTGAATAAATCACGAATAACCCTTTTTGTCAGCAGATGATAATGTCAGAATGCTTACTATTATCATCTGAAATATATGGAAAAATATGTTAGAGCTCCATGCTTTCCAGAGCCATCACTGGTGATATTTTTTTTATTTCTTAAGCACATTCTCCCAAAAGGAACAAAAGTACATCTCTGTATAACACTGCAAATGAAAGATAGCTAAAGGGAAATATCCAAAAGAAGGAGATGACACAAAAAACAGGAAGAAAATTTGGAGAATGAAATATGAGAAATGAAATTAAATAAAGGTTCCCAACTAGACACGCTCAGAACAAACACACTCCACATTCCTCCCCCACCCCCCAAAAAATGAACACAATGACAGCTAATGACGTTGATTCAAAGAGATTCTGTTTTCATCTTATTGGGGCCAGTAACCTCCAATATTAATCCCAAGAGATATTGTACAAAACACCAGCAATAATAACTAGTACTTATATAACCCTGTTACTGCAGGAAAACATCCCAAGGCACTTCAAAGGTGTGAGAAAAATGCCCAAGCCAATGATGAAGTAGTTACATTTGGAGACCAGAAGCAATTTGAAGTGATGTGTTTTAAGGTGGGTCTTAAAGGAGTCAAAATGGTGTGTTTTTGGCAATCCACAGCATTCAGTCACCATTCAGTTCATAGGTTCATATTTTTATTGTCACAATTATATACAACAAAATAATTTTATTTATCTCAGAATAAGATAATGAACTAATAAACACTTTTCAATATCTCCCAATCTATGTTGGGTCTCAACAGTATATAGGAGGCCACACTGGGAGCACCGGGTACAGTAGATGACCCCAACAGACACATAGGTGAAGTGTCGCCTTACCTATAAGTCTGTTTGGGACCCTGAATGGTCGTAAGGGAAGGTGTAGGGGCAGGTGTGGCATTTGCTCTGCTGGCAAGGTTAAGTGCCAGAAGTGAGATCAGTGGGGAGGGACAAATGGACAAGGAAGTCGCTTAGGTTCCTGTTTAAGGCATATTATTATGAAATTCCTATTACTTATAGTCTTGTAGTAGACTTATAGCTCCGCCACTGCCTGTAAGGAGTTTGTACATTCTCCCCGTTACCCTGTGGCTTTCCTCCAGGTGCTCTACAAAGACGTACCTGTTGGTAGGTTAAATTGTCCTGGTGACTAGGCTAGGATTAAAATTGTGGGATTGCTGGGTGGCGTGGCTCAAAGGGCCAGAAGGACCGACTGCACTGTATCTCGATTAGTAAGTAATTAAGTAAAAAAAAATTGATTGCTAAGCAAATTATCAACAGATAGATAGATAACCTTCAAGAACATTAGCAATCTCACACATTCCTGTAAAATATTAAGCTTTATTTTACACCCATTTTTCCAAATATGTTCCTTGCCATTGATTTATCTCTTTGCCTTTCTTCGTCGGATAGATTTTTTTATTGACATCAACAAGGTTTTCAAAACATTTCCTTGACGGGAAAGATGTACGAGATCGTATAAAATAGTAATAGACCTAAGGACAAAGTTACAAGGGAAAGAAATACAATTTGGACAAAGAAACATGCTCTTGAGATAAGTAACTTGGATCCAATAAGAAAATATACGCACATTAAACATGGAAAAGTAAAAGGCTTATTTCGTTTAATGACCTTATCCAGAAAAATCCTTTATTTGAATATGGCAGCCGATGTAAGAACCAGATTTACCAGAATCAATGACAGTAGATTTGGATGTCATCCTGTGCTGGGGCTCAGACCTACGGCCTCTGTGCTTAGCTAAGCAAGTGATTTTTCATTGGTTCAGGAATTAACTTTCAATCAAACTTGCGCATTGCGAAGGGCATCAAAAAGTTCTTAATTTTGTTGAAATGGTTCAATGCATAAAAATGTTTTTAAATTTGAAATAATTTTTGCTATTATGAATTTTGCAGAAATGAATTTTGGAATTAAAAAAGAATGATTCAGAATCTCTAAGTTCAGTTCAGACAAATAGCCATGCTATCCAACATTACTTTTTTTGTTTTGATTTTATTTGTATCTTGTTGTTTTCAGCAAGTAAGCAACTACTAACATAAAGATAAAATGACCATTGCTAAAGAGAACTTCAGTGCAAGGTTAATTGCTTTCCTGCCTACAACACCAACAATTATCTTCAAATGAGAGAAGACTTATTTTAAATTTTGACAGTTAATTTTCTAATGAAGATGTAGATAATTCAGAATTATGTAAAATCCAGCAAAAGAGACCTATGGAAATCATATTTTATCCTATTTTTACTGTTAACATCTGTATTAAACCAATAGAAATGGATTAATTTCTTTAGATTTGATTGTCAGGGATTGCTGCATGAACAAGATGCGTGTCAGCACTAAATTTAATTATTGATTACAATACAATAGTGCTGAGTGCACAAGTTACCCACAGCTTGCTGAAACCATCAGCGAATTCTAAATGAAGCAAATTACGGAATGAAAGTTTATTCAAGGAGGCACTGAAAAGCTTTATACACTTACTACATTCTCTGGTTTTGGCAGCCATCATTTGCAAAATATTAATAACTTTGTATAGTGAAATGGGAAGATGTGGAGATGTTGAGATCATAACAATGGAGGAAGAGGGCAGATTTGTACTTTCATTTAATCAAGCTGGATGAGCAGTTCACACAAAATGCCAGAGGAACTCAGCAGGTCAGACAGCACCTATGGAAAAGAGTTGAGACTCTTGTTCAGGATTAGTTGATAGTCAATCAAAAGAACAGCCTTCGTATTTAGATCCTACAGCACTTCTATTTTACTTATTTAATAATAGAATGTGGACGGCTTCTTCGTGGACCCTTAGCACCCAGTGCAGCATAGGCCATTGACGACCTCTCATCTCCATCGTCCGAAGTTGGAGCTCATCAATGTTTCTGTAATCCATTATATTCACTGTACAGGGGATCGGCCTACACAGCTTCACCGGAGCCCTGTTGGCCAACCTTACCGGTTTCCACCTCACACAACGGGAATGTAGGTTTGGACTTTGAGAGGTAATGCTGGCATCACTGGCAACATAAGGCTGATCTTCTCATTCTGAACCTAGCCATTAGAGGCTGGGGAGAGTTAAGATGCAGCAGCACTGGAGAGTCTGGAGTCACATATAGACTAGATGGGTAAGGATAGCAGAATTCCTTTCCTGAAGATATTGGTTAGTCAGGCAGCATCAAGTGGTTTCATGCTAACTATTAACCATGTCAGAACCCAACGTATCAATGCAGTTACAAAGAAGGCACGACGGCAGCTATATTTCATTAGGAGTTTGAGGAGGTTTGGTATGTCATCAAAGACACTTGCAAACTTCTACAGGTGTAGCATGGAAAGCACTCTAACAGGCTACGTCACCGTCTGATATGTGGGGTGGGGGCAGTGGGGAGCTACTGCACAGGATCAAAATAAGCTGTAGGAAATCATAAACTCAGCCAGATCCATCATGGGCACTGGTCTCACCAGCTTCCAGACATCTTCATGGAGCAGTGCCTCAAAAAGGCAGTATCCATGATTAAGGACCCCCATCACCCTGGACAGGCCCACCACCAAGATGGAGGTACAGAAGCCAAGAGTCACACACTCAACAATTCAGGAACAGCTTCCTCTCCTCTAGCATCAGGTTTCTGAATTGACATTGAACCCATGAACACTACCTCACTAGTTTTTGTGCACTACTTGTTTGATTTAACCTTGAAAAATGTTTGGCAACATACACAAAATGGTGGAGGAACTCAGCAGGCCAGGAGGCATCTACGGAAAAGAGTAAATCGTCGATGTTTCAAGCTGAGACCCTTCTTCAGAGGGTGAGTCCTAATAGTGAGTCCTGAAGAAGGGTCTTGGCCCAAAACACACAATGTTTACTCTTTTCCATAGATGCTGCCTAGCATCCTGAGATCTCTCAGCATTTTGGGTGTGTTGCTTTGGATTTCCAGCATCTGTAGATTCCTGTGTACTTATATATATATATATATTTCTTGGCCTAATTTAAAGTTATTAATTATTATATACTGCTGCCACATAACAACAAATTTCACAACATATGCCAGTGGTATTAAAACTGATTCTGATTCTAGATATTTAATTATGAGGCCAATTGCTGGAGTGAGACCAATAGCTTGCCTCTCTGGAAGCAAATTCTAGTAACTTAACCACAATGCTACCACTTCATAAAAATGGTATTGATATTTGGACAATGATGCAAAAGTATTTTCAATAACCAGAATTTTCCTATGCATACTGTATGATTCAAAAGAAAGGTTTGTGTGCGTCTCGTGTGCGTCAGTCAAATATATTGTTCCCATGAGGTTTATCCAGTTACCTCACTGAAATTACCTGAAATATTCTATAAGACAAAACTAGGCCAACAAGACCTATGACTGATCAACACTGGAGACTCAAGAAATCAACTGATCAATTTTAACTGGTCTGTGCTTGTCACTGTGAGTGCTGAAGATAGAACAGAGGGTGAGGGGGTAGTTCTGAAAATGGTTCACAATGTAGGTCCATTTACATTGGCATTCACAAAGGGCTGAACAGGGCATTTTTAAATTTTCATACACTTTTAAGAGCGGCAGAAAGCAGCCACTTCCATTCAAATGCTTCTTAGCTGGTTACTACTGCTTAATCGTTCCAAAGAGTTGATGTAATTGAGTGATAGTCTATTTTAATGTTGCACATTTTCATCCTTTTTTGCTTTCTGTGCAATGGACTGCTTTCAGATCATTATGTGCTATGGCTGCAATTTTACAATACTAGAAGACTTTTACAGATTTTTCTTTGCACAATATTATAGTTAATGGCAGTGGATTCACTGAATATAGTTGCAGTACACATTGTGGGAACTATTTCAGGCTTTCTGAGGGAACTGTCAATAAAGGATACAGGCACAGAAAAAAATGCAAATTGCACTAATATTCTCAACATCAGGCCAGTCCAAGAGGTAAGTGCTGAAACCTAAAGCACATTAATTTGGTTATTTCTGAGGAGACTTGACTTCACCATTTCTGCTGTCATGGGATTATGACATTTGCTTGAACCTGATCTTCAATCATGATTTTTCACAGATATTATTTCACCTTTCTTCTGAAGTGAAGTGAGTACCCACCTGCTTCAAGCAGGATTCCATTACGCTGGTACCTAAGAAAAAACCGAGACTGGCCCCAATGACTGTCACCCAGTATCACTTACATCCTCAGTGATGAAGTGTTTTTGAGAGGTTGCGATGAAACATCTCAACTCCTGCCTGAGAAGTGACTTGGACCCCCTCAAATTTGCTTACCGGCTCAACAGGTCTGCAGGAGGTGCCATTTCATTGGCACTTCACTCAACCCTGGAACATCTGGACAGCAAAGGTGCATACATCAGGATGTTCTTTATCAACTATGGCTCAGTATTCAATACTAAAAGCCATCAAAACTAATCAATAAGCTTCAAGAACCTCACCTCAGTACATCTTTGTGCAGCTGGTGGTAGACCTGAGGAGAGCTAAGGTACCGGTGACCCCTGTTTCCATCCAGGGGGTCAGTGTGGACATGGTGGAGGATTACAAATACTTGGGGATACGAATTGATAATAAACTGGACTGGTCTAAGAACACTGAGGCTGTCTACAAGAAGGGTCAGAGCCGTCTCTATTTCTTGAGGAGACTGAGGTCCTTTAACATCTGCCGGACGATGCTGAGGATGTTCTACGAGTCTGTGGTAGCCAGTGCGATCATGTTTGCTGTTGTGTGCTGGGGCAGCAGGCTGAGGGTAGCAGACACCAACAGAATCAACAAACTCATTCGTGAGGCCAGTGATGTTGTGGGGATGGTACTGGACTCTCTGACGGTGGTGTCTGAAAAGAGGATGCTGTCTAAGTTGCATACCATCTTGGACAATGTCTCCCATCCACTACATAATGTACTGGGTGGGCACAGGAGTACATTCAGCCAGAGACTCATTCCTCCGATATGCAGCACTGAGCGTCATAGGAAGTCATTCCTGCCTGTGGCCATCAAACTTCACAACTCCTCCCTTGGAGGGTCAGACACCCTGAGCTGATAGGCTGGTCCTGGATTTATTTCATAATTTACTGGCATAATTTACATATTACTATTTAACTATTTATTACTATTTTTCTATTACTATTCTATTACTAGTTATTATTTCCATGACTATTACTATTTACTAATAGTAGTATTTCTATTACTATTTCTATTACTATTTATTATTTATGGTGCAACTGTAACGAAAACCAATTTCCCCCGCGATCAATAAAGTATGACTATGACTAATTGGATCCTAATTTCCTCTCTTGCAAAGCCCAGTCAGTTCAGATTGGCAACAACATCTCCTACACAAGGCTGTGTGTTAGCCCTCTGCTCTACTTGCTTTATACCTACGACTGTGCGGCTAAGTGCAGCTCTAATGCCATATTTAAGTTTGCTGACGACACACTATCGTTAGCCAACTCAAAGGTGGTGACTTATCAGCATATAGGAGAGAGACTGGAAATCTGGCTGCGTGGTGCCACAACTACAACCTCTCACTCAGGAGCTGATTATTAACTACAGGAGAAGGAAACCAGAGGTCCATGAGCCTGTCTTCACTGGGGGGGAAGGGGGAGGGTCAGCAATTCTAAGTTCCCTGTTGTTACCATTTCAGAGGATCCGTTCTGGGCCCATCATGCAAGTTCAAGTATGAAGAAAGCTGAGCAGCCCCTCTACTCCCATAGAAGTTTGTGAAGATGTGGCATGACATCTAAAACTTCAGTAGATGTGTGGTGGAGAGTATATTGACTGGTTACATCACAGACTGGTATGGAAACACCAATGCCCTTGAACGGAAAATCCTGCAAAAAAAATAGTGGATACGGCCCAGTCCATCATGGATAAAGCCCTCTCCATCGTTGAGCACATTTACATGAAACGCTGACACTGGAAAGCAGCATCCGTCACCAGGGACCCCCATCACCCAGCTCATGCTTTCTTCTCGTTGCTGTCACGGAAGAGGGTACAGGAGCCTCAGGACTCGCACCTCCAAGTTCTGTAACATATATTACCCTTTAAAGTTCAAAGTTAAACGCAAAATTTATTATCAGAGTACATACATGTCACCACATACAACCCTGAGATTCTTTCTCTGTGGGCATACCTAGCAAATCTATAGAAGAGTAATTGTAAATTGTAAACATCAGGAACTGTAAACAAACAGCGCAAATGCAGATATAAATAAATAGCAATAAATAGCGAGCATGAAATAACAATATAACAGCGTTCTTAAATGAATCTTAAAATGAGTGTAGCTGCCACTTTTGTTCAAGAGGCTAATGGCTGAGGGATAGTAATTGTTCTTGAACCTGGTGGTGTGAGTCCTGAGGCACCTGTACCTTCTACCATTGGGTGATGGCAGCAGTGAGAAAAGAGCATGGCCTAGGCGGTGAGGATCTTTGACGATTGATGCTATTTTTTCACAGCAACGTTTCATGTAGATGTGCCCAAGGTTTGGCAAGGTTTAACCTGTGATCTACAGGGCTGAATCCACTACCTTTTGTAGGATGTTGGTGTTCCCATACCAGGCCGTAATGCCGCCAGTCAGCTACACATCTATAGAAGTCTGCCAAGGTTTTTGATGACATGCCAAACTTCCGCAGACTCATGAGGAAGTAATGGCGCTGCTGTGTTTTCTTCGCAATAATATTTATATGTTGGGTCCAGGACAGGTCCTCTGAGATAGTGACACTGAGGAATTTAGATTTACTGACCCTCTCCACCTCTGATCCTCCGATGATTACTGGCTCATGGGCCTCTGGTTTCCCTCTCCTGAAGTCCACAATCAGTTTCTTGGTCTTATTGACATTGATTGAGAGGTTGTTGTTATTACACTGCTCAGTCAAGTTTTCAGTCTGCCTCCTGTAAGCTGATTCATCACCCCCTTTGATACAGCCCACAACGGTGAAGTCGTCAGCAAACGTATAGGGTGTTGGGCTGTACCTAGCCACACAGTCATAGGTGTAAAGCAAGTAGAACAGGGGGCTGAGGACACATCCCTGTGGTGCTCCTGTACTGATGGAGATTGTGGAGGAGATGGTTCTGCCAATACAAACTCACAGGGGTCTACAAGTGAGGAAATTCAGGATCCAATTGCGCATGGGGGAATTGAGGCACAGGTCTGGAGTTTACTGATTAGTTTTGAGGAGATGATGGTATAACACGCTGAGCTGTAATCGATAAAGAGCATTCTGATGTGTGCATCTTTGCTGTTCAGATGTTCCAGGGTTGTGTGAAGAGCCAACAAGATGGTATCTGCTGTAAATCTGTTACTTCAGTAGGTGATCTGGAGTGGATCCAAGTCTCCATTCAGACAGGAACTGATCTGCTTCGACATCAACCTCTCTAAACACTTCGTCAGTGTGACTATAAGTGCTACTGGGTGATAGTCATTTAAACAGGTTGCCACACTCTTCTTGGGCACCAGTATGATTGAAGCCTGCTTGAAGCAGGTGGGTACCACACACTACTGGAGTGGGAGGTTGAAGATATCCATGAATACACCAGTCAGCTGGTATAGCACAGGTCTTTAGTGCTTGGCCAGGTACCCAGTCTGGTCTGGATGCTTTCCTTAGATTCACTCTCTTGAAGGCAGCCCGCACATCATCTTCAGATACTGAAACCAAAGGATCATCAGGAGACGTGGAGGTGCACGACAGCTCCTCCCTGATCTGGTGGTCAAAGTGAGCACTGAAGGCATTGAGCTCATTTGGAAATGAGCTCTGCTGTCCCCTATGTTACAAGATTTAACTTTGTAGGAGGCTATGGCATTCAAACTCTGCCACAGCTGTCGAGCATCCCTCGCTGATTCCAGTCTAGTCCAGGATCTCCACGTCGCCTGAGAGTTGGCTTTCCAGAGATCATACCTTCACCTCTTGTACCACTCTTGATCTCCAGACTTGAATGCCTCTGATCTGGCTCTCAGCAGGTTCCGGATTCCATTCTTCATCCAGGGCTTCTGATTGGGGAAAACCCTGAACAACCTTATGGGGTCACACTCATCTACAGCTGTTTAATAAAGTCTGTAATGACCCTGCTGTAGTCATTCAGGCCCTCAGATGAGTTGTTGAACATGGCCCAGTCTACCGACCCAAGGCAATCCTCCTGTGACCACAACTTGGTTGTCTTGATCTCTGGAGCCTTGGTCTTTGGGCTCTGTCTGTATGCAGGTAGTAGGAGCACAGCCAAATGATCTAACTTGCCGAAATGCGGTCTCGGGAAGGAACGATAGGAGTTCCTTATCATAGTGTAGCAGTGGTCTAGTGTGTTGGGACCTTTGGTGCAACAGGTTATGTGCTGGCGATAAGTGGGCAGGGTTTTCTTCAAACAGGCCTGGTTAAAGTCACTGACTAACAACCAACAAGCTCTTGAACCAGAGGGGTAACATCACTTACCCCATTACAGAACTGTTCCCACAAACTGAACTTATTTTCAAGGATCACTTCATTTCATGTTCTGGATATTTTTTGCTTATTTATTTCTTCTTATTGTTATTATCATTATTTTTCCTTTCCTTTTGCATTTGCATAATCTGTTATCTTTTGCACACTGGTTATCCATCCCGTTGGTACAGTCTTTCAGAGATTATGGTTATTGGATTTATTGAGTATGCCTGCAAGAAAATGAACCTCAGGGCTGTTTATGACGACATAAACAGTATGTACTTTGATAATAAATTTACTTTGTACTTTGACCTTTGAACTTTAAAGTTTAAAATTCTTACCTCCAGGTAATCTGTAGTATGGCTGCAAAAACATACTAATCAGCCTAAGTAGTCCATGCAAGCAAATAGCCTCAATTATATTTAACTACTCTTATTTTCTTCCACCATCAATTTAGTATAATCTTACACTTTGACATTGATTCTGGCTCATTGACTAACCCTAGGAGGGAATTCCACTGTATGCCTGTTTAAAGAGGCTTCTCTTGATCTCTGTTATAAAGTTATTGCATTTACCTTGCATCAGTGTTCTCTCAACCAACCCCCCGAGCCACTAGAACCAGCTTGCTTCAATCTATCTTTTATAGGTTCTAAACTGTTGCCCATCATCAACAATATATGATGGAAAAAAAGCATTTTATTAAAAAAATATTATTTGTGTGTGCTGGCTGAGTATGTTGAAAAGGCCTATATTTATGACCCGTCATTAATTGTCCTTGGGAAGGTGGTGATGAGCCACCTGAATGAACTACTATGGTCCTTCTGGAGAAGGTGTTGCCACAGTGCAGATGGGATGGAAACTCCAGGGCTTAGCTCCACAGACAATGGATAAATGCTGGTATATACCCAAATCAGGACAGTGGGCATCTTGGTAGTGTATATTCAGTTGACGATGTTCCAATATATCTGATGTTTTTGTCCTATTTGGTTGCAGAGTAAACAGGTTTGCCAGATACTGTGCATCTTGTAGATCATACACACAGCAGTCACTGTGCATTGGGGGTGGAGAGGCTGAACGCTTAATTTGGTGGATGGACAGCCGTCAAGCAAGCTGTATTATCCTGGGTAGTCTGAAGCTTCTTGAATAGAAGAGTGAAACTTTCGTAGGTGGGTATTTAGAACATAGCACAAGAAAAGTCCCGAGGCCCACAATGTTGGGCAAAGCTAATCGAATTAGTAATCAATTGCCCAACTAAACTAATCCCTTCAACCTACATAATGCCCAGATCTTTCCATTTCCTGTACGTTGTTGTACCTAAGAGCCTCTTGAATGCCGTATTGCTTTTGTCGCCATAGGCACTCCAGGCAATGCATTCCCTGAATCCACCACTCTTTACCTACAAAACTTGCCTCACACATCTCCATTGAAATTACCCTCTCACCTTAAATGCATGTCCTTTGCTATTAGATAATCCAACGCTAGGAAGACGATGATTTAAAACCATAAGATATAGGAGCAGAATGAGGCCATTCAGTCCATCGAGTACTCAACTATTCCATCATGGCTGATCCATACCAGACACCTGTCTTCTTGCCACATCCTAATGCCCTGACAAATCAGGAAATGATCAACTTCTGCTTTCAATATACCCATGGACTTGGCCTCCACCACAGCCTGTGGCAGAGCATTCAACAGATTCACTATTCTCTGGCTAAAAAAAAATTCCACCTTACCTCTGTTCTAAAAGATCACCCATCAATTTTGAGGCTGTGTCCTCTATTTCTGGATACCCCCACCATAGGAAACATCCTCTCCACATCCATCCTATCTAGTCCTTTCAATATTTGGTAGATTTCAATGAGTTCCCCCACATTCTTCTAAATTCCAGTGAGTACAGGCCCAAAGCTGCCAAACGCTCCTCATATGTTAACTCCTTCATTCCTTAGTCATCCTTGTGAACCTCCTCTTAATCTGGATTTGATAGAGGCTTATCTTCTATCATTCCACCCTAACTTCATTGCTCCAAAGTAAAGCTACTAGGACATGATGTTTCAATCCCTACGGTAAGTCGGCACTCTCGATGTTGGCAGTGGGCTTGGAGTGGTGACAAGGAGGGATGGTAGGTACATCATTGGGGTCATCAGGTGGCCACCCTCCTTGGCTTTTTGTTGATAAGCCCGCGATGTCTCTAGAGGGCTCAACGGTGCTACCTGGTGTCCCAGATACACCCCCTCAGTTCCATACCCTCCTGTCTTCATCTTGCAGCCCAGTTGTTGTCTTTCTTTTTAATCCAAATCCAATTGCTGCCTCCTTCTGCTGCATTTGACAAGGACTTGATTGCTTGTTGAGGGAGTGACCCCTCACCCCCATCTTCTTCAATAGACTGGTCGTAAATGTAGCAACGAATCCCCTGCATCCCACTTCTACAGGGAAAATCTTGGTCTTCCAGCCATTCTGGGCAGCTTCAGTTGCCAGTTCAGAGTACTTGGTCTTTTTCCTCTCATAAGCTTCTTTGACACCATCTTCCTATGGTACTGTCAATTCCACAACATATGCCAGCTTGGCTGTTGTGGACCACAGGACCATGTCTGGCCAGAGTGTTGTAGCCGCAATGTTTGGGGGAAACACAAGCTTTTTTTTCCAAGTCTATGTCCATTTTCCAATCCCGAGCAACCTGCAGAATGCTTACGTCTTTTGATGTTATATGGTGCTCTGGAGGTTGGCCTGCTGGTACAAACCGTGTAATGTGGACATTTCCTGCCGATGTTGTGGGAGAGCATTTGTCGTGATTCGCCTCTGTTCCAAGATTGATGCCAGCTGTCTAAGAACTTGGTTATGCCGCCAAGTGTACCGCCCCTGGGTGAGGCTCGTGGTGCATCCTGTTAACATTTGCCTTAGTGATCCAGGTGCTTGACAAAGAGAGCAAGCAGGGTCTTCTCCCCACCACTGGTTCAGGTTCTCGGATGTGGGTAGGAGGTCATAAGTGGCTCTGTTGACAAAACTTAGCCGAGATCCCTCCATCTCCCAGATGTCATGCCAGCTGAGTTTCTTCTTTTCCAGGTTCTCCCAGTTTGTCCATTGGCCCTGCTTAGCCATTGAGACGGCCTTGGTGTGTCACTCTGCCTCCTCCTGTCTTCTCAACTCCTCCACCACGAGCTGTCTCTCCTGCAGTGATGTTGCCTTGTGCCACTGAGGAGCTTTTGGGACGAGCCCGAGCCCGGCTCTTCCATGTTGGACTTGGCCAACCACATCCCTGAAGTGAAGAGCAGACTTAGCACTCTGAATGGCTTCAGATGGGGTTCACTTCCTCCCCGTTGCCACATGAGGGGGGTGGCACTGCTGTTCAAATAACAGTACCTTCAGATTCAGTGAGGGTCATAAGAAAACAACCCAAGTTTGTCCAACCTCTCTTTATAGGACATGCCCTTTAATCCAGGTAGTACCCTGATAAACCTCTTCTCACTCTCTCCAAAGCCTCAATATCCTTCCTGTAATGGTGTGACCAGAACTCCAGACAAAACTCTACGAGCAGGCTAACTGGGGTTTTATAGAACTGCAACTTCCTGACTCTTGAAATAATTTCCTCAACTGATAAAGGCAAGCATGTCATATGCCTTGTTTACCACCATCACCCTGTGTAATTGCTTGAACCCGATTTGCACATAAACTGTGTTAAGGATCTTGTCATTAATAGTGTACTGTCCTTTTACACTTTACTTCCCATTGTACAAAACTTTCCATTTGGCTGGGTTAAACTCCATCTGCCATTTCTTTGCACAAATCTATAACAGATCCTTGTCCCACTGAATACATGAATACATAGAAGACTACCTCTGCTAGTTTTCTATGTATTCAAGAACTCAGCCAATCTTCATATTACCTGCAAACTTACTAACCTACCCACCTACAGTTACATCCAAGTTTTATATATAGTTGCACACACATATAGTCTGGAAGTTTGAAAAGGAGTGCAAATAGCAGAAATTACCCACATCAACAAGTCGATTGCCAAGAGAGCTCAATGGAAGGAGAGAGCCACTCCAACCAGATGCTTGACGTCTTTCGCCTGCAGCCAGTGTGGAAGAAACTGTCACTCCAGAGTGGGACTCATCAGCCACTCTAGGAAGTGCAACACCATGAGCTGCCTTTCTCGTGTGCTACCCACCATCTTTCAAGGCAGAAGGATGCCAGCACACATAAATATTGTAGACATAGACGTACATTTTATTAGATCCCAGTACAGATCTCTGCAGACCACCACTAGTCATTGACCTACATCCAGTATAAGACCAATTAACAACTACCCTCCATTTTCTCTGGGCAAAGGGTCCTTTTAGATGACACAGCTATTCAAAAAGAATAATTTAATAACAAATCAGCTGACAGGAAGAGACAACCTTTCATTGGACTTCATGATGTCATTCTATGGCAAAAGACCAAGTTTAATCACAATATCCCATCAGCATTTGTGATGCCTCATTTTGTGACCAGACATTTTCATCATTATTTAAAGGTGCAAGCAGTCAAGATGACTGACTGTTAAATAAGTCTAGTTATCCATTAGAGCTCTGATTAATAACTACATTACAGAAAAAATCTCATCATTGGTAGACTGCAGTAATGTCTTCTGCCTGCATGTAAGTACAGTACTGTACTATAACAGATTTGGGGTGTGTAGAATAGTACACATTGCACCCTTTGTTTTGTTCTTCGTCCAGTGTCAGAATTGTCTTCCTCTACTCGACATTGAATGATTTTGCTGCCCATTAAGTTGGGGGGGGGGGGATGTATCATTCAGTAAAAGTGAGTAGGAGGATTAAGAAGACCAGAAGAAATGTACATCATCATTTCAAGCAGAAAAGCTAGCTTGTCAGATATTGATTAGAAGGGCGATTAGTTAAATTCATAGAAGAGCGTACAAGGACTGAATTATTGCATCCATTATATGGTATTGAACAATGAGTTGAAATGTTATTGCATAGCAAGAGCTATTTTTAAATACATTATACAACAGTTTGGACATGCTAAAAGTGATTAGTACTTTCAAGTATGCACGAAAGTAAGTACTTTCAACTATGGTATATACTTCTGTAGTTCGTAATGAGTTTGTTGCATACAAAGTCTTCTGGACACACAGCAGTGATGTCTATTGGCTCCAGTGCTGCTGCAGTACTGTTGTGTTGCTGCGTGTGCTGCATGCAGTGCTGTATTCATGGAAAAACTGCATTGTGCTTCAAACACATGAGAAAGGTGTTCAGGGTGTGGATGCTGAAGTTGAGGGTTTCCTTGAGGTGTGCAGGATAACTATTCCAATCTCTGTCTGCATACTATCTCTCCTCAAGCCACTGGTGAGTGGTCCCCTGCCTTCCACTAGCCTCACCCAGAACTTCAAGCAGAGATTTAAGTGCTCTCAATCAGACGAGGAGTTATGAACTAAGATTGGCACATGTTGTGGCTTTTCAAGTAATGTGCAATTTTCAGTGGTAATCACATGAAATTCTTTCAATTGATGATATTCATCCTTCCCTGTTTCACAGTCACCCTCCTTGGGCTTCTTATACAAGGACACGAGAGGCACAACTCGAGGCTTTCACAGCTCATAATGAGGCCCAGCAGCAGCAGAGAGGGATATCCCCTGAGTACCTCAAGACAGAGAAGGGTAACAGGCAATCTGTAACTATAGAGGAAATAATCCAAGTCTACTGAGATGGATCAGACCAGGGATTCCCAACCTGGTGTCCATGGATCCATGGCATAAAAAGGTTGGGAACCCCCTGGATTCAGTTGTTTTAGAGTGTGGCTTGTGAGTATAGTGTAATTTCAAAGTGCTTTCACCAAACGTTGAACGTGAACTAATTATGTCCAGTTTTTTCTTCATGGTGTTGTTCCTCAAAGACTACCCTACTTTGGAGGTGGCAGACTCTTTGGGGAGCTTAGGCTTCTTATACAAAGACACCAGAGGCACAACTTGAAGCTTTCATGCTATGGGGAGCAAAAGCACATAACCAAACCATGTTACAGGAGGCTCTACCCAGCTACCAGCTCTACAACAATGCAACACGATGAAGATAAGGCACCTGCAAGGCTGCTATCCTTTAAATGATATCCCGTCTTTGCATGGTTCAGACATTGGTGAATGAACCCCAGCAGATGTTCTGCAGCTGTACAGTCTGAGATCTATGGTCTGTTCATTATGTACTTGGCCACTCTCTAGTGCCCCCACTCACTGAGCTCAGTCTGCTAGACTAACTGTGGAACCAATGTCATTTTATCTCCATCTCTCTATGAGTGAGTGAAGGTCTTCTTTTCATCTGATTGAAAATAGGCTTTCAGTAAGAGTGACAGAATATAGCCGGCTGGTGGTGTAGTAAAATCTGCACCAGACTTCGAGGTGAGTGGTCCCCAGTTCCAATTCGGCTGGCTCCTTCCACGCTTCCCATCTGTGCTGAGTTGAGGGTCGAGCTAGCAACTTGGCTTTATAAAAAAAAACAGACAAATGATAAAGAAATGGCAAGGTTCTGCCTGATGTGCCACAGGCATAGAAAGGAACAACAAGGGCGATGATGAGACATATCCTTTGCCTTGCATCAAGATTGAGATTAGTCGGTGGATAATAAGGAAGATGATGAACGTAATGGAAATTAAAGAACGGACACTGCTGTAACTTGAGTTGGTCTGAGGAGTGAAGATAAGAAATGCTTAGAGCGACCATAAAAGATTGTGTTAGCCTTGAAGACTAGGATGCAAATGCATTAGCATATGCTCAGCTTTCTTAGCATGTTTAGGTTATGGCCATGAACAGGCTGATGGATAACTGGCAGGTCCACAGAGAACTTCAGCTAGCTGCAGTTCATGCGGCAACACATTCCAGACATCCCTATCTGTGTACTGTAGAGCAGAAATTGGGAATGTTCTGGAGGTCAGCAGTACATCTCCCTGAACTCTCCCTCTGGCCTTGACTCATCAGCGAGTCCAGAGGTATTCTGTAAGTTGCTGCACTCAGGGATCAGCTAAACCTTTTATCTGTCACTAAGCCCTACTCTGAACACTTAGGATGGTTCTATTTGTTTGAATCAGGATACACTGTAATTTATAAAGGAAAGTGTAGGCAAGCTTTGATTTGTTTCCTTTTCTTATTTTTATATTTCACAACAAATTTTTTTAAAATATTACATAAATATATACAATATAATTATCATAGTATATTTATGTCTTTAATTAATAGTAGATTTTTAAAAATAGCTTTTAAATTCTTTTTCAACTGTTTCCATATATGTATGATTGTCGGCTGCCAGGCCATCAGGACAGTCTATGGGTGAGGCCATATTTTCTGCCATCTGCCATCCTGATGCCTCTTTGTCTTCTCCCCTTCACCAAACGATTATGGTGGCAGTACAGGCAAGATTGTATGAGCTCTGCTGCTGCTAGAATTTAATCTGGCGGTCAGACAAGTTTGGGTAGGATTAGTGTTGTCTGGTCTGAACACAACGTCTCTGTTGCTCATTTCCCCAAAGAGAGCAGCAAGTTCCTTGTCCTTTGTTGTGAAAAAGTAGATAGCTTCAGCCCCAGGCACCTATTCCAGCAATTGATTACATCTAGGTGCTGCCCTAATTCAGCGTCACTGTTTCAAAAAGTTCTAAGTAAATTTTATTATCAAAGTATATATATGACACCATATACAACCCTGAAATTCATTTTCTTGCACGATCCATGTTTTTCTTTCATATTGCCTGTCTGTTACACCACTGGCACTTGGGGCAGCTATGAAGGTCCTCCATCAACGACCCTTACATACCAAGCATATCTAGTTCTACCGATGAACTGATTCTTTGAAAGCATCTGAGGTTGTGTTACAAGGATGTCCATCACACCTGTTGTGTAACTTGGGAATATAAAAATCAGAAGTCAAAATAACTCACTTGAAATTGCAGATTCTCTGCAAGTCAATTGACTTCCGTTTTTCACACTCGCAATTCCTCAATGCCTTTACATATTGGAGAACATCCATCTTCAAATTACTGACAGAGTCCATGGAGTTGTAGAACTCAATGAGGTTGAGCATTCATCTCTGTTTAAGAGCTTGTATAAAAATTTAAAAAATTATCTCAAAATGATGAATGACCATTAAGCCAGTGGAGAATCTTAAATTCTGACTAGTCGCAAACTCCTTTGGCAAAAAGCATTGCTGTCCTTAATTAGCCTACCTTGTATATTTCACATCTAAAACCAATGCAGTTGATAATCCGGGCAAGCCACACAGTTACAATAACCTGCCATAAGGTCTATTGTCATGAGCCCTGTGGACCCGTGAGGCTTGTCATAGAGCGTTGGACTTCTGGGTTTCTTGAGCACCTATATTTAGTAATTGTTAGAGCTGTTAAGCCCAGGTGCTTTTGGTTTGATCTTGTCAAGTTAATCGTGACTGGCATGTGTTTCATGCACTCTGTGATTACTTAAAGAGGACTCTCGCTGGGCCCTGTAAGTGGAGACCTACTGTATGTTTGGGAGAATGATTTGTCTCGCTTGGTCATTCCTCCGGTGCTCTGCTGGTACTCCTATGCCTAACCTCTGACGGTCTCTTCATGGGGAGTCTGTCATTCCGCCATTCCTGGGATGAGTCATTGCCAGAGCTTACAGTGACAGACTGCTGTTTGAACATGGTGCCAGTGACCACCATGAGAGAGGGAGTCTGCAGTTCGTCCGCACTTGGGTCCAATGCTGTGAGTGTACAACATGACAGAATATAGCTTTTCTCAACACATGGGGTACCAACCATGCCCAGGTCCATAGATCAAAGAAAAGCTTTGCTCAACAGAAATAAACTATTAACCAATTGCCCTTTAATAGCATGCAATTGAAATGATTGACCTAAATTCAACATATAGCTATGTATCTGTATATCATTTGACTCGTTACCCAATCACATAATTCTATATTGTTTCACGTTGTACAAAGTAAAGACAAAGACTTGTCAGTGTTTTACGAACAATTGATCTCTTCCATGATCCTGAGACTAATGTAGATATGCTGAACACTATTTATTTTCATATGTTCTTGTCAATTTTATAGAAATAAGTTATTTAACTGATGTTTCATTGTTAGGTATTTTAGCATTTGTTCATTAATTAACCAATCATTTGTTTCACAATAGCACCAGTTCACAAATTCTACCAATAAATACTACAAATAATAGGTATAATAGAGGATTAAAATATCATTGGATGTAATTACCATTCAAAATGCAAAAAAAAAACCCATGATCTATCCTGCCACTGCATTCGATGCTGGTGTCCTTTGCATTATTATCATTTGGGCAAACTTTAGATCACACTAAAGCTTGTAAACCAGTCCACCTTAAGAATTTTGCAGGCACAAGGTCCTTTGGTGAAGGCCAGTGAGAAGAATCCACTGTGTGCATTTAAGAATGTGTGCACAGAAGTCTGCTCTTCCCTGACCAGAAAAAAAATAATGAACTGTGCAACAGTACCCTGCTTGACTGACAAATATCACAAGTAGAGAAACCTAAGATTTATTTACTGAAATGTAAAATAAGCAATGATTTAGACTATGCTGAGATTACTGTTCATTTTAAATTCCTTCAGTTATATAAAATTCTCAGCTACATTTTGCAGGGACGCAGATCACAGAGGAATCATTCGTTCATACTGCTAATAGGGAAATATCACGTGTGATCAGCCAGTGCTTTGGAGGTAGTGTTAAGTGAGGAACTAAGTATAAAAAAAACCTATACAGCTAAACTTGCTCACTGGATCTTCTGACAGAAAGTGAGATTGATTAGAAGGTTTTCTTGAACCAGTTCTGCGGCGTGTGAGTAGTAATATTTTAGAATAAAAGGCACTCAGATTTTTCTGCCCCCTTCTGTAGACAACATCAGAATACACAACCTCACTGTTTCAGTTAAGATGGTTTTGCAAAGTCTGGCCACGTGCTGAGTTCCATGTTACAGCTTACATTTCCCGATGACACATGATGCTCAGAATGATGAGAAACCTCCAGGGATGCTTCCTGCAAATTGATTCACAGATCAGCTGATTCATTTCTTGTTAATCTTTTACAGACTACAAAGAAAAGTGGGCAAGGCAGAGAGGAACAGCATCCTACCCTATTTAGTCCTGAAGAACTGGGAAAAGGTGGCCACATATTTCTTCTTCTCTGAGGTATCAGAACACTGAAAATCACTGAACAGCAAGAGAAAGTAAGCTGATTTAAACATAGAAAAGAAGCTCGGGGTTCAGCTTGGGATCTCTGAGGTGTGAGATGAGAATGAAACCACTCTGCAGAATAATATTACTGTGCATTGGAAACAGGTGTTTCTGTCAACCAGCAGAGTATTTGTCATCAGTTGAATAAAAGAATCTCAGAAATATGAGAATATCACCACCATCACACCCCTTCCATTTTGTTTTCCCTCAAATAAAACATGACAGGAGCTTCTTAACCAGAACTCACAAATCATAGCACTCCCACTGTGATTTTGACACAGAGTAAAAATATTGCTCATATTTATTATTAAATACTGATACTCATCTGACAGAAGAGACTAGAAGTGTAAAGATTGCGGATGAAATTTTTTGTCCTCGGGCAGATTTATTCCTACAAATTCATTAGTCATTCTAAATGAATTAATACTTTCATAGTATTAGCTGTATTTATGTTAAAACGCAATATCAATTAACCTGTTCATAGTTAAATACTTTTCTGTTTAACTATTTGTGATGCTCATTTAATCACTTAAAGAGGAAGTGCTTTCCATTGGTTTGATATGTTAATTTTGAGTATTATAAGACAGAAATGGTACATGCATCACCGTGTCTTAATCGCCATTTATTATGATTTATTATTGAAATTGGTGTTTTGAATCACTCTAGGTCACAGCAATTTTCTATATAATTCCCCTTGATTTGACACAATGCATAAAGAGCACTCATTTCCCAATGGATATCAGTAGGGAAGCACATTAGAACACCTGAAGATAAATTATCAGTATTAGGGGAACAGGATGGGAATATCAGAAATAATAAAAGAAATTAGTGCTGTTTGATATGAAACTGATATAGCCTGTGCCCTCTGCTGGACATTAATTTTTATCCCCTAGGCCATTTATGTTAATTGCAATAAAGCACCCAGTCGCATTTGATCTATTTGACATCTATAAATTGCTTTAATAGTTCCACATTAAAAGGTATCTATAATTGCTAAACTAGTTGTGTAGAACAAAGTTTGTGATATAGAATGGAACCTACTTACTAATAATAATAATAATATGCAATATAAACTCTGTGTTGGATGCTCTGATGACGATGTGTTCCTTTACCTGAAGTGATTACCTTGCTTTGGGATTTGAATCCTTCTTTCATTCATAGAATGAACATTGGAATTAAATCGACTTTAATGTTTGTGTTTGAAAAGAGAACAGCTTGTACAGCTTAAAACAAAACAAGGCTGCAGGCATGGAATATGTGCAATGAATTCCGTCAAACTGGCTTGTTGGATTCCTGACAGGTACATGACAATTGTCTCATTGCAGGCCCATTATCTAGGATGGTCCCCATACATCTTCAAAACCGCCAGAGATGGATGTCTGCTTTAAACCTGCACCCCAAGGGTGGAAGATCTGTTGTCGGTTTTATTGACAGACTGGATAGTGAATCAGTATGGGTTGAAAGCCCAGATCTCAGCTCTTTCCCTTGTTGAGGATGCACAGGGACACGATGCTAGTCAGATTTTTACGAGGCGATACAATTCAAGTTCTGAATCAAGTGTTAAAATTCTAAAGGGCTATTTAGAAATAATAAAAAATGAAAAAAAAGGAATATGACCATATAAAAATACAGCACCCGACAAAAAATGCCTGGTTTATTACATTCACACAAAGTTATCAATGGGAAATGTGAATTGTACGAGGAAGCAGAATATGTACATTGAACTCGGAAATTTATTATTGCACTTGGTGCTTGTGACCTGTATTAACTTGCCAGTTCATGTCAATCGAATACCAAAGAAACACACATAACATGCTGGAGGAACTCAGCAGGTCAGGCAGCATCTATGGAAATGAATGAACAGTCAGTGTTTCAGACTACGACTCTTCTTCAGGACTGAGAGGGAAGGGGGAAGATGTCAGAAAAATTCAATCTACCTTTCAACAAAGTGTTTGGAGATAACATAGTATATTATTCATAGCTATAGCTTGTGATTTTTGAGCATCGCAGACACTGTCAGAATTCAAACATGGCAACCTATCACAAGTTTATGATGAGCTTGGATGTCAATGCACAGAGAGATTCAGCACACAGGCAGCTAGCATTCTGTCGAAGTATGCAAAGTGAGCAGATCATGACGTATTCAGTGATTTGAGCCCAGTGGTACCACTTGGAGCTTAGTAGTCCAGTTGGTGCTCTCCAGCAACTGCCATTACCAAATATGTGCTCACCCAGACATGCTACCCCAACACGTGTTTCACTTCATTCCTATTTACCCCACCCATCCACCTACCCCTGAATCCAGTCTCACCTATCACCTGCCAGCTTGTGCTCCTTCCCTGCCACTCCTGCAGCTTCTCATTGTGGCTTCTGCCACCTTCCTTCACGGTCCTGAGGAAAAGTCTCAGCGCAAAACATTGGCTGTTCATTCCTCTCCATAGATGCTGCCTGATTTGCTGAGTTCCTCCAGCACCTTGTGTGCGTTGCTCAAGATTTAAAGCTTTTATTTAAATATATGTTTTGTGTTCACTTTAAGGAAATGAGCGTATGCTGAGATTAAAGACACAATTCCCTTGCTCTTATGTAACATCACTACTATTAAGTCAGTGAGGAGCAGATGCCTATTCTGGGAAGGTCTAGTGAACTCTTTACTGGGCCTTTGGCACATCATAGTTTAATAGGACAATAGTTAAGGTTGGAGAGGGATTTCCTCAGGAATATTATTCCCCATATCATGTTAGGAAGTTCTTACCCTTAAATCTGTACATTATGCAGTGAAGTGTTCAAATTCAGATTCATTTATTTATCACATGTACATTAAAACACAGTGAAATTCATCGTTTGTGTTAACAATCAACACAACCTAACGATGTGCTGCCGGAAGCCCACCCTACTAGCATGCCCACAGCTCCCAGCACATACTTGGGTCATATTGGCTGTTAACGCAAATGACGTATTTCTCCGTATGTTTTGATGTACACTTGATAAATAAAATAAGTAATGCAATACTTTTAAAAAAGATTTTATTGCGATGCGAAGATAGGCCCTTCTGGCCCTTCGAGCTGCGCCACCCAGCAATCCCCTGATTTAATCCTAGCCTAATCACGTGGCAATTTACAATGACCAACTAACCTACCAACCGGCACGTCTTTGGACTCGCGGTCATGGTGAACATACAAACTCCTTACAGGCAGCAGTGGGAAGTGAACTTGGGTCGTCCGTACAGTAAACCACTGTACTAACCACTAGGCTCCATATGTAATGTCAAAAATAAAGTTACTGAAAAGTCAAAATTGGCTGCCATTGACAGGAATGTTAACAAAAATCTAAATCGATATATAAAAATAAATCATGCCTTGGATGACTCCCCTTAACTGAATTCCAAGACATTCATAGTTTCTGTTCAAAAAGGGCTGGTTTACCTCTCTCAAACTATAATGATTATGCATCAGCGGATTAATGAAAACAACCCTAATCTGTCAACATACTACATAAAATAAGAAATTATAAGGCCATAAGATATTGCAGCAGAACTAGGCCATTCGGCCCATCAAGTCTGCCCTGCCATTTGATTATGGCTGATTCACTTCCCTCTCAACCCCAATCTCCTGACACCATGACTTACCAAGAACCTATCAACCTCTTCCATAAATACACTCAATGGCCTGGCCTCCACAGCCGCCTGTGGCAATAATCCCATAGGTTCACCACTCTCTGGCTAAAGAGTTACCTCTGCTTCTCTATTCTAAAAGGACGCCCCTCTATTCTGAGGTTGTGCTCTCTAGTCCTAGACTCCTCCACAAGAGGAAGCAAACTCTCCACATCCACTCTATCTAGATCGTTCAACATTTGATAAGTTTCATTGAGATTCCACCCTTATTCTTCTGAATTCCAGTGAGCCATCAAACACACCTCATAGGATAAACCTTTCAACCCCAGAATTATTTTTGTGAACCTCCTTTGAATCCTCCCCAATGTCAGCACATCCATTCTAATGTAAGGGGCACAAACCTGCCCACAGTACTCCAACTGAGGCCTCAGCAGTGTTTTATAAAGCCTCAACATTACATCCTTGTTAGGGGGAAAAGATTAAAACTATACTGTGTTTGTATTCTTTGAAACACTTCTCAAGTTTTTATTTTTATTTATTGTTTAATTTAAAGTTTTCATGCATCTTCAAAGCCAGTCTCTTGAGAGTAGGGAAATAATACTGCAATACATGCTTTCAGTTTTGTAACCTAGAACACAATTACTCTTTTACTTTTGAGTTCCCTTGTTAGTTATTAAAGGCCACTATAAAAAGACTACTTATAACATTGTCTGATGAAGTATTTGCAATATCCTTTGCAGTGATTTCCAATAAATCACATGATGGGGAATGCTCATCTAGTCAGAATAGCCCAACAATATGTAGTATAATCTACAGGTAAGATTAGTAATCTGCACTATAAGAAGACATACATTTTGGGGTGTATGGGGTGTCCAGGGAGGAGTGCCATCTCTGGTGAAGGGGTTGTTGTGTCTATTCTGCGGCATGTTACTCACCTTTGGTAGCTACTGGACACTCAGCTCTCATTGTGGCTCCAAGTAGCTGTTGCTATGTTACAGTGTTCATACCCTGCTACAGTGCTTCGACAGGCAGGCTCAACCAGGTGAGGGTAGTCGGTGGCCAAACACCCCGGTGAGACAGGGACATGCCTGCCTTAGCATGCGAAGTCAGCGACCTCACAGGATTGGGCGGATGAAATCCATAATGAGATCCAACGGTCAGGATGGCGGTGCTGCAACGCTCCGTGGAGAGCGAAGGGCATGACCAGGCACAGAAGATGTCATGGTCATCCACTGCAACCGAGGAAGACCCCAGTTTGCAATGCTTGTTCGTAGCACTGGATCCTGACTGCTGGGTCAAGGGAGTGAAACTGCCCCAGTGCCTTTCCATTTTAAAAACTCTTCCCCACAGGTTTCCTGCCATAGTCAGACACAGTGGTATATGCAATTGGTAATTGCACCTCCTGGCAATATCTTCCAGATACAACAGACAAGTACTGTTTTTAGTATTTAGCTAGGATATTTACAGGGAAGAGGGAAGAATATCAGAAGGAAGATATAATAGACCCCTGATTTAACTGTGGTGTGGTAAAGTATAAATTAAGACTGTATGTGCATGAAAAGTGGGAAACAAGGTTTAAAAAGTTGTGCACTATACTCACAAATGAGCCCTTTTCCACTCCTGATCTTGAGGAGGCAGTACTATGAGAGAAGAACTTTAAGCAGGAGAAGGCCGCAAATGGTAACAGTCATTGCTATTGAAGTAACTGAGTGGTCAAACAACGATCATGGTTGTAGGTTAGAGAAAGCTTTAGAAAATATTAGGTGTAAAGTTTCTTGGTGAAGCAGAAAAAGCTGCTCTTTTTTGGCCCACAAGAAAACTATCAAAACCATAGAAAATATTGCCTTCCATAAACATCTACGGAATCCATCTGCCAGCACTTTTCACTCAGGTTTTAACCATTGTGAGTGACTCATGTGGCCCAAGGTTAAAATCATGTTGCTGTCCAGATGATGTCATCGGACCCCAGTACTGAATATTTATAAGTTCTTTGTCTGCCTGTGGCTCACACCTAATACATAGATTTTCTAATTAATTCAAATGGGAATGCCTGCAGTAAAGTAAGTGGATTTGATAAATGTATTCCTGATGGGTTTGGAGCAGGCTGTAATTTGGAAAAAAATGTGAGAAACATTTTGATGAGGTAAGTTGCAATGGAAGCAATCAAGCAAGACATGAGGAAAGTTAGTCACTGTATGTTAGAGGTGATAATAGAGGTTAGTCAGGTATGACAAGGGACAAGAGATGTTAGTCAGGGAATTATAGAACAGATAAGCAGAGAAGTTCATCAGACAATGTGATAGAAGAGATTAGTCAGGGCAATCTGCAGGGCATGAGGGATCAAGTGAATCAGATACACATAAACACATTCCATAAATAATGCTTCCACTGTGTATTTGTATCTATTTTAATAGAAAATTTGTCAGATCTTTGTGTCCTTATGCAGGCATTTTGAGGCATAAGGAGAGAGGCTATCCCAATGTTTCATGGATAAAAGCCAAATCAAAAACAAAATCATAACATAAAGCTTTTATATGATTAGGTCCTTCCCTCAGGAACAATTCATTTGTAATCATTCTACTTTAGATTTTATTTAAAATTGGAAGTTGTAATTTCTAATCCCTAAAGCCTTTAGGCCTCACTAAAGTGTACCAGCCCATCAGATAGAAATTAAAGCTCATTGTTTTTACTCAGAAAATACAGTCACATGTCAAGGCCAATGTTCAGTACTCACCTCTAATTCCCTTATTCTCAGGGACAGGGTTTATGAGCATTTAGTGAAGCATAGTCCTAATAGAGATAGTCAGCATGGCCTTTGTCGGAGCAGATGCATGCCTCACAAGCCAGGTTGAGTTTTTCAAGGAGCTGACAAAACAAATTGATGAAGGTAGAGTGGTGGATGTGATGAGTGTGGATTTTAGTAATGTTTCCCACAGTAGGCTCAACCAGAGGGCCATGACGCATTGCACCCATGGACGTGTGGTTTTGGAATTGAGTGCTGTCAAAGATATTTTAGAAAGAGACTGCAATGTATTTTATGGATGACCTGTAATGTCCTGGTGATGGACAGAGTGAATAATTTTCATGATGGATGAGGCACCACTCCAGTTTGTTGCGTTATCCTGAATCTGAATCAGAATCAGGTTTAATATCACTGGCATATGTTGTGAAATTTGTTGTCTTTGTAGCAGCAGTACAATGCAATACATAATAATAGATGGGAAAAACTGTGAATTACAATAAGTAATCATGGAAGCCAGACAGGTCCTAAAACGCTGGCAGAATTGGAAGAACAAGATCCGAGCCATCAACACATTTGCCCTGCCAGTCATCAGATACCCAGCCCCAATAGTGTGCTGGCTAAGGAATGAACTGGAAGCCGCTGACATCAATACCCGGAACCTACTAACAACACATGGGGGATTCTACCCAAAGTCCAACGTTGAGCAACTGTACACCCACTGGAATAAAGGAGGATGAGGTCTTGGAAGTGTCAAGGCCACAGTCCTGGAAGAAATGCAAAACATCCATGAGTATGTCAAGAAGATGGTCCCTAAGGATGACCTGCTAGGAGAATACCTTAGACAGCAGGCAGGGGATATGGAAATGGAAGTGGGTGACGCAGAGCCAGAGGACCAGAGGCCATGGCAGGACAAGCCACTGCACGGGATGCATCATCACCGGATAGCAGAGCTGGCCGACAGAAGAAAGTCCTACCAATGGCTGGAAAAGGCGGGGCTGAGGGACAACACAGAGGCACTGCTCATGGCAGCACCAGAGCAGGAACTGAGCACGAGCATTAGAAGCGGGGGTCTGTCACACCAGACAAGACCCAAGATGCAGACTGTGCAAGGAATCCACTGAAACCAGCCAGCACATAGTAGCAGCTAGGGGGCAAGTTTTTTTTGTGACAGGGCATCTTCCAAGCGAATTACACTTGCTGCTACAGTATTTATACCCAGTTAACATGCTGGTCAATGTTGAGCAGTAACTATATGTTTATTATGGAAATGTCAGAAATGATCACATAGTCATAGTCATACTTTATTGATCCCAGGGGAAATTGGTTTTCGTTACAGTTGCTCCATAATTAATAAATAGTAATAGAACCATAAATAGTTAAATAATAATATGTAAGTTATGCCAGTAAATTATGAAATAAGTCCAGGACCAGCCTATTGGCTCAGGGTGTCTCACCCTCCAAGGGAGGAGTTGTAAAGTTTGATGGCCACAGGCAGGAATGACTTCCTATGACGCTCAGTGTTGCATCTTGGTGGAATGAGTCTCTGGCTGAATGTACTCCTGTGCCCAACCAGTACATTATGTAGTGGATGGGAGACATTGACCAAGATGGCATGCAACTTGGACAGCATCCTCTCGCCACTGAATGTCAAGAGAAGTGGTCAAATTCTCTATTCTTGCTTTTTTTCTGATATGGCATAAATGCCTTATCTCAATGTGGGGGAACAATGGGGATTCTGAAGGGGAATCACTCAGTGCAGGTTGCCACAGCCTCTGCTTTGTTCTTGCCATTGCAATATTTTAAAGCTGGTGAATAAGAGAAGGGGATTGTCATTACTCGGCACTGTGTGGTATGAATGTCACTTGTTGACTCATGCTGCCTAGGTCTTATAACACTCAACCCTTTGTGCTCGCTTTGCCAGTTGTAAGATCAAAGCTGATCTGACTGTGGCTTCAAATCTATACTCCTATCCAACTCAGTAACCTCTCATCACCTTCCTTATCAATTGAATTGAATTGACTTACATCCTTCACATACATGAGGAGTAAAAATCTTTACATTACATCTCTGTCTAAATGTGCAATTTATATTAATTAGTATGTACAACAGGATAGTCAGTATAACGTAGAAATACAGTTGTGTCAGCATGAATTAATCAGTCTGATGGCCTGGTGGAAGAAGCTGCCCCAGAGCCTGTTGGTCCTGGCTTTTATGCTGCGGTACCATTTCCTGGATGGGAGCAGCTGTGGTTGGGGTGGCTCAGGTCCCCAATGATCCTCTGGGCCCTTTTTATACACCTGTCTTTGTAAATGTCCGGAATACCGGGAAGTTCACCTCTACAGATGCGCTGGGCTGTCCGCACCACTCTCTGCGGAGTCCTGCTATTGAGGGAAGTATAGTTCCCGTACCAGGCAGTGATGCAGCCAGTCAGGATGCTCTCAATTGTGCCCTTATAGAAAGTTCTTAGGATATGGGGGCCCACACCAAACTTATTCAACCATCTGAAGTGAAAGAGGCACTGTTGTGCCTTTTTCACCACATAGCCAATCTGTACATATTATGTGAGATCCTCAGTGATGTTTATGCTGAGGAACTTAAAACTGTTCATCCTCTCAACCCCAGATTCATTGGTGTTAATGGGGGCTAGCCTGTCTCCATTCCTCCTGTAGTCCACAACCAGCTCCTTTGTTTTTGCCACATTGAGGGAGAGGTTGTTTTCTTAACACCTGTGTGTCAGGGTGGTGACTTCTCTGTAGGCTGCCTCATTATTATTTGAGGTTAGGCCAATCAGTGTAGTGTCATCAGCACATTTAATTAGCTGATTGGAGCTGTGGGTGGTGACACAGTCATGGGTATACAGGGAGTAAAGGAGGGAGCTTAGTACACAGCCCTGAGGGGCACCTGTGTTGAGGGTCAGAGGGGCAGAGGTGAGGGAGAGTGGGCTCCTGCACCTTTTGGCAATCTGACAGGAAGTCCAGGATCCAGCGACACAAGGCAGGGTGAAGGCCGAGGTCCCTGAGCTTCTTGTTGAGCCTGGAGGGAATTATGGTGTTGAACTGTAGTCCAAGGACAGCATCTCACATAAGCATCCTTCTTCTCCAGATGTGTAAGGATGGCGTGTAGAGCTGTGGCTATTGAGTCATCTGTCGATCGGTTGTGTAGGTAGGTGTATTGTAGGGGATCCAGTGTGGGTGGTAGCAAGCTGCAGGTGTAGTCCTTGACCAGCCCCTCAAAGCATTTGATTATTATTGAGGTGAGTGTGACGGGACGCCAGTCGTTCAGCCATGTTACCTTGGTCTTTTTAGGTATCAGAACAATGGTGGATAATTTGAAGCAGGAGGGCACTCTATACTCGGAGAGAGAGAGAGATTTAAAATGTCTGTAAACACACCACCCAGTTGTATGTGCACATCTTGTGTACCCGCCCTGGGATGCCATCTGGTCCCGCAGCCCTGCGACTGTCCACTCGTTGGAAACACCTGCGCACTTCGGCCTCAGAGATGACCAAGCTGCCGGTCACATCACCTGCAGGTCTCTTTAGGGGCTCAGTATTGGTGACATCGAATCGAGCGTAAAAAAGATTTAGCTCATCTGGGAGAGAGGCAGCGATGTTGGAAACTCCACTGCGTTTAGGTTTGAAGTCTGCAATGGTGAGCAGACCTTGCCATATGGATCTATCCACCATTCCCTTAAAAAAATGGGTGGCAGGGTGGAGATATGTCTCTACCAAAGGCCCTCCTTCCCTCCACTAGCCTGCAGGGCCTACGTGTCATGCTTAGGCAAGGTGTAGCACCTGCTTAGCCCCCCCACTCGATCAGGGTCATGTGAAGCCATGGGAGCAGGTGGTGGATGGTCGTATAAGCAGCTGGTGCACATCACGAGCCCTGGTAACGCGACCACTGATGCCAGGCAGACAATCCCTGAAGAATATAGATGATAGCTGGGTCACATGTCTTGTAAAGGCACTGCCCAGAAGAAGGCAATGGGAAACCTGTAGAAAAAATTGCCAAGAACAATCATGGTCACGGATAGAGAAAAGAATAAGCTCAGATTAAACACAAATCGAAGACCATGATCACCCATGTCATTCAACATGGCTCATAGTGATGAAGATGCCCTAAAAATATACTCCACCATCCTATCTCCTATCCTTTGAGGAACAGAACTCTGTACACTCACAATGTTCTCAGGGGAAAAAAATTCTATTTAAATGGTCAACCCTACATTGTAAGCAGTATCTCTAATTCTGAATTCTCCCACAAGAGGAAGCATCCTCTACATATCAAACCTGTCAAGTCCTATTAGGATCTCTTTTGTTTCAGTCAAGTCCTGCTCTGGCTGCTCCAGGCTCTGTGCCTGAGGACTCAGTGATGTTTGCTCAGCTCTGCTCTGAACTGAGACTGAGGCAGTAGCCAATTCCAGTTGCTCTGGGCATCGTGTCTATGGACTCAAGTTTGCTTGCTTACTTTTATTGTTTTCGTGATTTGTTTTTTTTCTTCTGCCTGCGCATTGGGTGCCTGATGACTGTCTTCTTTTTTACGGGTTCGTTTCGGGTTTCTTTGTTTTGTGGCTGCCTGGAAGGAGACACCACAAGGTTGTGCATTGATAATAAATGTACTTTGAATTTTGAAGTATCTCCTCAAATCTAAATCAGGGTTTCCAAGCCTTTTATATGCCATGGACCACCAATACTATCAAGGAAAGTGTCAGTGGACCACAGATTTGGAATCCCTGGTTTAAATTAATCTTTCTTTGATTTTTACTGTATGGGCTAACTGGGCAGATAGTAGTTGGGAGTGATTTGAAGGAGTTCCTGATTGATTCTCAAATCCTGAACAACCATAGGTGCAGAAAGTGCTGCTACCTCAAGGACTGTAAGCTCCGAGTTTGGTCTTTGACCAAAAGCCATGTCAGTTTGAGCCATTAATAAGGCTGTTAATTATTTATGGTTTTATATTGCTATATTTATACTCTATTCTTGGTTGGTGCAACTGTAACGAAACCCAATTTCCCTCGGGATCAATAAAGTATGACTATGACTATGTTAGATTTGTGGGTAGGTATGCTTCAACAGGCGGCCATGCATCAGGATGAGAATACAGACAGAGAAGAGCTAGTTGGCTAACAACAGGAATTCTGCAGATGCTGGAAATTCAAGCAACACACATCAAAGTTGCTGGTGAACGCAGCAGGCCAAGCAGCATCTCTTGGAAGAGGCGCAGTCGACGTTTCAGGCCGAGACCCTTCGTCAGGACTAACTGAAGAAAGAGTGAGTAAGGGATTTGAAAGCTAGTTGGCTGACAGGTAGAGAAAGAAATAGCAGGCAGGTAGTTCAAGAGACCCACTTTTGGTTTTGAATCGGGATTAATTTTTTTTGAGTTGTGTTCCTGGTGCCAGAATCAATGCAGTCACGAAAAGGTGCAGATCTTTCCGGACAGGGAATGTGAGCATTCAGATATCATCATCCATGTAAGCAGAGTAGTGGGTGAAGACTAGAATCCCCAATTTAAGGAAGTGGAATGGAGTTTGAAAAGCAGAGCCTCAAAAACAGAAATATTCAGTTTATTCCTGGTGTCACAGGTGAGGCCTCCATCTGTCAGGGTTGACCATGGGTGTTGAGTCCTAGCCGTCCAGATGTGCAAGTCTGGCCAGTGCAATATAGAGAGCAAGCTCCTCTTCTCCACGCATCTGATGAACCCAAAGGAACAAGAGGGGACGGATACAGTTTGGCACCAGCAGTATAGCAGAAGTTGCCAGTCAGCACTGAACTCAATGTAGGACTGCCTTAGGGATCCAGCTTCAGATCATTCCCTCGGGGTTTACTCCCAAAGCCATCCCCCATAAGTGGGTATAGCCACAAGGCAGTGCAGGTTTGAAATCAGAATTTTCCTTCTCGTGACGAGCCACTTCTGACTAAAGTAACTGGCATCAGTGACCTGTCTTTGCCCTTTCTCCTGTCAGTAGAAATGGTTTCACCAGGTTTAGTGGCTAAGCCACATGTGAAAGCCAGGATCAGGACTTGGTTGTCAGAGGCTATTTGAAGTGTACAACATTGGGAACATTTAATAGGTAGAGGGAGCTTATCCCCATTACCGCACCCGGCTACAACAATCTTAAGGAAACAATATGACTATAATAATAAGAGTGAAAGATGTAGGTAAATGCCAGGGAGGAGCAGGATGGTAGACTTTACAGTTCTGGTTCACTGGGGCATTTTAATGCCAGATGGGTTGCAATGAAATAGGAATGGATTGATGCAATCAGGGGTAGATCAGCTAGCCAATTATCTTGGCTGGGGATGATCAAAGAAGGGTAATTCAGAAGGGAGAAAGCAGAATCAAAATAAAAGGCAGAAAGTTATTGAGTAAGCTCTAAGGCAGGGAAAGCAAAGGTTATAAAATAAACCAGTCACACTGACTGTGCTTAATGGTATGTGGCTAAATGCAAGGAAGGCACTGCACAGGATCAGAAAAAACTGCAGAAAGTTGTCAACTCATGGGCACCAGCCCCTCCAGTATCAAGGACACATTCAAAAGGCAATGCCTCAAAAAGGTGGCGTCAATCATTAAGGACCCCATCAACCAGAACGTACTCTCTTCTCAGTGCTACCATCAAGGAGGGGGTATTGGAGCCTGAAGGCACACACTCAACAGTTCAGGAACAGCTTCTTCCTCTCCACCATTTGATTCCTGAATGGACAGTGAACCCATGAATACTGCCTCAGTGTTTTTCCTCTCTTTTTGCACGGCTTACTTAATTTAATTTTTTATATATAAACATTGTAATTCATAGTTTTTATTATCCATTGGAATGTAGTACCACCGCAAAAACAACAAATTTCACGACATGTGCCGGTGATATAGAACCTGATTCTGATTAGCATGAATAATCAGAGATGAGGGCACTGATAGTGTTATGGTGTGAACCCGGATCCGGAGGAACAGTAGACTCTCATGTAGAAACAGAAACAAGACTTTATTCATGGGCATTTCAACCGAACTTCGGTGGCTCGACTAAGTGACACTGCAATCATTCTCAAAGCACAGAAGGATCCCGTGATCAGCTCTGATAGGGAGACGACTTTAAATAATCACAGTATGCTGAAAACCCGCTCCAGTCAAAGTAAGTTTGACAAGCTTCAACAGAAAGCACTAGAGCTTAACGACTTTAGATAAGACATTAATGAACAAATACAGGAGCACAGGCCCGCAGGGTTCATGACAGATAGAGATAAGGAAGTATGATTTTACAGCTATTATGGAAATTGTAATGCTCATTCATGAAAGGCTTTCGGATCTGATAGAGAAATTGAGAAGGAGGCTGAGGAATGTGTTTGTATTGGTGAAAGAAGCAATCACAACTGTGAGAAGCAATCCCAAAAGGACCATATGATTTGTTCTAAAGAACAAAATGGGCTCAATTATATATAAGAAGGTGTATGATAGACCTCAAAAAATCCATGGGAGAGAGAACAGCAAAAGCACTAAGGCAGTAATGGGTAATTTCAATGACCATAAAATAACTATAACAAGATCTGTGTTAAAGATATAGAGAGTCTGAAGTTCCTGATTTACACTTTTGGAAAACCTTTTCAGCAAAACAAATGAGATGAGTTTTGTTTTGGGGAATGAGGTTGGCCAGGTGGAAGGTGTATGTTATGATATGTGGGTTTCGATCCAAAGAAGGAAATGTCTGGAGTTGCTTAGCACTTTAGTGCAAGAGTGTTTATTCAGTGTGTCAAATATCAAACTTACAAAAATTAGTAAAAATTAAAGAGAACACTGTCAATATTCACAAAAGGATATCTACCAGAAAACACCATCGTAGCTACAAATTATTTTCAGTGTGAACTCCTAGCAGCCTAATCTCTCTCTCCCAACCTACCGAGAAAGAAGTACCCTTTTTTGTTTCAGGCACTAGGATCTTTAATTATCCAAAAGTTAACTTAAGACATTACATATGAATTAGAATATGATGGATCCCACTATGTAGTGACAATCATATTACAAACCAAACAGAAGAATCCACCTTAAATACAGTATACAAGCCATATCCCCGGCTTTGCCTGCTGCTGGCGACCGAGGCTGGGTTTGAAGCGTTCGGCAGAGATGGTGCTCGGTACTTGGTGTCGGAGGGCTGGTCGGAGCTCAAAGTTTTCGGACGACTCAGAGTCGGACCGTGGTTGGGCATGGTAGGGAGAGTTTTCTTCCTTCTCCCATCTGCGTGAGATGTGGGACATTTGAGAGACTTTGAACTTTACTGTGCTCACGGCCTGTTCTTCATCAAGTTATGGTACTGTTGCACTGTTGTAACTATATGTTATAATTATGTGGTTTTTGTTAGTTTTTCAGTCTTGGTCTGTCCTGTATTTCTGTGATATCACACCGGAGGAATATTGTATCATTTCTTAATGCATGCATTACTAAATGACAATAAAAGAGGGCTGCGTGTCCTCATAATCTAATCTAATCTAATCTAATACAATACATGTACACATCCCCATTACTAAAGAAATGGAATATTCTACCGTGTATGGCAGGAAAAGTGCTATAAAGCCAAACCATTATGAGAATATACCAGGAAAGTGTGCACACTCACTGCAATGCTAGCAGAATGGCAAGGCAGTGTGTGTGTGTGTGTGTAAATACACGTGTACGGAGTCTGGTTACTGAGCACTCCCTGTCAAGGTGTATCAATGAATGAGCATCGATGTGGTAATATTCATAATTCAGTTCATGTTTTCATCCTTATGGGGGAAAAACAAAGAAAAAGTTTGAATAAACTTCCTAACATGAGTGTTAGTGGAAATGTATTGTTTAAAGTTTTAGGAGCGGGACTTTCACAAATAGCCTTTTGAGTCAGGTAATTAGAGGACAGCTGACACCAATGCATATATCGTAGCGCTTGAGATCAGCACTAAATGCAGAAACATGTAAGATAAAATTTGAAACAGTTTGGCAGAAAGAACAAGGGCAGATGTGAAAGGCCAAAAGGTTAATTCTATTGCTTTAAAGGCAATGCCAGCAGAGAGGGATGTATATGTGCATAACCTCTAAAATGACAAGAGCAGATAGCATAGCATGCTAGATACACTGTTTCGTATACAGACATGCTGAGAACAGAAGCATGGGGTATGTGGAATCTGTATAAAACATTGCTCAGGTTTTAAATAGAATATTGCGTCCAATTCTGCTTACTGTACTTTAGGAAGAGGGTAAAGACCCTAGGCAGAGTGTGGTTAAAATTTACAAGAATGGTTTCAGGAAAGATACTTTCAATCCCAAGTTAAACTGGAGAAACCTTTGGCTGTTTGGAGCACAGTGAGTTGTGATCATTACTCGTTTAGGGTTAACAGGGAAAAGATATTCCTGTTCACATCATGGCAAATTGTGAAACTGAATCCAATAACATGAATTTAATAAAACTATTGAAAGTTACTGGATTGCTATTAAATTAAATATCAGGCTGACTAGTCCTCACTGCACATAAGCGGCTTCTTCGTGGAGAGAATTAGGAGCACCAAGTTTCTGAGCGTGCACATAACAGACGATCTCACCTGGCCTCTCAACACCACCTCTTTGGTCAAGAAAGCACAGCAGTGTCTCCAACTCCTGAGGAGGTTAAGGTAAGTGAGGCTCCCTCCCTTCCCCAACTCTAACCTTTTACTGAAGCACCATTGACAGTGGCCTGATCAGCTGCGTTGCCATCTGGTAGAGGAATTGCAAGGCATCTGACCATAAATCCCTTCAAAAGATTGCGAGGTCTGCTGGGAGGATCATCGGGGTCTCTCCTCCACTCATCAAAGATATTTATCAAGAGCACTATGTACGCAGGACCCCTAGCATTGTCATTGATGCCTCCCATCCTTCTCACAATCTCTTTAGACCCCCTACGATCAAGCAGGAGGCTCCATTGCATTAGGATAAGAATTCTTAGGATGAGAAACAACTTTCTCCTCCTGCTACTAAACTCCTAGCCACCATTCAGGTCTCATCATGCATGAAATGTCAGTAGCATTATACTGTTTAGTTTTAACTTGTGTTGTAGTCACACATTATTGTTATTTTTATTTTTTAAAAATGTTTTGAGATTCAGTACGGAGTAGGTCCATGCAGTCCTTCGAGACACACTGTCCAGCAATCTCCCAATTTAATCTTAGCCTAATCACGGCACAGCTTACAATGACCAATTAACCTACCAACTGGTACATCATTGGACTGTGGAGGAAACCAGAGCACCTGGTCATGTGGTCACGGGGAGAATGGATAAACTCCTTATATGCAGCGGCAGTAAGGAAGTAAATTGTAAACTTACTTGTGGTAGTATTACTTCATGCATTATGTGTGTGAGTTATTTGTAGTGTGTTATAGAGCTAGGTCTGGGGGATCATTGTTTTGTTTGGTCCTATGCCCGTGAAAGGTTGAATGCAATAAAGTAAACTTGAACTCCATCTTATCCTTCTATTGAACTTGTCACCTTCAATCCAAAATGACCTCCTCATGACCAAAGTTCCACACAATCGATGAGTTTAGGACAACTGTTGATTTGCACTTATTATTTAATAAACCTCCCTCTCACTCGCTGCTTCCTAGGGAAGGTCCCTGCATTTGAATGGTGTCTCTCTCTCTCTCTCTCTCTCTCGCTCTCTCGCTCTCTCGCGAAGCTGTTGGAAGATGGTATTGGGCCTGCGGTTTGTGGACTGGACTAATGAACACTGAGCTGGACTGAATATGAACTCTTTCAATTTTGTGTTTTATTTTCTGTGTTTTACTCGTTCTTTCTTGTTGCCATTTGCACAATTTGTTGTTTTTACGCATCGTGGGGCTTTCATGATCTTGCTGCTGTCAATGCGATTTGTGTTATTTTGAGTGGAGTGGGGATCGTGGGCTGATGTTTTTCATTGAACAGGTTCCATGGTTTTCTTTGTTTTGTGGCTGTCTGTGGAGAAGATGAATCTCACGGTTGTACACTCCATACATACTTTCATTATAAATGTACTTTGAAGTTTGAACTTTGATGTAAAGAATTTTATTTTGGTGCTAAGACAGATAGTGGTCTGGAACTCAGTGTCAGTTGGTGAAAGCAGAATCAATATGGACTTTCCGAAGGGAACTGAATGGGCATGAGGGATGTAAGGAAAAGAGGAGGAGAATAAGAATGACTAGCTTGCTCCCCAAAGCCCTAGAATGAACTGCACAGCCATGTAACATAACCGTCTTTTGGGAATCGGCTGCTGAACATGCAACGGCCGTAGCCTAGGTCTGTTGATGTGCCCAACGACAGACGCCTTGCCTTTTATACTTAACAGTTAACTTTTGTAAAAAATAATACTATAAAGATAATCAAATTGTTATAAAAGTACTGACATCCATCTGTTTTCAAGTTGCACCATATTGTACTAAGTATCAATATCTATCAAATTATATCTATATCTATAAACTTTATTATTTCACCACAGTATTTGTCAGCATCTATTTTTTAATATTGCCTTTTAAAATAATCTTGGAGGTAGGGATTCAAGTAAAAAGTGTGACCTGGAGCTAATCTCTGGATTGGGAGGCGGGGTGGAGCTATGTCTCTACCAAAGGAGGTGTAAGGCACTTCTTCCCTCTGCTAGCCTGCAGGTCACCCTTGCGCAAGGTGTAGCACCTTCTTCGCTCTCCGCTCATGGTCACATGAAGCCACGGGAGCAGGTGATGGTTGGTCTTATGAGCAGCTGGTGCATATCGTAAGTTCTGGTTATGTGATCGCTGATGCCAAACAGGTCATCTCTAAAGACCATTGATAATGGCTGGGGTCACCCATCTTGTAAAGACACTGCCCAGAAGAAGGCAATGGCAAACTACTTCTGTAAAAAAAATTGTCAAGAGCAATCATGGTCATTAGACCATGATGATCCACGTATTATAACAAGGACATAATAATGATGAAGAGTCTCTTGAGTGTAACTCTTGCTATCTACAGAAGATGCTAGAGACAGTGTCAGGGAGGAGAACTATTTTGGGGTGAAAAAGTTAGCTGCAATACCTATAGTACATGCTGGAATCTTTGGCTCCAAACCTAAGCTAAAAGATGTAATTTCCTTTTTTTACCTGAATACTTTTGCATGCTGATTTTGTTGGAAATTCCAATCACTGAAATGGTCCTGTGCTGGGGTTTGGCAAGTTTCCCAAATTGTATCATGTAGGCTGCATTGCCCCTAATGACTATAAGCACATATCAAACAACAGCCAGAAATACTTCGGGGCCAGCAGCCTAATGGTAGGGTGTTAATTCCTTCGCAATGGAAACAACTTATAAAGCAGGTTTTACAAGGAGGAGACAAAGCAGTGTTCAGTAGTTTTGGCTCTGTTTCATGCGATTTATTTCAGGGAACTGGAACAAGATCAGTAAAAACTCTGCCCTAAAATCATCAAAAGAAATTTTGTTTTGTCAATCTTGTAAGATTAATAAAGACCTGTCTGGTGCACCACTAATTTCTTGCAACAATCCCTATAGCATTTACCACCAGTTCTACCTCATCAGGTGCCCTGTCAATAATCACATTTTTATTGAGCCAACCTGCCAACCATGCAGTTGATCCATCTCCTCCTCACCAGTTCTGTCAGTGAAATAAAATCTTAATCCCATAATATCAGACTCAAGCAAAACGCTGACCTGCATGTGGATAAGTCACTCCACATCCATCATCTCATCCACAAACCATCACAAAACACTTAAAGGTGGAAATGACCATTCTACTCAACTCAACACATTCAGGGGAAATTTGCCCACGTTCTTCCTCCATCTTCTCAATCTGTCCTAGTTTATTCATACAGCAGCTGTTTTCTTTTTAGTCAGTAGAAGGATTTTAGGGAATATCAAATTGGCTTTTTCAATATTGATTAGTTTGATTTAGAACTTCTTGATAACATTCTTACTATTTTAACATGTCTTCCATCCCCCATTCCATTTCAGATTTTAAACTAAATTAATACAGATTAACCTTTTACAATCCATTCATGTTTTTGCATGCCTCTGTAAGATTTGTTTAGTGATGCTTATTTTCTAAGATGGAGTGTTCACATTTTAAAAAATGTTTTGGACCCCTGAATCCTGGGAGTAGACCTGTGGCAACTCATACCACCTTATTAGACCATAAGACATGTGAGCAGATTTAGGCCATTCAACCCATTGAGTCTGCTCTGCCATTCCATCATCGCTGATCCCAGATCCCACTCAACTGCATACAACTGCCTTCTCGCGATATCCTTGATGCCCTGACCGATCGGGAAACGATCAACTTCCATCTTAAGTACACACACGGACTTGGCCTCCACCGCAGTCTGTGGCAGAGCATTCCACAGATTTACTACTGCCAAATGCTAGTCATACGTTAACCCCTTCATTCCTGGAATCATCCTTGTGAACCTCTTCTGGATTCTTCCATTGGCAACATGTTCTTTCTGAGAAATTAGGCCCAAAACTATTGACAATACTCTAAGTGCAGCCTGACTAGTGTCTTATAAAGGCTCAGCATTATCTCCTTGCTTTTGTATTCTATTCCCTTTGAAATAAATGCCAATATTGCATTTACCTTCTTTGCCACAGAGTGAACCTGTAAATTAACCTTCTGGTAGTCTTGCACAAGGTCTCCTCTAATGTTTGAACCTTCTCCCCATTTAGATAATAGTCCACACTGTTGTTCCTTGTACCAAAATGCATTATCATACATTTCCCAACACCATATTTCATTTGCTACTTTTTTGCCCATTCCTCCAATTGCTCTAATTCCTGCTGCAATAACATTGCTTCCTCAGCACTATCTATCCCTCCAGCTATCTTCATATCATCCGCAATCTTTGCCACAAAGCCACCAATTCTATTATCTAAATCACTGACAAACAACTTGAAAAGCAGGGCTCCCAATACTGACCTTTATGGAACACCACTAGCCACCGGAAGCCAACTAGAAAAAGCCCCTTTAATTTCTACTCGCTACCTCCTGCCTGTTAGCCACTCTGCTATCCCCATGCCAGTATCTTTCCTGTAATACCATGGGATTTTATCTTGTAAGCAGCCTCATGTGTGGCACTTTATCAAGGGTTTTCTGAAAATCCATGTAAATGACATCCATTGCCTCTCCTTTATCGACCCTGCTTGTTACTTCCTCAAAGAACTCGAACAGGTTTGTCAGGCAAGATTTCCCTTTACAGAAACCATGTTGACTTTGACTTATTTTATCATTAGTCTCCAAGTACCTCAAACCGTCATCCTTAATAATAGACTCCTTTCCCAACTACTGAGCTTGGGCTAATTAGCCTATAATTTCCTCTCTTTTGCCTTCCTTCCTGCTTAAAGAATGGATTGACATTTGCAATCTTCTAGTCCTCTGGGACCATGCCAGAATCAAGTGATTCTTTGAAAGATCATGACAATTGCATCCCTTATCCCTTCTGCAACCTCTCTTGGGACTCTGGGAGGTAGTCCACTTGGCCCAGATGACTTATCTTCCTTAAGACATTTGAGTTTGCCTAGCACATTTTCCTTTATAATAGCAATGCCACTCACTTCTGCTCTCTGACACTCACCGACCACTGACACATAGCTAGTGTCTTCCACAGTGAACACAGTTGCAAAGTACCCATTATGTTCATCTGCCATTTCTTTGTCCCCCCCCCCCCATTACTACCTCACCACCATCATGTTACAGGGTCTAATATCAACTCTCACCTCCCTTTTACTCCTTATATAACTGAAAAAAACTTCCAGTATCCTGCTTTATATTATTGCCTGGTCTGCCCTCATATTTCATCTTTTCCCTCCTTATAGCGTTTTTAGTTGCCTGGTGTTGGATTTTAAAAGCTTCTCAATCATCCAACTTCCCACTCATTTTTGTTACCTTATATGCCTTTCCTAGGTTTTTATGCAATCCTTAGCTCCCTTTGTCAGCCATAGTTACCTACCCCTGCCATCTGAGAACTTTTTCCTCTGTGGGACATATCTGTCCTACACCTTGTGAACTATTCCCAGAAACTCCACCCATTTCTGCTCTGCTGCCACTCCTGTCAGTATCCTCCTTCAAACCACCTGGACAAGCTCATGTTTCATGCTCCTGTAATTTCCTTTCTGTTGCCTTCCCCCTTTATTGAAGAGTAGAGCAACATTTGTAATTTTCCAGTCCTCTAGCACAATGATTATTAAAAGACCATTTCTAATGCCGCCACAATCTCTCACACTACCTCTTTCAGAACCCTAGGGTGCAATTCATCTGGTCCGGGTGACTTATGTACCTTTAGGTCATTCTGCTTTTTGAGCACCTTCTCTCTTGTAACAGTAACTGCATCCACTTCTCTTCCTTCACACACTACAACATCAGGCATACTGCTAGTGTCTTCCACAGTGAAGACTGATGCAAAATACTCATTTAGTTCATCTGCCATCTCCTTATCCCCATTATTATTTCTCCAGCCTCATTTTCTAATGCTTCTATATCCACTCTCATCTCCCTTTTAATGTTACATACTTGGAAAAAGCTTTTACTATGCACTTTGATATTATTTGCTAGCTTGCTTTCATATTTCATCTTTTTCCTTCTAATGATACTTTTAGTTGCTCTCCACAGGTTTTTGAAAACTTCCCAATCCTCTACCTTCCCACTAATTTTTGCTTTGTTGTATGCCCTCTCTTTTGTTTTTACATTAGCTTTGACTTCCCCTGTCAACCACGGTTGTACTATTTTACCATTTGAGTATTTCTTCACTTTTGTGTAAGGGTTTCTTCTTTCATGTTAACTGCTAAGGCTAATAAAATGGCTCCTCTGTAATGTTAACTGCTGAGGTAAGGGGTACTCTGTAGTAGCATGTTAAGGTTATAATTAGAGATAACAAGATTTGTATTCAGTTGCTAACCAATAGGAGAGATGTTATTCTTTCTTGTGTATCTGAAAGCATTTGCGTGGGATTTGGGGAGAAGGCGCCATGGGGAAGAAGAGAGAAGACGCAGACAAGGAGATGCTGTAAGCTGGCCAATGGAACAGACCCCGAGCGGGGGGCTCCGGACCTGGCGGAGTTCGGAGGAAATCGAATGTTGGACCAAGGATATTGTGTGAGCTCCAACGTTGTGCACAAACTGTCTAATTATTATTCTTGCAACACACATCAAAGTTGCTGGTGAACGCAGCAGGCCAGGCAGCATCTTTAGGAAGAGGTTTCAGGTCGAGACCTTTCATCAGGACTAACTGAAGGAAGAGTTAGTAAGAGATTTGAAAGTGGGAGGGGAAGGGGGAGATCCAAAATGATAGGAGAAGACAGGAGGGGGAGGGATGGAGCCAAGAGCTGGACAGGTGATTGGCAAAAGGGATACGAGAGCATCATGGGACAGGAGGCCTGGGGAGAAAGACAGGGGGGGGTGGAATCCCAGAGGATGGGCAAGGGGTATAGTCAGAGGGACAGAGGGAGAAAAAGGAGAGTGAGAGAAAGAATGTGTGTATAAAAATAAATAACGGATGGGGTACGAGGGGGAGGTGGGGCATTAGCGGAAGTTAGAGCAGTCAATGTTCATGCCATCAGGTTGGAGGCTACCTAGATGGAATACAAGGTGTTGTTCCTCCAACCTGAGTGTGGTTTCACCTTTACAGTGGAGGAGGCCGTGGATAGACATGTCAGAATGGAATGGGATGTGGAATTAAAATGTGTGGCCACTGGGAGATCCTGCTTTCTCTGGCGGACAGAGTGTAGGTGTTCAGCAAAGCAGTCTCCCAGTCTGCGTCGGGTCTCGCCAATATATAGAAGGCCACATCAGGAGCTTCCTGTTGCTTGTAATTATTATTCTTGACACCTTTGTATTTTATATCTTGGTTCTCTACTAAACCATAGTTCAAGTAAGGGTTAAAAAAATCTTAATTGCTTAACTGCATACTGTGTACGGCTTGTCCTTTTGGGGTACTGATTTGAAACAGGGGACACGTTGCACAGCGTCCACCCAGACGAGAGTTCTAAGGTTTGGCCGAGCAGGGGGGTTATCACTAGGGGGGGTTATCATGCGACTCGGCAAGGCGAGTGTTACATTTGGAATACACATATCCTGCAGCTTCCTCGTTTTTCCCAGAAACACATGCCATTGCTGCTCTGCTGACATCCCTGCCAGCAGCTCCTTCCAATTTACTTTGGCCAACTTCTCTCTCATACCACTGTAATTTTCCTTACTCCACTGAAATACTGCCACGTCAGACTTTACCTTCTCCCTGTCAAATTTCAAGTCAAACTCGATCACTAAGGGTTCTTTTACCTTAAGCTCCATAATCGCCTCTGGTTCATTTACGTAACATCCAATCCTGTAGAGTTGATCCCCTAGTAGTCTCAATGACAAACTGCTCTAAAAAGCCATCTTGTAGGCATTCAACAAACTCGCTCCCATTACCAAATTGATTTTCCCAATCAACCTGCATGTTAAAAATCTCCCAATACTATCATAACATTGCCCTTTTAACTCACCTTTGCTATTTCCTGTTGTAATCTGTAGTCCACCTCCCAGCCACTGTTGGGAGGCCTGTGTATAACTGCTGTCAATATCCTTTTACCCTTGCAGTTTCTTCACTCAACCCACAAGGATTCAGTATCTTCCGATCCCATGTCACATCTTTCTGCTGATTTGATGCCATTCTTTACCAGTAGAGCCACAGCACTCCCTTTACCTACCTTCCTATCCTTTTGAAATAACATGTAACCTTGGACATTCAACTCTCAACTACAACCATCCTTCAGCCACGATTCAGAGATGGCCACAACATCATACCTGACAATCTGTAATAGTGCAACAAGATCATCCACCTTATTTCTTATATTCCACACATTGAAATACAACACCTTATTACCGTATTTGCTACCCTTTTGGATTCTGCATCCCTAATACCCTGATACTCACCCTGCTGGCTGCCACTATGTCCCATCACCTACCTGTACTTCCTGACAATTTGATTGCACGCTATCTTTACCTTTTTACCATCCATGCTATCCTGAGTCCCATCATTCCAGTTCCCATCCTCCTGCTGAATTAGTTTAAACCCTCCCCAACAGCTCTAACAAACCTGCCCATGAGAATATTGGACCCCCTCGGGTTCAGGTACAACCCATCACTTTTGAATAGGTCATACCTCCCCCAGAAGTGATCCCAATGATCCAAGAATCTGAAGCCCTGCCCCCTGCACCAGCTTCTCAGTCATGCATTTATCTGCCAAGTCATCCTGTTTCTACCCTCACTGGCACGTGGTACAGGCAGCAATCCAGAAATCACAACCCTGGAGGTCCTGCTTTTCTGCTTTCTACCTAGTGCTCTAAAACCTGTTTTCAGGACCTCTTTCTTTTTCCTTCCAACGTCATTTGCACCAATATGTACGGAGACATCTGGCTGCTCTCCCTCCCTCTCCAAAATGTTATGGATGTGGTCTGAGATGTTCCTGATCCTGGCACCTGGGAGGCAACATACCATCTGGGTGTCCTGTTCCAATCCACAGAATCTCCTGTCTGCTCCCCTCACTACTGAGACCCTCATCACTACCGTTCCCTTCTTCTCTCTCTTTCCCTTCTGCACCACGGACTCATGCTCAGTGCCTGTAACCCAGGCGCCATAGCATTCCCCCGGGAGGTCATCCCCACATAAGTATCCAAAGCGGTATACTTATTTTTGAGGGGAATGGCTACAGGGGTGCTCTGCTCTAACTCCCTATATATGTTTCTATTCCTTCTGATAGTCACCCAGCCTCGCCGCCTGCAACTTCAGGGTGACTACTTCCCTGTAACTCTGATCAAATATCTCCTCACTCTCCCGTACAAGCCAAAGGTCATCCAGCTGCTGCTCCAGATCCCTAGCACGGTCTTCAAGGAAATTCAGCCAGATGCACTTCATGCAGATGTAGTTCCCTGAGAGACCCTGGGACTCCTGGGACTCCAACATCCAGCACAAAGAACACACCACCAATGTTTATTATACCAGGTACAGTAGAGAAAAACAAAAAGGAAACCTTAACAGAAGTCTACCCTGAGCCAATGCCTCCTCCGAGCCAAAGCCTGCTGCTTCTACTCTTGCCACTGGCCTACTCCTGACAATGGCCGCTCCGCTGGTCCCTCCTGTACTTTTATTTAGTTTGCAGTACTCTGCTCCCGCCACTGATAGGGCTCTGCAATTGTCAAATGCCTACAAAGATTTCTTTTTAAATATGCGTCGCCGACCTGCAAGAAACCTCTTTGCAGGGCTCTGCTCCCACTGCTGATAGGGCCTCTGCAGTTGTGTTCTGCAAGGGTCGGTGTTGGGACCACTTCTTTTCATGCTGCATATAAATGATTCAGATAATGAAATAGATGGCTTTGTTGCCACGTTTGTAGATGATACAAAGATTGGTGGAGGGGCAGGTAATGTTGAGGAAACAGGTAGGATGCAGAAGGATTTAGACCGATTAGGAGAATGGGCAAGGAAGTGGCAAATGAAATATAATGTTAGAAAATGCATGGTCATGCACTTTAGTAGTAGAAATAAATGTGCGGACTATTTTCTAAACAGGGAGAAAATCCAAAAATCTGAGATGGAAAGGGACTTGGGAGTCCTTGTGCAGAACACCCTAAAAGTTAACTTGCAGGTTGAGTCAGTGGTGAGGAAGGCAAATGCAATGTTAGCATTCATTTCAAGAGGTCTAGAATACAAGAGTAGGGATATGATGCTGAGGCTTTATAAGGCACTGGTGAGGCCTCACCTAGAGTATTGTGTACAGTTTTGGGCTCCACATCTCAGAAGAGAAGTGCTGGAATTGGAGAGGGTCCAGAGGAGGTTGACAGGGATAATTCCAGGAATGAAAGGGTTATCATACGAGGGATGTTTGATGGTTCTGGGTCTGTACTCGCTGGAATTTAGAAGGATGAGAGGGGATCTCATTGAAACCTTTTGAATGTTGAAAGGACTGGATACAGTAGATGAAGAAAGGATGTTTCCCATGATGGGAGAGTCTAGGACAAGAGGGCACAGCCTCAGGATAGAGGAGTGTCCATTCAAAACAGAGATGTGGAGAAATTTCTTTAGCCAGAGGGTGGTGAATTTGTGGAATTTGTTGCCACATGCAGTTGTGGAGGCCAGCTCATTGGGTGTATTTAAGGCAGAGATTGATAGGTTCTTGATTGGACATGGCATCAAAGGTTTCGGGGAGAAGGCCAGGAAATGGGGTTGAGGAGGTGGAAAATAAGGATCAGTCAAAAAAGAATGGCAGAGCAGACTCGAGGGGCCAAATGGCCTAATTCTGCTCCTATATCTTATGGTCTTATGGTTGTGGTAATTCCCTTTATTCCATTGTGATACAGATACATGCGAGTTATACTTCTCCCTCTCAAATTGCAGTATGAATTCGATCACATTATGACCACTGAAAAGATGTACAACCCCTCTTATTACCAGTTATCATACCTGAATTGCTGGTAAAATGCTCCCTTCTAAATCAGAATATTATAGGTTTTAAGTGTTGTTCCTTCAGCGTGAACACACTCTCAATTGAGGTTATGGGATTAAGATTTTGCTGCACTCTCAGGGATGCCACTTTTTGAGTGCAAAATAAATGAAGCTGCTCTCCATCTGTTGAAGGCAGATATAAAGCATTTTATGGCACCATTTGATGAAGAGCAGGATTTTCTTTGGGCAATGCTCAATGTGTATGCAGTAACTGACGACACTAAAATAATTGCGATGCACACAAAATTCTAGAGGAACTCCGCAGGCCAGGCAGCGTCCATGGAAAGGGTAAACAGTAGACATTTTGCGCAGAGCTCCTGCATCAGGACTGGCAAAAATATGAGAATTCAGAGCAATAAGTTAGGGGGAGGGGAGGAAAAAGTACAAGGTGGTGGGTGAAAGGTGAAACCAGGAGAAGGGTGGGAGGGATGAAGCAAAGAGCTGGGAAGTTGATTAATTGGAGAAAGAGATAAAGGGCTGGAGAAAGGGGAATCTGATAGTAGAAGGTAAAAGACCAATGAAGAAAGGGACGGGGGTGGAATACCAGAAGGAGGTGATGGGCAGATAAAAAGAGAAGCTGAGAGAAGGAGATGAGAATGAGGGAGTGATGGAGGGCGGCAATTACTGTAAGTTTGAGGAATTGATGTTCATAACATCAGGTTGGAGGCTATCCAGACAGAATATAAGGTGTTGCTCCTTCAACTTGTGTGTGGCCTCTTCATGGTAGTAGAGGAGGCCATGTACTGTCATGTTGGAATGGGAATGGGAAGTAGAATTGAGTTGGGCGGTCACCGTGTATTAAAATTTTGTAAAAGATTGGATGAGAGTCTGAACAGCTAAAGAGAAACTTTAACTCTTTGAGAGCTCACAACATGTAAGCTGTCAAGGTGCCTGTACAAGTTAAACACTGTTGAACATTGTTAATGACTAATGTTTGTTAATAACAGCTGGAGTCTTCCTCAGCCTCAAGGCACCAGTGGCATCAGGAAACCTGTTGATGAGCACAAGATGTTTGAATGAGAAAAACAATGTTGAGTTAATGGCATGAGAACAAAAGACCAAATATTTTATTTGACTCTGGACGTCTCTCCATGCTTGTGGATTGAACCCCTATTTATTGAGGCACCTTTCCATCAGTTCTTGGGTCTTCACCGAGACTGAAGAATCGAGATCAATAGGTGCCTGGGCAGACCGAAGGTGATACTGTGAGCTGGAATTCAGAGTTAACCTGACAACAGCCACAATCAAGTGGCGGCTGAGAAGTGTGGGGCCTGAAATCTTAGTGAATTCCTATGTAGCATTTTGCATAGTTTATTTGTGCTTCCTGTTCTATGATAATAAATTTGGCTTAAGTTACTTTGTTGTGCTTGCATGCTTATTACCACATCTCCTGGGTATTCAGATTGGTTTGGGTCTGATCAGCCCAGTCCATTACTCAGGGTAGTTTTGGGTCTTTTGCTATTGATCGTCTCATTCTTTACTCCTCCAGAAAAGGCAATTATTTCCATCTACTCTCTCTATTCCCTTTATGTTTCCAAATACCTCCATCGGACCCCCTTCATCCCAAGGATAACCACACTGACTTCTCCATCCAATCTACATTACTAAAGTTCGTCTGCTCTCTCAATTGTGGAATCGATTTCTAAGTAGTGGCCAAACAAGCATTTTGTAAAGGTTCATCATGATTTCCCTTCTCCAGTACTTTGCAGTTCATTTTATTTTCATTTAGACACTGAAAGCTAACATAGCTGCAAAATTATTGCTTCCTAATAGGATGGTGGGGTGGAGATATATCTTTACCAAAGGAGGTGTAAGGCACTCCTTCTCTCCACTTGCCTTAGGCAAGGTGTAGCACCTGCTAAGCCACCCCTCTCCCCACCAATTAACGTCACGGGAAACCATAGGAGCAGGTGGTGGATGGTCATATGAGCAGCTGGTACATATCACAAGTCCTGGTTATGTGACCACTGACTCCAGGCAGACAATCCCCGAAGAGTATTGATAGTGGCTGGGGTCACCCGTCTTGTAAAGACACTTGCCAGAAGGCAATGGCAAACTACTTCTGTAGAAAAATTTGCCAAGAACAATCATGGTCATGGAAAGACCATGGTCGTCCACATCATACAACACGACATATATTAATGATGATGAATAGGATATAATTTGCTTCAGCGTTTGTGGGTCAAGAAGAGAAGCAAATTAACTCTGATCCCTGACCTGATCAATAACTTCTCTCTACCACAGTAAAGTGTCTTCCTCAAGAACTTCATTTACATAACTGTTATAAACTTGGAACCTGAATTCTGAAAGAAAATTCTGTTCAGAAAAGTAAAAAATTGCAGTGGAAGATTTGTCCTGGGTCCTAAACTGGAATATTGTCTTGTTCTGACAGAGACACGATAGCGGTGATATTTCATCAGGAACTTTAAGAGACTTGCTATGACAACAAGGACTCTTGCAAATTTCTACAAATGTACTGTGGAGAGCATTTTAACTGGGTGCTTCATTGTCTGGTATGGAGGGCAACTGCTTAGGATCAGAAAAAGCTGCAGATCGATGCAAACTCAGTCAGCTCCATCATGGGCACTAACCTCTCCAGCATCCAGGACATCTTCAAAGGTAATGCCTTCAAAAAGGCTGAATCTATCATTAAGGACCCACATCACCCTCTTCTCATTGCTACCATAAAGGAGGAGGTACAGGAACCTGAAGACACACATTAAGCATGTTAGGAATAGATTCTCTCCTGCACCATCAGATATCTGAATCAACAATGAACCCACGTACACTACCTCAATATTTTTTGCTCCCTTTTTGCACTACTTATTAAATTTAATTTTTAAAAATACATTTCTTATTGTAATTTATTGTTTTAAATTATGTATTGCATTGTATGTGTTGGCGCGTGGCCAAGTGGTTAAGGTGTCGGTCTAGTGATCTGAAGGTCGCTAGTTCGAGCCTCAGCTGAGGCAGCCTGTTGTGTCCTGGAGCAAGGCACTTAACCGCACATTGCTCTACGACAACACCAGTGCCAAGCTGTATTAGCCCTAGTGCCCTTCCCTCGGACAACATCAGTGGCGTGGAGAGGGGAGACTTGCAGCATAGGCAACTGCCGGTCTTCCATACAACCTTGCCCAGGCCTGCACCCTGGAAACCTTCCAAGGTGCAAATCCATGGTCTCATGAGACTAACAGATGCCTATCATTCCATTGTACTGCTGCTACAAGACAACAAACTTCTTAACATAAGCCAGTGATATTAAACCCGATTCTGGTTCAGAGAAGAGCCGACTTCCTTATTGGGTTGCAGATAATACGAATTAATTGGAATATTATTACAAGAGGCTATAGGAATTCCATTTCATTGACTTGTGCAATGGAGCTATCATGCACATAGCCCTGCTGTAGTTCAGCCCTTGTACAGGAAGCAAGTGGATATTGTAGCTTCATCACTAAATACTCAGATCTGTACGGCAAGTGAAGTTCATTATGTTTAGCTTCTATCATCTTGATACCCGGATCATTCAATATAATATTATGTAGCACTGCTGTGATTGTTCTGCTGGGGGAAAAGTTTAAAGAGATTCATTGGCAATCTTGCCCATGAACTGTTAATCAAACCTGCATGGTGAATGCTACCCCTAGCATTTATGTTGATTTTTGAAAATCCTATTAAGTCATGTTAACTGAAATTATCAGTATTATTCTTACTATCATATTTTAATCTCAAACTTTATAAATACAAGTTTATTTTTAATCATCTGTTCATCTTTGAAATATAGCTGAAAATCCATCTGAGCAAATAGAGATGAGAATCTTTCTGATGGCAGTTAGGGACTCAAATGAAATCTGATTTAGCAATGCAAATTTAACTGCAACTGTTTAAGAAACTGCATGTAAAATTGCCAATGTAACAACTATTGTGTTCTTTTCTGTGGTGTGAATTGAATGCTTAATGGTGTTATTGAAGAAAAATATTTTTTTCCTTTGCATCATCATTCCTCATCTTAGCAAGCATGGATACATAACAATAGAAGAAAGGTGCTGGGATCATATTGAAAGTTTCCAGGGATGCTTATCATATGTTGAAAATAAAGGAAAGTTATCTTTGATGAGTGTTGAAATAAAGCCTTTTAGCAATTACTTCCAATTGTATGAGATAATGTTACTAAATTTTAAAATGTCATTTACAATGAATACACAATACATACTTGGTCAATAATGATATTCTTGGTGTTTTGCCAATAACAAAAAAGGCTGTCCTTTTCTCAAGTGCTGCTTCGCATTTCTCAAGAGTGCTAAGTTCCATAAATCTGCATCACTTTTTAAAAATAATTTTACTCTGAAAGAAGAGAGCTTTAGTGAGTGGTTACAAATTTCAAACTAATACATTGAGTCTGTAGAAAATATTACATCTCATTATTTGGAAACATTTTTTTCAAACTAATGGTATCCATCTGTGTGTCAAACCAGATTAGATTTACAAATTGTTCTGAATTTTAGTTTTTATTTCATGTCTTTGCTATGTTGTAATTTGCTGTATATTTGACAAAAAAATGAAAGTTGCCCTATGGGAAAGAAGTTTTTGAATCTTCATCAAGAAAATTGCTTTTCAATACATATTTAAAAGCAGGTATTTTAAAATGCTTGTATGAATTTTGACAGCTTTGAATTATTGCAAAAGCAAAAATAGGTCAAAAGGACAACTTTTTAAAATATTATATTCCATCTGTCAAACAAACATTGACAGTAAATGACAGTTGTCATTAGGTAGAAAATGCATCTTAACCAATTGTTACATCTTCATTGGTATATCTGACAGACAATCAATGACTGATACATCAATGTACAATCTTGCTATGTTAATACCTGACTCAAACTCTGTAAGTGCACCCGATACATAGCTGACAGTTTGTGTAACAGGCAAATTACAAATGATTTGTTGATTTCTTCTGTGTATATTATATGATAGTTCTTTATTACAATGGGCATTCAGTACATCGCTTTGTAATAATTTGCCTATTGTTTGTGATTCACGATGAGAGAAGCATAAAAGCAGGGTTTCCATATACACCATTCATGACAAGCTTATATTAATCAAGGCAACTTTATAAGTGGAATCTTCTACTATAGGCAAATTATTAAGAACTGAATGACACAGAAGGAGGTTAATGGCAACGTCCATTGATATGAAAGTATACAATATCTCTCAATGAATGGTTCTCTACACTTTAATTTTATTTATTGAGCTTTTTGCACTACTTAACTATTTACTATTTACACTTACAGTGATAGTTATTTTTCTGTTATTGTGTATTACATTGTACTGCTGCTACAAAGTCAACAAATTTGATGACATATGCTGGTGATATTAAACCTGATTCCGATTCTAATTCAGCACAGAATATGCCCTTCTGGCCATTCCAGCCATACTGCCCAGCAAACTCCCGGATTAACCCCAGCCTAATCATGGGACAATTTATAATCACCAATTAACCTACCAACCAGTACATCTTTGGGCTGTGGGAGGACACTGAAACACCCAGAGGAAATCCACGCTGTTATAGGGAGAAATACAGACTCCTTCACAAAACGCTGGAGGAACTCAGCAGGTCGGGCAGCATCCGTGGAAACGTCGACTCATCGTTTCCACGGATGCTGCCCGACCTGCTGAGTTCCTCCAGCATTTTGCGAGTGTTGCTTTGACCCCAGCATCTGCAGAATATTTTGTGTATACAGACTCCTTACAAGCAGCGACGAGAAATGTAGGGTATATTTGAAGTCTGAGCTAGGATTTCAGCTTTGGAAGAGGGAAGAAGGACACAAACTGATAGCTGAAAATAAGTGAATTTTAGAAGATAAGCCAGTGTACATCCAACATAAATAATGATGACAGAACATAGTTTGCAGAAGCCGAGGAAAAGATAAACTGCTTACCCTTTCGTGTAGAAGCTCAGGATGATTCAGGAGAACCTAAGAGTGGAATTTCCAATTGGCTTAAACACAAGGATTCAATACAAATAGAATTTCGCAAAACCAGTAGATACAAAGTTAAGTTACTAAATATAAAGAGATTTGAAACAGCACTGCTTTGTGTATATTAATCAAACTTCAATTACAGTATGGAAAGAGGATGATGGAATCATTATTTCAGGAATCTGAAGAACAAGAGAAATTAGAATGTACAGTATATATGTATGAAAATTAGAAGTTTGATTTTTGTGCTTGTATAACATAGTGAAATAAGTACAGTATTTATATGAAATAAAGTAATAAGTTTACTTTGAATTTTGACATAAATTCAATACAAGGGTAGCAGTCTAAAGTGTTTTAAGAAAAAGAGAAAAGCTAATTGGTCAATAACTAAATACATTTTGCTGGCAATGGATGAAAATTTAAGATGATTAATCTCAGCAGGTTGCTCAGGTTTTGCGCAAAATATCGTACAGAAGGGAAAATAACAAGAAGTCATTTATGGAACTGTAAATGGTGAATAGATTTAAGGTATTGGACAATGATAAGAGGGAGCAGAAACACATTCAAAGTGCCAAATGAATTGCACCTATTGTGTTGAGAGATACGTATATCATCAGGTATGTGGAGCAAGATATATGTTTAAGAGATATAATGTATGCTTCAGCTTTGAAATAAGTTTAAACGGTGACTGCATGTTGGAAGAGGCTGGAGAAATGTACAGTTACATTCTGTATGTTGGATTCAATCACTTAATTAGTAGTAAATTGCAGACTGTATCTATAAAGATAATTTTAAGTTTGGAAACAAAGAGTAGAAATGATTATACATGCCCATTGGCCATATACTGTTATGGAAAGTAGATAACTGGATCAGGGATTGCTGGAAAGATTATGCAAAAAGGCTGATACAGTTGATTGCTCAAAGCAAGGTTTGTTTTAGAAATCTAAGAATCAAACAGATCATAGCTAATGACCAGGAATTTTATACAGTACTGTGCAAAAGTCTTAAGCACACGAATATAGCTAGAGTGCCTAAGATTTTTGCAGAGTACTGTATTTGTCAATAAGGAGGAGAGAGCAAGGATATTGGGAATGGCAAGGGTGGAGTGTGGGACAGGTGGCAGAGAGGGACCCCCTGGGTGGGTGGGGGTGGTGGTACGTGTAGACACACCCAGCCCTGAGACACCAGGCAAGGTCATTTGATTCCAAACAATTGGTGTATTGATCATTACAAAATGTTTATTAGATGCTTCCTTCTCCCTCCTCTCAATTCTCCTTTCCTTGCCCCCTTCTCACTCTCAGTCCACAATAGAGACTCATAGAGGCCGAGTCTTTATGTACATTTAAGACAGAGGTTGATAGATTCTTGATTGGTCATGGCATGAAGGGAAATGGGGAGAAGGCAGGAGATTTAGGCTGAGGAAAATTGGATCAGCCATGATGAAATAGCAGAGCAGACTCGATTGCCCAAATGGCCAAATTCTGCTCCTATATCTTGTGGGCTTATATCAGAATAAAGTTTATCATGTGTCATGAAATTTGTTTTTCTTTGTGGCAGCAGTACAGCGTAATGCATAGAATTACTACAGTACTGTGCAAAAGTCTTAGGCACCCTAGGTATATATATGTACCCAAGACTTCTGCACAGTATTGTACATATTAAATAGAGTATTGTATTAAATAGAGTACGTATTAAACACAGTATTGTGGTCAGGCATGAAGCAGATCATTGTCTTCAAGGTTAAGGAAAGGAAGATCAAGACCAAGGAAGATTGGGCCAACGAATTGAACTTGTTTTTCAACAGGTTCGGCATGGGACCTCCTGCTGTCCCCTCCCCCACATGCCCAAACCCCACACCCTCCCTGCCCCCAAAGCCTTCTCCCTCCACCTCTCCCTCCTTGTGAATGCTTGTGTTCCAAACCCCCCCCCAACTCTGGAGTCTCCCACCTCCATGGGGATGACCACCCTCCCCCACCTGACTGACTGCAGGTCAGGGTAAGATACAGCTGGAGAGACTACATCAAGGCAAGGCTGCTGGACCAGATGGTATCAGCCCAGGGTACTGAAGGCCCGTGCAAGCCAGCAGTCTGGTATTTTGCAGCACCTTTACAATCTGAGTCTGAGTCAGGAAAAGATACTGGTGCTATGGAAGACTTCCTGGTTGGTTCCTGTACCCAAGAAGGTGACTCCATCTGAACTTAATGATTACAGACTAATTGCCCCCACATCTCATGTGATGAAGGTGCTGGAGAGGCTGGTCCTGACTAACATTGGACCGCAGGGGAGATCTTCATTGGCTCCTCCACAGTTTTGCCTAGCAACCTCATGTGGGAGTGGATGATGCCATCATCTACCTGTTGTACTGAGCTCATTACTACCTGGATGATGCTGGTGGCATTGTGAGAATCATATTTTTTGATTTCTCTAGTGCCTTCAGTACAGTCCAGTCTCTTCTTCTGAGTGGGAAGCTGCACAGGATGGGCGTAGACAAATCCACTATCTCCTGGATTACTGACTACCTGACAGACAGACTACAGTTTGTACGACTGGGTAGTTCTATGTCTGAGATGGTAGTGATTAGCACTAGAATGCCACAAGGGACTGTCCTGTCTCTGTTTCTGTTCACACTGAACACCTCAGACTTTCAGTACAACTCTGGGTCTTGCCACTTTCAGAAGTTCTCTGATGACTCTGCGGTGGTTGGGTGCATCAGGGATGGGCAGGAGTCAGAGAACAGAGGACTGGTGGACAAGTTTGTGGAGTGGTGTGAGAGGAATCACCTGCTTTTGAATGTGGCCAAAACCAGGGAAATGATGATTGATTTTAGGAGGAAGAGGACTGTGTCAAGTCCTGTATACATTCTGGGAGAAGAAATTTCAGTGGTGGAGGAGTACAAATACTTGGGTGTTCACCTTGACAACAGACTTGACTGGAAAACCAACACCAAGGCTGTTTACAAGAAGGGAATGAGCAGATTCTATTTTCTAAGGAAGCTGAGATCCTTCAATGTGTGCAGCAGCATGTTGGATGTTTACCAGTCTGTTGTAGTGAGTGCAGTCTTTCTTTGCGGCTCTATGTGAGGGGAGCAGTATCGGTGCTGGTGATGCAAAAAAAACTAAATAAGCTCATCAGAAAGGCTGGATCTGTCCTTGGCTACAACCCGGACTCTTTTGAGTTAGTGGTGGAGAGGAGGTTACTAAACAAACTGTTATCCATTATGGATAATCAGGCACATCCTCTCCATGACCTACTGAATAAGCAACGGAGCAGCCTTTCGACCAGACTCATTCAGCTGTACTGTTGTAAGGACTGTTACAGAAAATCTTTCCTACCAAATGCAATAAGCATATACAACAGTTCATTTCTGTGCGACAGGAGAACTCACATCATAGTACAATAGTCTCTATTATTGCACATTGGTAAATTATTATTGTGTATATTATTATTCTGTACTTTATTATTAGTTAAATCTTCATACTGCTAAGTGTGTTTTTAAATGTTGCTGCTGTAACAAAAGAATTTCCCACTTGAGATCAATAAAGTATTTATTATACAAAGGAGTCAAACGATAATTAAATGCTCTGAAGTATCTAAAATAATACAATGTGACTGGAAAAGATATTTTTGTACAAATAATAAAAAAGACAGACATGGAAGTCATAATCCTTTATAATCCAGTGTCCTGTAGTAACATTACTTTAAGAATAGTAGATCCTCATTTGAAAACAGTCAATATTTCAAAAATATATCAAAATCTGTAACAAAAAATCTTTAAATTTTCCCAGGGTTGTGAGAAGATTCCTATCAATTTAAGTTTTCCTTTCTCTTGAGTATCAGCTATTTTCAAGCACTTCACCTTAACTTGCTGATGAATAAAACTTCAATTTCACTCCTTACACGAAAGTGTCAAAGGGGCAGAAGAGAGACTACTGTCACACTATGACTGAAATTCTCATTCTACTGCCTCACATATGCCATGATTTGTGCACAATAAGACAAACTGGTCTTCAGAAGGAAAAATGTGAGCTCAGTGAAAGGTTTCCAAAGCAGGTGGGTAGAGAACTAAGACCATATTGCAGAAGAATGAGAGTTTTTCTCTTATTGAAGTAAGATTAACAAAGTGGGCTAAATGAAGGAAGGAATCAAATAGCAATGGAGGGGAAGAGATGATTGTTTAATTCAGGGGAAGGAGCAGAAATTGGAATGCTTCTCCAGAGACAAGTGGGAAGACTGTGGAAAAAATCGTGGTAGAAAGACTAACAAGAAAAAACACAGGAATTACTTACAGGAGAGTGGAAAAATTGGTTATCATCATTAATTATTTTGCATGGAGAGTTGAGAACTGCATTGAATTAGAACTGGAAGGCAAAGGGTTTCATAGATACTAGGTAAGAGACTGAGAAGATTGGTGAAATAGGATGTGAAAGGTGGTGATTGTGGAGGGGGAATTGAACAGGATAGGGCATATCAGTGAACTTAGTTGATTGTAGAGGTGTGCCTCTGAGAATTAGAGTTGTGGATGTGAGAAAGTAATTGAGATAACATTTGGATAAAGTATAAACTGATATATTCATTTAAAATTCTTTTAACAGCGAAGAATGAAATTGTTTAAAATTAATTAGGTAAAGTAATTTATTATCCAAACGTATATATCTTCCAGGAGCATTGTACATCTGGACCTGCTGGACATCTGCAACCAAATTTCTTTTTTTTAATTTTTAAAGTTACCTTCGGGCTCTGAGGTCTTTTATTTTTTTGATATCAAAAGAAAATGTAGGATTTGAGACATTTTCAATTTGAGTTACAATCCAATGAAACTGTTTTTCATATAACAGTCAATGTTGATTGACATCCCTCTGCCTCGAAGGACAATGGGCGATCATTATCTTAAGCCTGGGCGTAAGGTATGGTGATCCTGGGATGCCCAGTCAACAAGATCACCCTCTCGGCCTCACCAGCATAGTCCAAAGGAAAGCTTATGAAGCAATATGTTTGTCACCAGCTTGGCTAAGAATCTGTCGGAAGGGTGTTCAATGGTATCCAGCCTTGTAAGAGGATCCACTCCCGATTTTCTGTCTGGCTTCACTTCTCGATCCTGAAGAAGGGTATCAGCCTGAAACATTGACTGCCCCACAAAGCAGTGGGGCTATTTACCCATTGCTGGGGATCTGGTTCACAAGCCCCAGGGTGCTTCCACACGCCGGTGGGCCTGCGTGCTATGGTGCCTGGGGGCAGACCTCCTCCTCATCCTCCATAGTTTCAGCCTGATTTCGAAAGGAGTTCAGTTTCTGCTCGTTGACAGCGAAAAGGCTTGCTGTTGGAGAGGCTACGGGAGAGACTTACACATTCAGCTCTCCTTTTTGTGAGACTGCTTGGAACTGGTGGAAGCTGAAAGTAAGAGTGACAAGCACTACCCAATACATTACCACACTAGATGTGTCACAACAACTATTTTGACTGATAATACCAAATTATTAACTAATTGCGTGCTGCTTCTTTATTTGTAGGCATTCTTCAGTTTTTGCTAATTCTCTGAAGGGTGTTCCAGTTACTTTCACCACCCATATTCCTCCCAATTCGCGGTGGAGGCTCTTAAACAGGAGGAGGTACATTTGCTGATCCTGACATCACAGCCAACCATTGTCAATGTGTGCCCCAGGTAATGGCAGGAAGTACTGTATGTTCCAAAGCTTGTAGACTACCAAGCAATGGAATGAACACACCTTCAAGGCAGGGTCATCTGCCATTAGTCAAGTAAGGCAGTCAGAACATCTTTCATTCCCTCAAAATGTCTCTCCAAAATTCTCTCAAAAAGCCTACTAAATTTACCCTATCTATAACCCTCATAATTTTGATAGGGGTATGGGAATTTATGAGGGCTATCAATAGGGCAAATGCTACACACACAAAATGCTGGAACAACTCAGCAAGTCGGGTAGTATCTATGGAAATGAATAAACAGTCAACATTTCGGGCTGAGACCCCTCTTCAGGACTGAGAAGAAGATGTGAAGACACCAATATAGAAAGGCAGGGGGAGTGGAAGGAGGCCAGCTGGAAAGTGATAGGTGAAGGCAGGTGCAAGCAGGATTTTTCTACTGAGCTTGGGTGGGACTACAACTAGAAATCATGGATTAAGTTCAAAGTTCTAAGTAAATTTAGTAACAAACCATATATATGTCACCATATGCAACCCTGAGATTCATTTTCTTGTGGGCATACTCAATAAAATCATAATAGAATCAATGAAAGACCGCACCAATCTGAGTATTCAACCAACGTGCAGAAGACAAAAAACTGTGAAAATACTAAAAGAAAGAAATAAGAATAATAAATAAATAAGCAATATTAAGAATGAGATGAAGACTCCCTGAATGTGAGTCCATACATTGTGGAAAACCTCAATGATGGACAGGTGAAGCTGAGTGAAGTTATCCCCTTTACTTCAAGAACCTGATGGTTGAGGGATAATCACTGTTCCTGAAGGTGGTGGTGGGAGTCCTGAGGCTCCTGTACCTTCTTCCTGATGGCTGCAGCAGTGAGAAGAGAGCATATCCTGAGTGGTGGGAGTCACTGATGATAGATGTTGCTTTCCTGTGACAACGCTCTGTGTAGATGTGCTCAATACTGGGGAGGGCTTTACCTGTAATGGACTAGGCTATATCCACTACCTTTTATAGGAATTTCCATTCAAAGGCTTTGGTGTTTCCATACCAGGCTCTGATGCAGCCAGTCAATACACTCTCCAGTACACATCTCTGAAAGTTTGTTGAAGTTTCAGATATCATGCCAAATCTTTTGCCAACTCCTAGTCAGAGGTGTTGCAGTGCTTTCCACGTAATGACACTTACCTGCCCTGGGCAGGGCTTCCAAAATAATTACAGTGAGGGTTAAGGGTGAAAGATAAAATGTTTAATGGGAACATGAGTAGGAAATTCCTCACTCAGAGGGTAGGGAGAGTGTGGATTGTGCTGCCAGTGCAAGTAGTGGATGTGGGTTCAATTTCAACGTGTAAGAGAAATTTGGATAGAGATACGGGTAAGAGGGGTATGGAGAACTATGCTCTGGGTGCAGGTCTATGGGACTAGGCAGAATAATGGTTTGTTGTGGTGGCCCGCACACGTGGGACTCGAACCGCCATCGGGATCCGTGGGCAGACACGTAGTAGCGCGTTTGGAACTACCCACTTGGGGCGGACCTTCTGGGGACAGTCTGACATCACAGGTCGCAGGGGCCCATGGGAGGGGAGATTTAAGCGCGCGATTTTTGAATCAGTAAAGGCATTCTGAGTTCAGCTCTCTCTGCCTCTGTCTGTTTCTTTAGTAGCGCGTTTGCACGCGAACTACATTGTAATGGATTAGATGGGCCTGTTTCTATGTTGTAGTGTTCCATGACTCTACGTCCCATTGCTTATACCATAAGATTATAAGACATAGGAGCAGAATTAGACCATTTGGCCCATCAAGTCTGCTCTGCTATTTCATCATGGATGATCCATTATTCCTCTCAGTCCCAGTCTCCTGCCTTCTCTCTGTATCTCTTCATGCCCTGACTAGTCAAGAACCTATCAGTCTCTGCCTTAAATGTACCCTATGACATGGCCTCCACAGCCACTTGTGGCAACGATTCACCACTCTCTGGCTAAAAATATTCCTCCTCCTCTCCATTCTAAAAGCCTCTATCCTGAGACTGTGTCCTCTGGTCCTAGGCTCTCCCACCATAGGAAACATCCTCTCCGCATCCACCTTCGCCATTCGATAGGCTTCATTGAGGTCACCCCTCATTCTTCTGAGTTCAAGTGATTACAGGCCCAGAGCTGGGGGCGCGGTGAGGTCTCTTCATATGACAGGCCGTTCAGTCCTGGAATATGTCTGCCTAAGAATCAATGGGCTTTGTTTTAACAAGTATTCTAAGCGACAGCACCTTCACATGTGTGACCTGGGTTCAATTCCCACCGCAGTCTGTAAGGAGTTTGTGCATTTTGCTCGTGAACATGTGACTTTCCCCCACATCCCAAAGACGTAACGGTTAGTAGGTTAATTGTTCACATGTGTGACCCAGGTTCAATTCTCACCACTGTCTGTAAGGAGTTTGTACATTCTCCCCATGACCATGTGGGGTTCCCTCATATCCTTCAACAATATTAATAGTCACACTGTAATTCACATTCAGCCTTGAATACTGGGTAAATTCTTAACTTGATCAAGGTACTAAATATAAAAGATTTCCCCAAGCTGAGGTTTAGCTTTCTCTTCTTAGCAAGTCCCTTGGGATTGATGATGACTTACTTTCATCCTCATTTTGTGTATTTTGCCAAAGTGGAAAGTTCAGATATTTCCACAAATGGAGCATATGCTTGCTGATGGATAGTTTGTAAGCACCCCCTTGTAATTGAGGCTTTCTACATACTCAAGGTGCATCACCTTAAGGTTCTCAATACCATTCTGAATTTCTTTCACTTTTTTAATCTCATTTGACATTACAAACAGCAATTACAGCTATACTGTCTACCAGCTAATCATTCTGAGATACATCCTAGGATACACTGGGCCACATCATTGGTGAGGTAACCTGGGTCAGTGGGTGCACCAGACACCCTCGCCCAGGTGACCCAGCCAGGGTTGATCAGGCCCCAGTTGTGTCCCAGCAGCACTGGCCCACAGGTCACGCCTCTTGATCCATAGCCATCTGGAGGCTCACTCAGCAGCCTCTGTGATGGTCCTGATGGCTTTTTACTTTGCAGTCCCTGTAATGAAAAGGAGAAGGTAGGTTCTGCAGAGCGACCTGCCAGCAAAACCTCTACATCCCACCTCTGTAGGCTCATAATGCACGTTCCATCCCTGTCTCTGGCACTGCTCTACCAGCTCCTGGCATTGGGCTTTCTTACACTCAAACACCTCCTCAACCCGGTCTGCTCAAGGCATTGTCAGTTCTACCATGACCACCTACTCCCCCACTTCATTATTCCATTGACCTGGACCCAAAACACCAGCACATCAGAGCGTTGACATAAAACAGTGCATTGTCACAGGAAACCTATCAATTCCCTGCACAGGAGTTACAAAGTATCTAACTTATGGGCTGCCTTTTGATCTAGACACTTCCATGCATTACACTGCCGTGAAAACAAACAAATCTGGAACAGGATTACAACCTCTTGAGCTTGCTTTCCAACTTAATAAAATAATCCTGAATAGTTTCACCACTTCTTGCTTCGTTTCATATCTTTTCACTCCTTTAAAGGCTAAATAAACTCCAGTCCATGAATAAATTTATCAACCAAATAACCAAATTCTTCTGGAGCTGGGAATTCCAAAGATTCCCAGTTTCCCAAGTGAAGATACGATGTATCTCCTCACTCTGTTTTAAAATAATTATTCCTTCCTCTAAGACTTTGAGCCTTTAATTCTAGGCTTTCCATCCAGGAAAATCAGATTCTCTGTGTCTGTCCATAAAACCTTTTGATAACTTTAAATGTTCCAGTCATTAATCAGTCTTCTAAACTCTAAGCAATAGAACATTCTACTTAGTGATGCTTCATAGGATACTAGAATCATCACAGAAATTAATCAACTGAACGGTAGAAATGCCTCAAATGGGTAAATGTCCTTCCTTCAGGTAGAGAGACCAATACTCTAGACAATACTCCAGGGGTAATCTCACTTAGTGCCCATTACACCACTGACATTTAGAGCAGCAGTGAAGGTTTTCCATCTCTGGTGGTTTTCAGGGCTTCCTTCATCATGTCAGCAGCTTCCTCTCAGTTTTCACTACTGTCAGTCATGCAAGTCCCAGGTGGAGACTCAGGAATACCGTCACACTCAGATGTAGAAGGATTCTTCATTGTTGTTTCTGTGACAATTTTGTTTTACCAGTCAGGATTGTTAGCCCTGAGCTGAACCCCGGAACCAGGACGATCGATGGACCATTCTTAATCTGGCCTCTGCCCTTTGACCTGTTTGGTAAGGGTGACTGTACCAAGAGCTAAAGCATAAAGCCCTGACTCCAGCCAACATAGATCTCCGGGTTACTGAGGCACGCAAACCTCTTAACCACAAAAAGGTTGTGGTCCTCTTATAAGTAATCTCACTAAAATGTAGCGTGATTGCTGTAAGACATCCTGGAGAGAAAACTGTCTCTATTATGAGAGCATTAATAGTTGTGAGAAGAACTGCAATAAGTTGTGCACACTTCTGGAAAACCAGTTCTATTGTGGTGTTTTAAATTAAATGCATGAAGGAAAAGTACTTGCAATCAATGTGTCACAACCACAGATTTGGCAGAGCAGCAGAAAAGGCAATTGCGCTCGTGAATATGCACATGTCAGCTAATTATTATTTCATAGTGATAGTATTTAACTCCATTCTTTCTGTCGTAGTGTTTGTCGAGACTTGAACCAAGCACAGGAATGCTTCGCTGACTCTGAAGACTTGCAGTATTCATTTAATATTTAGTTATTCCTTTCAGCCACAGTGTAGGCTTCGTTTTCTATTTGAGAGTTTTAGTTAATGGCCCTGTTTGGCCTAGCATTTATTGTTTTCTTTCCCCTCTAACTCCTAATTTTCTTATTCTCCAACAATATTGTAACAAAGGCCAATCTGTTTATTTTCCTTCCTATTTGCTTGCTGCCTCGTGTCCTGTATCAGCATCTCAGACAAAATTTAGAATCCTTAAGGCCATAAGACATAGATCAGAATTAGGCCGTTTCATCCACTGAGGCGGCTCCATCATGGCTGATTTGTTATCCCTCTGAACCCCATTCTCCTGTTTTCTTCCTGTGACCTTTGACATCCTGATAACACATTTGTTGAAATTAGTTTGGCATCAGTTTTTATACATTGGCTCATTTCAGTCCAGCTGCGAGAGACATCTGCAAAGTCAGTGTGTTGCCCACGTCAGGATCAGGAGAGTTACTGATGCATCATTGTCAATAGGGCCCCTTATAAATGGCATTGACTAGCACTGATACTGTTTCTAAAGTGGTTCTACATGATGGTAAACCCAGTAACAAATTAGTCATCCACTGCATCTATGATGTCACTTAGACCCACGTTTACAACATAATGTGTTCTGGGAAGTGAAAGGCGTTTTTAAATATAATCACATAGAGATTAATTCTAAATCTTGAATACAATGAGGAGAGAGTGGGGTCGAGATGGGTGGAAGAAGGTTGCAGATGCACAATATTTCAAAGCACATTTGTCAGATTAGATGCATTACATCTTTGACCTTGGCACATTGGGATAGAGTTCTGGGAAATGTGAGTATTACTATAATCCAGGCAGCATCATGGTAAACCTCTTCTTTACCCTCTCCTTTACCCTCTCCACATACTTTTCTTAATGGGAAGACCAGAAATGAATGCAGTATTCTAGATGAGGCCTAACCAGAGTTTTATAAAGCTGCATCTTAACCTCCTTATTCTTGAACTCAGTAACTCAACTGAGTTTGTTCACCTTTGGTCCCCACCTGGCACTCAGCTCTCACCTGTGGCTCCCCGTAGTTGTTTGCATGCGACAGCGGCCACACCCCGGGCAACGGCTTCGACAAGCCGGCTAAACCAGGTGAGGGTAGCCGACGGGTCTCAAACCCTCGGTGAGATAGGGAGTTGTCTAGCCCAGCATGTGAAGACAGACTCCGGTGGATTGAGCGGACGAGACCAATGGAAGGTCCAATGGTTAAGTAGGCGGTCTCTGCAAGCGTCGTGGAACATGTAGAGCACGACAAGACACAGAAGATGTCCTGGTCATCCACTGCTCCTAGTCCCATCTCCAGCCGTCTAGACTCTGTCTTGCCACTGGATCCAGATGGGAATTGGGAAGAGAGAGTGAGGCTGATGCTGCGCAACTCTCCCTCACTTAAATCCAAATCAAGCGCTAGTCTCGGCACCTTCAAGCCGGCTGGTGGCGCAGTGACATCAGCGCCGGACTCCGGAGTGAAGGTTCCCGAGTTTGAATCCAGTTGGGCCGCTCCCGGGCACGCTTTCCATCCGTGCCGGGTTGAGTGTTGAGCTAGCAACTCGACCTCATAAAAAAAAAGTACTAATGGTGTCGAGGTCTTCATCGATGACGATGGAGGAACCTTAACTCAACTAATAAAGCAAAACATATCATATGTCTTTTTTACTATCCTGTCGATTTTTGTGGCCACTTTCAGGGAGCTATGACTAGCAAGATCACAAAGACCTTAATCAAAGATCCAGCAATCTCATTCCTTGTCTCTCTCAACAATCTGGGATATATCACATCAGTCCTCGGGGAATTGTCCACCATGATGTTCTTCAAGAAACCTCACGCCACCTCTTCATCTCTAAATGTCCTCGTATATTTGCATGCACAATACTGATCTTACCTTATCAGGATCAGAATCAGGTTCATTATCACTGGCATGTGTCGTGAAATTTGTTAACAGCAGCAGCAGTTCAATGCAATGCACGATAATATAGAAAAAAAAGTAAGTCAATTGCAGTATATATATATATATATATATATACTGTATTAAATAGATTAAAAATAGTGCAAAAACAGAAGATATATATAGTTTAAGAATACTTCATTCTCTATGTCCTTCTATAAATTTGCTGACGATACAGCCTTCTTTCGGCAGAGTCTCAGATGGTGCCCAGGGTGTACAGGAGCGAGATATAGCAGCTAGTTGAGTTGTGTCACAGCAACAACCTTGCACTCAATTGCAGTAAGATCAAAGAGCTGATTGTGGACTTCAGAAAAGGTAAGATGACGGAACACATACCAATCCTCATAGAGGGATCAGAAGAGGAGAGAGTGAGCAATTTCAAGTGCCTGGGTGTCAATATCTCTATAATGAAGGCAAGACAGTGGGTATATTTCATTAGGAGTTTGAGGAAATTTGGTATGTCACAAAAAACACTTGCAACTTTCTACAGGTGTAACATGGAGAGCATTCTAACTGGCAGCATCAGCATCTGATATGGGGATATGGGATGGGGCTACTGCACAAGATCAAAGTAAGCTGGAGAGGCTTGTTAAATTGGGTCAACTACATCATGGGTACTAGCCTCCATAGAATCCATGACATTTTCAAGGACAGGGGACTCCAAAAGTCAGCATCCATCATATTCTCTCTTGACTAAACTCACAACTTCTCTCATCATCCGTTTCCCTTACCTTGCCATCCTTATCCTGCCTTCTTACTGAAACATACTGATCTTGTACTTTGTGCAGTTGGGGGCCTTTAAATAAACTCCACATATCACTTGTGGATGTGCCAAAAAACGGATGTTCCCAATTAACTCTCCCCAGCTCCAGCCTAATTTGTCCTCACCTTATTTATTACTTCCCCACAATTCCACTCCTATCTTCATTCGTAGCTATCTTTAAACAAGTTGTGACCACCATTTCTAAGTATTCTCCCACGCAAAAGTCAATTACCTGGCCAGGCTCATTCCCCATCACCAGGTCTAGATTGGCCCCTTCTCTAGTTGGGCTATCTACATATGATTTAAGAAACTCTCCTGAGAGCACCCAACAAGTTCCAACTTGTCTAACTTTCTTGCACTAAGGAGATGCCCCAGTTTATATTCAGCAAGTTGAAGTCACCCACTTTGATAACCCTGTTAATTTTGCACTTTTTCCTAATATGCCCACATATCTGTTCCTCAATGTCCCAAGATTTCTGAGGAGTCTATAGTTGTCATGGTCCGGTCAGTGAAGTCCGCATTCCGGTTCATGGTCCGGTCCACTGACCCTTGTTCCAGGTTCTCCTGTTTGCATCGTTTCTGTTGAGCACTGTAATTGAGCCACATGATTCTAGTTTGGGCAGACTCATAAATACCTCCAGAGACCAGGGCTTGGTTGCTGGATTGTTCCTGTCTGAATCCCTTCCCTTCCTTGTGTTGCCTCGCCTGGCCTTGCCTTGGAGCAACCCACTGGTCGAAGGCTAGAGCAGTCTTTGAGATATGGATTTGGCTGCTCTGTAGCCTGCTGAGGTTGCCGGCCGCCTCGAGTCTTGGAGCCACCCCGGACCCAGCTCCCTTCCTGTCCCTTGCCTCCGTTGGGTAAGCCAGGCTGATTGCCGTTACCCTGCGGTTGGTTCTGTCCCTTCCTGTCCCTTGCCTCTGTCGGGTAAGCCAGGCTGTTTGCCGTTACCCTGTGGTTGGTTCTGTCCCTTCCTGTCCCTTGCCTCTGTCGGGTAAGCCAGGCTGTTTGCCGTTACCCTGCGGTTGGTTCTGTCCCTTCCTGTCCCTTGCTGCCGTTGGGTTAGAGTCCTGCGTCCTGCCCAGGAGTCCCGCGTCCTGCCCAGGAGTCACCTCGAAGTACTCTTGCCCCATCATGTCCTCGTCTGGCCTTCAAGCCTCTAGACCCCAGCCTGTCTCCAAGCTCAAGCCTCTCGACCCCAGCCACATCCTGTCCTGTAGTCATGTCCTTGCCTGATTCTGTGGTGTGAGCCTGAGGTGAGACCCAGGTTCTGGGTCCTTGTCCAGTCTCTGGCTCGGAGCCCATGTCCAGGCTCCTAGTGCATAGTTCCCTGTCCGGGTTCCCTGTCTAGTCCATGTCCTAGCCCTAGTCTGCGTTCTTGTCCCTGCTCCTGGTCTGAACCCTGTCACGTCCCTACTCTAGTCAAGTCCTGTTCCTTGTACTTCAGTGTCTGTGTCTTGCATTTGAGTCTGTGACCAGCACCCCCCCTTATATGACAATAGTATATTCACATCAGAGTGACTGCACCTTTCTTAATTTTGCATTCTGTCCATATAGACCCAATGATGAACCTTCCATTAGGCCCTCTGACTCCAACTTATTCAGTCCCCAGCTAATCATCAACAACATTCAGCCAGGATCACTCAGCTTCCTACCTTGATGCACTCTTAGTCAAAACACAGAGAAAAGATTTCAGTTCTGGACAGGGGTGAGACGGACTGCCTTGGGAATAAAGTAAGAGCTGACTGATGGTGATACTGCAGTCTGATCACCTCTCATCTTTAAACTTCTTCCTGATATTTCAGACGGACCAGGATACAGGCAGTCAGGGGAGGGGGCTATCAGATGCAGTGATGGCCTGTAGGCTACTTGCTCTGACGAACACAGGTCTGCTGTCGGCCGTCAGGATCTCGCCAATTGGTTTACCTTGTACTATCGGGTGTCTGAAATAAGAAAGGCACAGCAGTGTTGTCATGACAAAGGAAGAGGAAGAGTTACTTGAAGCACCTGCATCCGGTAAAACAAAGTGATTGCAACATATGTTAGAAATTGAATGTAGGAAAGAGGATTAATATGGATATACTGCAATCCTTTATTATCCCCGAAATATTGGAGGCCTTTGATATTGTAGTGGCCAATTACATTATCAAAAACATCCTACCTTCCAATTGACTGATCACATTAGGGCCCCCCTCATTCTGTGATCTATGGTTCCTGCATCACTTCGTGTGTCCTCAAGATTTCCAGTATCCGCAGAACCTCTCATGTTTGTGCACTCTGTGGTTTCACGCTTGCCTTGCAGTGCAGAAGGACGAGTGAAAGTGAGTGTGTTGTCTGCTTGGAAAGTGGGCCGTGTCTACCAGGAGCTCACACACATGAGTACTGAGGTGTGTGTGTGAATGTTATTGTGCAGGTGTTGCAAGAAATTGTTGCCTTCGATGACCCGGACCTAACTCTGAAGGTCACTGGAGTCAAGCCCTTGGATCTTTCCCATGGGCTTTCAACTCGCAGGTCGTGCCTTTCTAGTGCCACAGAATTTCATACTTTGTTGGTTTCTGGACCTCACCATTTCCAGGAACCAACTTAGCTATGCATAGCTTCTATTCCTGATCTGTAAGTCGGTCTCAGCAAAATGGAATGTTCACTCCCATAACTGTGCTCCCACTGTTGGTAAATACTTTAGGGACATATAAAAGACTCTTAGATGGGTACATGGGTGAACAGATAATGGAAGGCTATGTGAGAGGGAAGGGTTAGGCCAGGAACTGGGGTTGAGGAGGAGATAGAAAACAGGATCAGCCATGATTGAATGGCGGAGCAGACTCAATGGGCCGGATGGCCTAATTCTGCGCCTATGTTTTATGGTCTTATGGTTAGATTGATCTTGAGGTAGGTTAAAAGGTTGGCACAATGTCATGGGCCGAAGGTCCTCTACAGTGCTGTGATGATCCATGTTCCATGTTCTGAGTTCAAGCAGCACAGTCATTTCCAGAGGGTTCAGAGGTGATGCCATTTAGTCAGTTTCATGAGGAACGAGGGTTCCCTGGAGTAACTTGTGCTTTATTTATGCTAATAAGTAAAACATGGATGTTGACTCTTCTAAGCATTCTACCCTTGAATAAGGTTCACCAATGAATATTGTACACTGAAACAAACCAGCTCAGTCCAGTATGCAGCACCATTATGCTGCATGTTGGCGTATACAAGTGAATTTCTGGGCCCAGGGGCATCAAACCCTACATCCAGCATAATTTGATACAATGCCTGTATCAAATTATGCAAGTTAACATCTACTTTCCCACAATTTCCCAGAGTGTCATTATTTTAAGATAATCTACTGAGTCTTTGAAATGGATGCAGAACACAAGGAAGGATGGCTCCAGGCAGAGACAGGTCCCTGGATTCAAAATCCTATTACAGCTCCAAAGTGAGTGAAGATCATCCACCTGCAGAATTAATATCAAACATGCAGCTAGTAGACCGAGACAGCCATGTAGCTCAATGTATCCAGAGTCATCCTGTGCATAATGTTACCACCCAAAAATATCCACGGTAATCATTGCAAGGTGAAAGGAGGGTAAAAATATGAATAAGCAGGAAAAAGCTAGCAGGATACAAAATTTGTACATGGTATAATTTCAGGATAATGTCCTTGGAGCACCATAGTTACATCACATCAACTGCAAAACTGTGCCTAAACCATTCGCTTTACAATATCACATGCAATTCTTCAAATATAAGCTATTGTGAACTTGTGCTGACCTCTAGCTATTTCTAACTAATGACATCAAATTCTCAACACAAGTGTATTCAAATCAACTGTAATGTATTTATAGCTTCTGTGTTGTGGCATGTGAGTGTGGTTGTTTGAATTACCGTGCTTGGTGTGTATGCTTTGTTTCACAAATATGATGCTTAACCCACCATTGTCTCTCAGTAATACTGACATGGATGGATTAAATTTCTGGCTGACTTCTGATTTTTTACAGAAATCTTCTGGGCTTTAGCTTTCTGTATGCAACCGTCTGCTGGGTCCTTATCTGTGAATTGTCCTCATCAAAGGCTGTGTAGGCTGCCTGATTCAGTTACTGTATGTCTTATCCACTGGATGTCCACTATGTCTTAGTCCCATAATGTCCAACCCCAATCCCCATTGTTTTTCTAAGCCTTCGCAGCGGAGCTCTTGTCTCTTAGGCAGGCTTTCCTCACTCTGATGCCCAGTATCACAGCAATTTTGCTTTGTAAATATTTACCTTTGACTGAACAGTCCACTTTCAGGTGGTTAACAGCTTGTCAATTAGAGTGCAAAACCAATTAATGCTACTCACTTTTCAATTGCTGGGAAATTAAGCTAATTTTTTTTAAACATGAAAACCATAAATGGCTTAGTTACTTCCCAGATTTTACCCACCAAGTGTTAACTGCCAGATTCTACCTCGGCGTGATTTTCCGGTTGTTGTCTCTGTTAGGGCACAGTCTGAAGATATGCAATTTAGCAAATATTGATCTCAACAGCAGCCAGTCTTCAGATCTGAATATGGATTGTTGTTTGTATTCATGCATATACAGACTTCTCAGGTCAATTGGATGTTTTTTGGTCTGCAATTTACTCTAAAAAGGAACTCCAGAAAGACCATTGTTCTGAGCTGCATTTTAAATTCAATCTACAATCCATATTCAGATCTGGAGACTGGTTGCTGTTGAAATTAATATTTGCTGTATTGCATATCTCTAGAGTATGCCCTAACAGTCTCTGTCATCAAACTCCATATATTTCACTAAAATGTCAATACTATTGCTTTTCATTATAAGATCATTTGTTGATGCTCGTCTGAGAGGAAATTATATTCCCTGCCTTATTGTTCTCTGCTTGGGTTAAATGAAAACTATCATTAAACTCTCACTATCCTCTGATTGACTAAAGATTATAGTCATTGTTTCCACAGTGATGAGATGGTTAGCAAAACTTGTTGAAAATAACTGATGTTTCTAAACAGCTAATTGTGCACTAGAATTCAGAAAAATGTAGGATGACCTCATTGAAACCTATGAATGTTAAAAGGTCTTGATAGACTGGATGTGACAGGATGTTTTTTATGCTGAGGGAGTTTAAAATCAGAGAACACAGCCTCAGAATGGAGGGGTGTCCTTTTAAAACGGAGATGAGGAGGAATTTCTTTAGCCAGAGAGTGGTGAATCTGGAATTTGTTGTCTCAGGTGGGTATGAAGGCCAAGTCATTGGAGTAGCCATGAAGAAATGCAGAGCAGACTCAATGAGGCAAATGGACTAATTCTGCTCCTATATCTTATGGATTTATGATCTAATCCCAGGTCCCAGTGATCGGTGATTGAATCTGCAAGTTATAATCCCTTTCACTACAATTAACAGAAGTTAGAGAAGTCAATGTTCATGTCATCGGGTTGGAGGCTACCCGGACAGAATATAAGGTGTTGTTCCTCCAACCTGAGTGTGGCTTCATCTTGACAGTAGAGGAGGCCATGGATAGATATATCAGAATGGGAATGGGACATGGAATTAAAATGTGTGGCCACTGGGAGATCCTGCTTTAACTTCTCTAACTTCCGTTAATGCCCCACCTCCCCTTCGTACCCCATCCCTTATTTATTTTTATTTTTCTTTCCCCTTTTTTTCTCTCTTTTTTCTCCCTCTGTCCCTCTCACTATAACTCCTTGCCCATCCTCTGGGCTTCCCCCCTCCCCGTTTCTTTCTCCCTAGGCCTCCCGTCCCATGATCCTCTCCCTTCTCCAGCTTCGTATCCCTTTTTCCAATCAACTTTCCAGCTCTTAGCTCCATCCCTCCCCCTCCTGTCTTCTCCTATCATTTCGGATCTCCCCATCCCCCTCCCACTTTCAAATCTCTTACTATCTCTTCTTTGAGTTAGTCCTGATGAAGGGTTTCGGCCCGAAACGTCGACTGTACCTCTTCCTATAGATGCTGCCTAGCCTGCTGCATTCACCAGCATTTTTTGTGTGTGTTTCTTGAATTTCCAGCATCTGCAGATTTCCTCGTGTTTGAGATATAGGAGCAGAATTAGGCCATTTGGCCCATTGAGTCTGCTCCACCATTTCATCATGACTGATCCATTTTCCCTCTCATCCCCAATCCCTTCATGCCCTGACTAATCTAGAATTATCAACCTCTGCCTTAAATATATCACGATTCTACAGAATCACTACCCTCTGGCTAAAGAAATTCCTCCTGATCTCTTCAATCCTAGAATCAAACCCACATTGAACATGTCAGTCCATCCTTTCTTAGATTGGGAGATTAGTAAGGAAGTTACAGAAACTGAAAGGCAATTTTACTGTCTGGATTGGTACTGTGAAATTATGTTTGAAATGCAAAGATAATTACCCAGTTATGCAGCTATTTCACAAATATGGGGCAATTTGTAAGAATATTTATGCTACCATTACTTATAACAAGGTGCATATACACATCAAGACTGGACCCAAATGAATATATTGACAATCTATACTAGTACCATATTGCTAAAGGGTCAGATAGCAGGATAAATGACAAGCTTCACGGTAGGGATGGTGTGTTTTTGATGGTGAGTGGTGTTTGGCTTATGCCGAGCATAGCATTTAGCATGATGGTCGAAAAGCTCGGTTTTGTTTTCATTAGACCATAGAACCTTCTTCCAGCTAAATTCAGAGTCTCTTACATGCCTTCTAGCAAACTCTAGCCAAGATTTCTTGTGAGTTTTTTTCAACAGTGGCTTTCTCTTTGCCACTCTCCCACAAAGCTGCAACTGGTGAAGCACCTGGGCAACCGTTACTGTATACACAGTCTCTCCCATCTCAGCCACTGAAATTTGTAACTCCTTCAGAGTTGTCATAGGTCTCTTGATGGTCTCCCTCACTAGGCCCCTTGCACAGTCACTCAGTTTTTAAGGACAGCCTGCTTTAGACAGGTTTATAGCTGTGATATATTCTTTCCATTTCTTGTTGATTGACTTAACTGTACTCTAAGAGATATTCAGTGACTTGAAAATTTTCTTGTATTCATCTCCTGACTTGTGCTTTTCAATAACCTTTTTGTGAAGTTGCTTGACATATTCTTTTGTCTTCATGGAGTAGTTTTTGCTGGGATACTGACTCACCAGCAGTTGGACCTTCCAGATACAGGTGTACTTTTACTACAATCAATTGAAGCACCTTGACTGCACACAGTTCTCCAAAACAGATCTCTATTTAACTAATTATGTGAATTCTGAAACCAATTGGCTGCACCAGTGATGATTTGGTATGTCCTATTAAAGGGGAGTGAATACTTATGCAATCAATTATTTTGAGTTTTCTATTTGTAATTAATTTAGATCACTTTGTAGAGATCTGCTTTCACTTTGACACAAAAGAGTCTTTTCCTGTTGCACAGTGTCAAAAGAGCCAAATTAAATCTACAGTGATTCAATGTTGTAAAATAATAAAACATGAAAACTTCCAATGGGGGTGAATACCTTTTATAGACACTGTATACAGTTATAAATTGAATGTTGTTTCATTTGGCAGTATACAGTTATACAATAAATTTGAACTTGATCTTGAAACAGCAAACAGAAGATTTATTTCTGACTCTCAAATCTAGCATGAAATGCAGTCTATCTTTAATAATGTTCCATGACTGAAATCATTTGAATTTGTATAACATTAATGCAAAAAATAAAGTATTTATTTTAACTGAATTGATGCCTCCTTTAAAATGCAAGATCTCTTTGCTAATATTGAAAATCAGCAGTTTCTAGGTTTTGCTAGCTTTCATGCCAACGTTCAGAGAAATATTGCATTGGTTTTATTAAAAGAACTGTGGCTTGAAATCTATGGTGCTATTATGGTCATCAAATCCGAGTCTTGTCCCAATGGAATGACTCACTTTCATTCCCAAGTACTGGTAAGCCCATTGACCTCCATCCTGTTATCCATTTCACAGCCAGCACAGTAGTTTCTTTAATCTCTTGGATCAGAGATTGGTCAATAAAATCATCTTGGTTTCTGAGGGGTACAAGAAGTATTCAACACAATACTAATTGTGCAAGCTGGCTGAAATCCTTATTGGAGAAGGCACATCTTGTGTTACAGTGTCTTTACAGTATTGAAAGTGGATAAATCCTTACTCAAATATTGCTTTTGCTTTGGCCTACAACATTTAAAACTGTTGAGGTAAGCAATGGCTTTTGTGGAGTCTGTTCAGTGAATTGTGATGAGCACGGCTTGGTACTTACTGGTTGTAATATATAGGCTTCAGTCAGCAGCCTCAATTGAGCAGAAACGTAGACTTATTCAAAAACAGAATGTAGCAATTTTTGACTGCTTCATAAAACAATTTTCACATGTCTGTTTAAACTTCTCAAATAAGTATTGAAAACAGCTTTTAATGTGACTATTTTACTTTAGAGAGAGGTTTGAATTTGGATTAGAGATTTCACTTTTACAATCATTTTTCAAGGAATTGGCATTTTTTCTGAAATTCTAAGATTACCGGTAATCTAACTGAATTGCTTGATGACCTCTAGAAATGAAAATGAATAAAGTAGGACATTTTCCCTTTCACATAAATAATGTTATATTGAGCATGCTTGAAGATAAAAGGGAACATGAAATCCATTCTGTTTGTATTTGCTTATGTGCTTTTAAAACCTAAACTTACAAAAAATTGATAGCTGTAATTTTCATTAGTGGTTTCCTGAATTTGCACAGTAATGTAGGTTAAAGATTGGTGGAGGCTTAGAACACACAGCAAATTCTTACTTTCCACTTTCTCATGCTTTCTTCAGAGGTATGCAATTTGTTTCCCATCTATTATTTCAATTGGATCCCACTAATTTAAAGATTCAAAGTACATTTATCAAAGTATGTATGCAGTATACAACCCTGAGATTTGTCTTCCCCACAGACAATCACGAACCATGAAACCCATTCCAAGAGAAACATCAACCACGTGCAAAAAAACAAAGTGTGCAAATGGCAGAAAAAGAAAAGGTGAAGAAACACAAAATGTAAAACACAAAATTAAAAGAGTGCAGGTAGATTCAGTTCAGCTCAGTGTTCATTATCTGCAGGCTGCCCTAATTCAAAATTGCCTGAAAATACAAAATAAAAGGAGTAGCCATAAACCAGTAACAAACCATCACATGAACTGCAGCATCCACTCCTCAAACCACATCAATTAAACCTTGCCCAAGACCCAGGACTCTGCCACTATCCTTGGATGGCATCAACTGAGAGAGACTATCTAAATGCAGGGAACGAGAAACATTTTCTGAATTAAATGCTTTTCTGAATTAAAAGTATATCTAACTTCTGGTATTTGGAAGGAACAGTGGAGAGAGTGCAATGTTAGTGAGTCTGTACTCCAGATTCATGATGTCTTTCATACACCATGAATCTCTGGTACAGGTCTTGTCTCCCTTCCAGTTCTTCTTTCCCACAAATCCCAGCAGAGGTCTTTTATGTATGTTTTCAGCAAAGATCTCTGCCCATATAATATTCATATCCAGAGAAAGTGGTTGTAATTTATGTCACAAGCTGGAAGTTATCTTACAGCCCAACTACAGCATTGAATGTGGGGATTCCAGGCATCCTAGGGAAAAGCATAAGTTGGAGCAAACAGCTGCATAATTTGGAGTAAGTAAATTGGGGTGGTGGTTTTGGGGGGAGGGTGGAGGTGAGGGAGACATTGTTTTCTACAAGGAGCAAATTCACTTCTTGGCCCATCCACCATCAGCGATCCCCACCACCCAGGGCATGGTCTTTTCTCATTGCTGCCATCAGGAAGAAGGAACAAGAGCCCCAGGACTCACACCACCAGGCTGAAGAACAGTTACTGCCTCTCAACCATCAGGCTCTTGAATAAAAAAAGATAACTACACTCAACTTCACTTACCCCATCGTTGAAATGTTCCCACAAAAAATGATCTCCCTTTAAAGCTCTTTATCTCATTATCTCATGTTATCATTATTTTTTGCTATTTATTTATATTTGCATTTGCCACAGTTTGTTGTCTTCTGCACTCTGGTTGATCTTTCATTGATTCTGTTATAGTTACTATTCTATAGATTTGCTGAATTTCAGGGCTGTATATGTTGACATATATGTAATTTGATAATAAAATTTAATTTCAACTTTGGATAACCAGCATGATGCACAATGAAACCATTGCATTCTATTATTAATAAGTGGTTGAACTGTATGGATTTGATGGTGCAGTTCAGAACTATAAGAGGAAAAGAAGGAAATCATCCTGAATTGAAACCCACCAAAGAAAAAAATGGCAGCAGTACTAAATGTTCAATAGCCAGATACTGTAAAGGGATGAAGTCATTGGAATGATGTATAATGAACATTGTTCCAAGGGACCAATTGCCTATGCATTCCAGATATGACCACGGCTGAATTAAATTCCACAGAAAAGGAGATGTTGGTGATTATCTTTGGAGTCAGTTAGTTTTACATCTTTCTATCAGGATAGCCTTTAGGTTTGTGATATGCCACAATTCTTTGCTAGCTATCTTAGAACAGTGGCAGAAAATGTGAAAGACTTTGTCTTCCTGATATAATTACTATATGTCAGAAGAGGCCTTTGAAAGGAAGCTCTCCAAGTACGCAGGACTGGTCAGCAACTGTCAGCAGGCTGGATGGAGAGTGAGGTGTCTCCCAGTGGAGGTTGGTTGTAGGGGATTCGTAGCCCATTCTTTAGTTAGAGCCTTCAGCATTTTGGGCATCGAGGGAGAGAGGAAGAGGAGAGCCATCCGCAGTACCACCGATGCGGCAGGGAGGGCCTCAAGATGGCTGTGGCTCAAAAGAGGGGAGCCATGGAGTCATAAGTAGCTAGCCATCTGGACACAAGCTGCGGTCTGATCAGCCCCGGCTGGGTCACCTGGAGGAGGCTGTATGATGTTGAAAGACCCGAAACACCCGATGATTCCAGGAACATCACTGAAGATGTGTCCAGAAGCATCAATAGATGTATGTACGCAGCTTACATAGGATACAGTTTCCACTTCCTAGGTCAAATTTATGTACATTAAAATTTATATATTTACTGTAATTAAATGTGCTGATGATATTAAAACTGATTTTGATTGTGATTCTGGTCCCATAACACCCAGATACACTGCAGTGAGGCTGGATGAGTTGTCAGTCCTGATGAAGGGTCTGAGCCCGAAATGCAGCTGTTTACTCTTTTCCATACATGCTGCCTAACCTGCTGAGTTCCTCTATCATTTTGTGCATGTTGCTTTGGATGGATTTGTGATTTTTAATTACTGCAACACACAGCACGAAAGCTGTCATAATATCTTTGGAAAAAGGAATGACAGGAGATGATTATTTACCATTGACCACAAAATCCAAGTCATTGGTTTAGATTTCCTATGTATTATTTTAAAATTGTGGAATGATGGGTTTGATTTATGAGCTTCATTCCTGCCTGGTTATACAATACAGTCACTGGAACCTGCCTAGAGGAAGTCTTTCTCTGCTTGAGTTATAAGTAAATAATAGGCTTCAGTTACCTTTTCTCAGGCTTCTTTGTCATTTTAGGAAAATAATAGTTAATCAATTGCTAATCAATGAAGAACTGTATGTTATTAGTTTGTCGTCCTTCATCATCCCATTTTCCTCAATTGCCTAGGGGTTTGCTTTCAGTACTCATGAAATTGATTCTTATTGAGAGGGATCAGTCAGCACAGCCACATGACCGACAACTGCACTTTCAGAATGTGAGGCATTCACTCTAGTTCAGTGGTGATCCAGGGAGTTTCCTGCTGTGGAAATTCACAAAAAAGGTTCATAAATACCTTATCCTTGATGTGATTTCTTCGATTCCAGTGGAGAAGCCTGCAAATCAGCCCTTCCTTGGAAGAAGAGTGAATCACAGGGCAGGTTCATTGTTTCAATATCAGACTAGGTGTTAAATATGTGGGTTATGACCAAAGAAAAAATGGCTTCATTTGTTTAACACTTTAGTGGAAGGATGCTTATTAGGTGCGTCAAAAATCAAACTTACAAGAATTAGTGAAATAGTGAAAAGAGAAATGCCAATATTTATATAAAGATATCTACGGGTAAACACAATAACAGCTCCATACATATTCTTGTTCAGTGTGAACTCCTATCCCTCTCCCTTAATGACAAGTGTCAGTCTTGATGGATCTCAGCCTGAAACATTAATTGTTTACTCTCTTCCATAGATATTGTCTGGCTTGCTGAGTTCCTCCAGCATTTTGTGTGTGTCGCTTTGTCTCTGATGTTGGTCTCACTACTGATCCTGTGAATAGGAAAAAAGGTAAGTGGCTTACTTACTTTATTCTAAGGTTCTGATTATTTCTTATCATTTTAAGTGTTTGAACTATTGCAGTTTTATAACTCATTGTTTGCTTTAATTGTAAAATCAATTGCACAATTCTGATTTGATGGAGACGGACGTGAGAGTATGGAGGAACTTCTGGAAAACTTCTGAAATGCCTACTTCGCTGCCGCTGCTACTGTGTGGTAAACAGAATCTCTGGAGCAGAAGGCCCCGAAATCCTGGGCTTTGCTTGTTTCAGCGGCCGGGGTGAGGTCGAAGGCACTCAGCAGAGGATGGCACCCGGTAGGCTGTATCGGAGAGGCTGGTCGGAAGCTCGAAGTTTTCAGACGGATGGACTCAGTGTCGGCTGTGGTTGGCTGCTTCCAAGGCATCGGCAAGTTGATGGTGCCTGGAGGTTTATGGCAGGGAGTTTCTCCCTTTTGCCACCTGCTATCGGAGGCTCGGGAGTCAATCGACTCGGGGACTTTTGAGACTTTATTTACCGTGCCCATGGTTTGTTCTTCATCAAATTACGTTATTGGTTTGCACTGCTGTAACTATATGTTATAATTATATGGTTCTGTCAGTGTTAGTCTTTGGTTTGTCCTGTTTTCTGTGATATCACTCTGGAGAAACATTGTATCATTTCTTAATGCATGTATGCATTTCTAAATGACAATAAAAGAGAACTGAGTGTTCTCATAATCTAAAAAGTTGCTGACAAAGAAAGGCACTTAAAGTACGTTCTAAAAGTCAGCAGTGAGCTCTCAAAGACCTTCAGGATAAGTATGGGCCTTAAGGATTCTCAGGACCTGCCATATGAAACCTGTCCTATCTCAAGTACAGAGTGTCGACTGGATTGGCCTTCTGAATCCAGAACAGATCTGTGCCAACAGACAGGAACCAAGTGTAATGAGCTCAGGTGGTGAAGGGATTCAGGACAATCAAGCCCAGACATTTGAGTGATAACTTCTAAATATATTAAATAGCTTTTGTTTGCATTGATATAGTTTGCAGCCTTCACTACATATCAAGATTATTTTTCATACAAAAATAAATTTTATTGATATGTCCTTTAGATGAAAAGAGGTGGAAGTTCCCCAGAGGAAGAAGTTAAGACCAGGGATCACAGCTGCAGGATTAGAGAAGGTATTTGGTATTGAGATAAGAGGAATTTTTTTCACTTAGATGGTGAGGTGCCTTCCATGTTGACTTTTTCAGAGGGTCCAGACACATCATTCATTTCAAAGAGAGATTAATAGATTACTGAGTATTGAAACAATCAATGTATACGAAGACTACTGAAATTGGCCCTGAGGTAGAAGTTGAACTGTGATCTTAATGAATAGTGGAGGAAGCTGAAAAGACTTCTTTTTGTTCTTATGAATGAACCTAACACCAGGACATGTTCACCTTTTAGAAGAAAATGTTGCCAGAGAACCATGCGACCAAGGGTGACATCCTCCAGACGGTTCACAAATCTATTTGTTTCACTTCTTTTACATCTTCTTTTTCTTTCACATGTTGTTCTGCTACTTTGGAACCTATGATCTACATTTTGGTGATGTGCTTTCAGGCCGATTGAGCGATCTGGCACTTTGCTGGCTCCAAGGATGTTCTGTAAGGTGTGTGGCCTCGAGGCCGAGGATCCTGGGAGACGGGGCACAAGCCCATGGTCGATTCCATTTCTCACTGGTCTCGCTGATCAAAGCACTGAAGAAGTTTGAAATCGTCGAGGTGAGTGCGGAAGGCAAGAGAATATTCTCGCTCGCTGCTGCCAGAGGAAGGTATCGGCATCTGATAATCTCTCCCTTGCTCAGTGCTGCTGAAGGAAGATCCCTCAATACTCTCAAAGGATGGTGCCGGTGTCCCACGTCTTGTCTTGGGTAAGGTTTAATCGAAGCGTTTTGTGGTTTGGACTCTATAGTTCACATTACGTTGTGTTTCTGGTTTTTGTTTGCTCATTTTTTTTTGTTACTATTTTGGGCAATTTGAATCAGGGCAGCCTGCAGATAATGAACACTGAGCTGAACTGAATACGTCTGGACTCTTTTGATACTGTCTTTTATATTCTGTGTTTTTTTGCTCATTTTCTATTGCTGTTTCTGCGATTTGTTTTTTTATGTTCATGGGGGGTTGATGTTTTTCTTTGAGGGGGTTCCATGGTTTTCTTTCCTTTGAGGCTGCTTGTGGGGAAGGCAAATCTCAGGGTTGTATACTCAATACATACTTTGATAATAAATGTACTTTGAATATTCGATTGGGCAAAAGTAGTATCAAATCTTCCCAACAGGAGCAAAATAGATTATGACTACACTACCTCAATAGTGACCATTGTGAGCAACATTATAAAACATGTCTTCTTGTACTATGTAATGTATTTTTCCAAATAAGTTATCCATTAGTCTCTTTGGTTAATGCCAGTTTGAAATGCCACTTTGAATGTGACTTGGTGAGAAATTGTCCCAACCTGGTATTAAAAGTAAGTCCTCACAGGTATATCAGCAGCTAATTTATTGATTAAATCATCTATAATCAATGGGAAGCAGCTGCCTGGACATTACGTCACGGTAGTGTAACGGTCAGCACAACGCTTTTACAGCTTGCTATATTCTGGAGTTCAGAGGTTCAATTCCAGCGCCATCTATAAGTTGTTTGTCCGTTCTTCCCGTTAACTGCTTGTTTCCTCCTAGTGCTCCAGTTTCCTTAGCTTAATTGTGTTGTGTACTTCACATTTAATAATATTTGAGTGATCTTGTGTATATATACAGGTTGATTAAGAATCCTTGTTCATTTAAAACATTAATTATGGGTTATATGTAAAAATATGTTAATTGCATGCATCATCACGCTATCCTATGATACCTGCACACCTCACTTAAAGTAAAAGGCAAAGTTACACCCACATTTCCGTGCTCCCGTGAGTTTCTTTGAATTAGTTTAACGTTTTGAAGTTACCCAACATAACAAGTTGTTCATTGTAAATTCTCCTGTGATTAGGCTCGTGCTAAGTAGGTGAGTTGCTGGGCGGTGCGGCTCGTTAGGTGGAAGGGCCTGTTCCATGCTGTGTCTCTAAATAAATAAATCAATCAATAAATAAAATTAAGCTTTATCCCTGACCTTACAGCCTCTTTCACACAGCATAACTTTGGTTCTAAAGTGTTCAGGAGGGACGTGCTAACAAGGAACACAGAAAACCTTCAAAAATATTTCCACTGGGTAGGTTGGGAATTAAGATCTTTCATCGCTATTCCACTCCAAAGTGCTGTGAAATCACATTTGCCTTACTACGAGCCTTTATTTTACCAGAGACATTCTCAGAATTATAAGTCCCCCGTGCTAACTCACATAGTTACTGTTTTTTTCTGGTCTGCAGTAATGAAATACTTCCAAGTTCTGATCCGTTACAGACCTCATCACTAGAATTACTGCAAGACAAATCGCAGCAGCTTCTAAGGACAAGCTGCAAAAAAGAAACAAGTCCTTACTGAGATTTAAATATTAAAAGCTTTGTTGAAGGTACTTGCCGCAGTTTCAACTTCAGGACAAAGGCGGGAGAGAAATGTTGGACTTGCCATACATAAGCTCACTTTGTAAAGCCCCAGAAGAATCCAGATCAGTGTTTCTTAGCTGGAAATGTGAGGTGAGGCTAAAACAGTACAAACTCGACTAAGACAATTATCACTGTGTGAAACAAAACCCAGCAACTTTATAGTGCTAATATACATTTCCCTTCATTTATGACTATTTCTGACAAATTAACTACCAGACATGAGGTAAAGCATTTGGTGCAGGTCAAAAGAGGAGAGAAAACAAATAACAAACACAAGAAATGCTGCAGATGCAGGAAATCCAAAGCAACACACACAAAATGCTGAAGGAACTCCGTAGACCGGGAAACAGTTGATGTTTCGGGCCAAGACCCTTCATCAGGACTGGAAAAGAAGGGGGAAGAAGACGGAATAAAAAGTGAGGGGAGGCAAGGGAGGATAGCTAGAAGGTGGTAGGTGAAGCCAGATGGGTTGAAAGGGTAAAGGGCTGGAGAGGAAAGAAGCTGATAGGAGAGGAGAGTGGACTGTAGCAGAAAGGGAAGGAGGAGGAGGACCAAAGGGGGAAGTGATAGGCAGGTGAGAAGATGTAGGAGGCCGGAGTGGGGAATAGAAGAAGAGGGGAGGGGAGGGAAAATCGTTTCTTTACCGAAAGAAGAAATTGATATTCATGGCATCAGGCTGGAGGCTATCCAGATGCAATATAAGATGTTGCTCCTCCACCCTGACAGTGGCCTCAGCTTGACACAAAGATGAGATGATGAATCACCATGTTGTAATGGGAATGGGGATGGGAATCAGAATTAAAATGCAACTCACTGGCTGGAAGGCTAAGGAAGTCAAAGACCAACCACCCCACCCCCACCAAGATCCAATGCATAATTTGAAGATTCATGATTCAAGATTCAAGGTTGTTGATCCAGGTCTCTGGTGTTAAAGAAGGGCAGTCTCATAGACGTGGATGACATTGCTAACCCATCCATCTCTGAGAGACAAGTCAAGAGCATGGAGAAGACCTTTGACTGCAACCCAAAGGATATGACTGCCACCCAGAAGACCACCATGTAGTTAGGTGTCTGGTTCAAGAGTGTGAACAAGTCAGGCCTACCTGGCAAGTTCAAGCCTGGATCTACCAGCGTGGCATCCTTCCCCGAATCCTCTAGCCAATGCAGGTAGATGAGGCACCATGTCAGCAGTTAAGGGTCTTGAAAGAAAGATCAATGGCCACCTTCCAAGATAGAACATAGAACATAGAGCATAGAATAGTACAGCACAGTACAGGCCCTTCGGCCCACAATGTTGTGCCGACCCTCAAACCCTGCCTCCCATATAAGCCCCCACCTTAAATTCCTCCATATACCTGTCTAGTAGTCTCTTAAACTTCATTAGTGTATCTGCCTCCACCACTGACTCAGGCTGTGCATTCCACGCACCAACCACTCTCTGAGTAAGAAACCTTCCTCTAATATCCCCCTTGAACTTCCCACCCCTTAACTTAAAGCCATGTCCTCTTGTATTGAGCAGTGGTGCCCTGGGGAAGAGGCGTTGGCTATCCACTCTATCTATTCCTCTTATTATCTTGTACACCTCTATCATGTCTCCTCTCATCCTTCTTCTCTCCAAAGGGTAAAGCCCTAGCTCCCTTAATCTCTGATCATAATGCATACCTTCTAAACCAGGCAGCATCCTGGTAAGTCTCCTCTGTACCCTTTCCAATGCTTCCACATCCTTCCTATAGTGAGGTGACCAGAACTGCGCACAGTACTCCAAGTGTGGCCTAACCAGAGTTTTATAGAGCTGCATCATTACATCGCGACTCTTAAATCTACCCCTCGACTTATGAAAGCTAACACCCCATAAGCTTTCTTAACTACACTATCCACCTGTAAAGCAACTTTCAGGGATCTGTGGACATGTACCCCGAGATCCCTCTGCTCCTGCCATTTACTTTGTACTCTGCCTTGGAGTTTGTCCTTCCAAAGTGTACCACCTCACACTTCTCCGGGTTGAACTCCATCTGCCACTTCTCAGCCCACTTCTGCATCCTATCAATGTCTCTCTGCAATCTTTGACAATCCTCTACACTATCTACAGCACCACCAACCTTTGTGTCGTCTGCAAACTTGCCAATCCACCCTCCTACCCCCACTTCCAGGTCGTTAATAAAAATCACGAAAAGTAGAGGTCTCAGAACAGATTCTTGTGGGACACCACTAGTCACAATCCTCCAATCTGAATGTATTCCCTCCACCACCACCCTCTGCCTTCTGCAGGCAAGCCAATTCTGAATCCACCTGGACAAACTTCTCTGGATCCCATGCCTTCTAACTTTCTGAATAAGCCTACCGTGTGGAACCTTGTCAAATGCCTTACTAAAATCCATATAGATCACATCCACTACACTACCCTCATCTATATGCCTGGTCACCTCCTCAAAGAACTCTATCAGGCTTGTTAGACACGATCTGCCCTTCACAAAGCCATGCTGACTGTCCCTGATCAGACCATAATTCTCTAAATGCCTATAGATCCTACCTCTAAGATTCTTTTCCAACAGCTTTCCCACCACAGATGTAAGGCTCACTGGTCTATAATTACCTGCCCTATCCGTACTACCTTTTTTGAACAAGGAGACTACATTCGCCTCCCTCCAGTCCTCCGGTGCCATTCCCATGGATAACAAGGACATAAAGATACATCAAAGTTGCTGGTGAACGCAGCAGGCCAAGCAGCATCTATAGGAAGAGGCGCAGTCGACGTTTCAGGCCGAGACCCTTCGTCAGGACTAACTGAAGGAAGAGTGAGTAAGGGATTTGAAAGCTGGAGGGGGAGGGGGAGATGCAAAATGATAGGAGAAGACAGGAGGGGGAGGGATAGAGCCGAGAGCTGGACAGGTGATAGGCAAAAGGGGATACGAGAGGAACATGGGACAGGAGGTCCGGGAAGAAAGACAAGGTGGGGGGGGGTGACCCAGAGGATGGGCAAGAGGTATATTCAGAGGGACAGAGGGAGAAAAAGGAGAGTGAGAGAAAGAATGTGTGCATAAAGATGAGTAACAGATGGGGTACGAGGGGGAGGTGGGGCCTTAGCGGAAGTTAGAGAAGTCGATGTTCATGCCATCAGGTTGGAGGCTACCCAGACGGAATATAAGGTGTTGTTCCTCCAACCTGAGTGTGGCTTCATCTTTACAGTAGAGGAGGCCGTGGATAGACATGTCAGAATGGGAATGGGATGTGGAATTAAAATGTGTGGCCACTGGGAGATCCTGCTTTCTCTGGCGGACAGAGCGTAGATGTTCAGCAAAGCGGTCTCCCAGTCTGCGTCGGGTCTCACCAATATATAAAAGGCCACATCGGGAGCACCGGACGCAGTATATCACCCCAGTCGACTCACAGGTGAAGTGATGCCTCACCTGGAAGGACTGTTTGGGGCCCTGAATGGTGGTAAGGGAGGAAGTGTAAGGGCATGTGTAGCACTTAGGACATAAAGATCCTAGCCAGAGGCTCAGCAATCTCTTCTCTCGCCTCATGGAGCAGCCTGGGGAATATTCCGTCAGGCCCCGGGACTTATCTATCCTAATGTATTTTAACAACTCCAACACCTCCTCTCCCTTAATATCAACATGCTCCAGAACATCAGCCTCACTCATATTGTCCTCACCATCATCAAGTTCCCTCTCATTGGTGAATACCGAAGAGAAGTATTCATTGAGGACCTCACTCACTTCCACAGCCTCCAGGCACATCTTCCCACCTTTATCTCTAATCGGTCCTACCTTCACTCCTGTCATCCTTTTGTTCTTCACATAATTGAAGAATGCCTTGGGGTTTTCCTTTACCCTACTCACCAAGGCCTTCTCATGCCCCCTTCTTGCTCTTCTCAGTCCCTTCTTAAGTTCCTTTCTTGCTTCCCTATATTCCTCAATAGACCCATCTGATCCTTGCTTCCTAAACCTCATGTAAGCTGCCTTCTTCCACCTGACTAGATTTTCCATCTCACTTGTCACCCATGGTTCCTTCACCCTACCATTCTTTATCTTCCTCACCGGGTCAAATTTATCCCTAACATCCCGCAAGAGATCTCTAAACATCGACCACATGTCCATAGTACATTTCCCTGCAAAAACATCATCCCAATTCACACCCGCAAGTTCTAGCCTTATAGCCTCATAATTTGCCTTTCCCCAATTAAAAATTTTCCTGTCCTCTCTGATTCTTTCCTTTTCCATGATAATGCTAAAGGCCAGGGAGCAGTGGTCACTGTCCCCAGATGCTCACCCACTGAGAGATCTGTGACCTGACCTGGTTCATTACCTAGTACTAGATCTAGTATGGCATTCCCCCTGGTCAGTCTGTCCACATACTGTGACAGGAATCCGTCCTGGACACACTTAACAAGCTAATTAGGGAAGTTAAAGTCACCCATGATAACAACCCTTTTATTTTTGCACCTTTCCAAAATCTGCTCCTCTGTATCTCTGCTGCTACCAGGGGGCCTATAGAATACCCCCAATAATGTAACTGCTCCCTTCCTGTTCCTGACTTCCACCCATATTGACTCTAAAGAGGATCCTGCTACATTACCCACCCTTTCTGTAGCTGGAATAGTATCCCTGACCAGTAACGCCACTCCTCTTACCCTTTTTCCGCCCTCTTTATCCCTTTTAAAGCACTGAAATCCAGGAATATTGAGAATCCATTCCTGCCCTGGTGCCAGCCAAGTCTCTGTAATGGCCACTACATGATGGCTGGGCCTTGCACATAGCCTTTACATCATTGCTTTGTACAGGAAGAGGAATTCACTGCAGCTTCCCTTCAGCAGGCTGAATGAGGAGTTTATTGGTTCCTGTACAAGAGAATTGCTGCTGTACAGAGATTCCAGCGACTTCAAAGTCTCACCAGCGGGCATTAATGTCCATACAGGTAGGAAATTGAAGGCCCAGGATGCAGTGGAGATGGCTGAGTCACATCTGAGGCACAGGGATCTGGTAGGGACAGTGGCGTCTGATCAGGTTGGGCTGGCAGCTTCCCTTCAACCTACTTTGACAGGGTTTAGGGTAAGGACAGACGCAAACTGCTCCAGGAAGAAGTGTGAGCAGCTGTTGAGGAAGTGTGTACCACCAGGGTGGTAGGAATAGGGCAGCAGGGAGCTTGGTCAAGATGGGAGGGTGTGTGGAAGCGGAAGATCTCCTGGTCCAGCATCTGGCAGGCAGAACCCCAGCCCATCAAGTTGACAATCCAGGCTGTGTACGATTTCCTTCCCAGGCAAGTGAACGTTTGCTTAGGGCAAAAGTGAGACAACATCATGTCCTCTGTGATCTGGCAGAGGGACCCTGGAACACATCCTCAGCAGCTGCCCAAAAGCCTAGGAGAGGATCACTGCTGCTGGTGCCAAGACTAGGTGCTGAAGGCAGTGGCTGAAAATATCATCCCTGGCCATCAAGAACCATGAGCACCTCCATTGACCCAGAAAGCCCATAGTGTTTGTCAAAGCTGGAGACCAACCATAGCCACAACCCAGATCATCAGCAGACTTGCTCGCCCTGGCGTCGATCTGACTGGCAACTGAAAATCGTCTTGACAAGCAATTAAAGTTCCCTGACTTCATTGCATCATCATTCCTGAGGCCTGACATGGTCATTCTGTCAGAAACCTTGAGTGCCAGAGACAGGGGTGGAGGGCACATTGTGAGCCCATAGAGGTGGTGTGTAGAGATCTTCTTGGCTGCTTGCTCTGCCGAATCTGCTCTTTCCTCGGCATAACTGGAGCTGCTAAGAGAAGAGCCATCAGGACCGTCACAGAGGTTGCTGAGTGAGCCTCCCGATGGCTATGAATCAAAAGGTGTGACCCGTGGACCAATGCTGGTGGGACACAAGCCAGGGCCTGATCAACCCTGGCTGGGTCACCTGGGCAAGGGTGTCTGATATTGAAAGACCCGAACCACCTGATGACCCCAGGTTATATCACCGACCCTAGAATGTATCTCAGCATCATTTCATTCTTTAGTACACAAGTGTAAAGAAGAACTAAATGATTGGTACTCCAGATGTGATGCAACATAAAACAACACAATAAACACAACAACCCAATAAATATAAATATAAAAGCAATCCTATAAAACAATGTAATACTTTGGTTTATAACCATGCTTCATTGTATTAATACTGTTATGCTGTTGGGTATTTTATTTTCTGCAAATTTTCTCAAAATGCAATGTGTTCCTTTAATTACATTATACAATTGGATATTTCTTTTTTCTTTGTTTAAAATAATAGTTCAGTTGATCAAGTTAGGCTTGTTCTATTAGCCAATAGGATTTGTCCTGTTACCAGTTTGGCCAATAAGATGCCCCAGAGCATTCTGAAGGGATGAGGGTAGCCATTTTCTAGAGGGAGAACAGGAGTTTTGGAGGATGTAGGAGAAAGATGGATAACAAACATGAGTGAAGAACATATGGAATGCTCAGAAGTAAATTTGGAAGCTCAGATGTCAAAGAATTCTCTGACAGACTTTGGTCTCACAAAAAATGTGCAGGTAACTAGTTAGTTAGCTAATTATTAGAAAACACAGAAGCATAGAAAACCTACAGCACATTACAGGCCCCTTGGCCCACAAAGCTGTTCTGAACATGCACATCCTTTAGAAATTACCTAGGGATACCCATAACCCTCCATGTACCTAGCCAGGATTCTATCCACCTCCACCATTGTCGCTGGCAGCACATTCCACACGCTCACCACTCTCTGCATAAAATTTCACCCCTGACATCTCCTCTGTACCTACTTCCAAGCACCTTAAAACTGTGCCCTCTTGTGTTAGCCATTTCAGCCATGGGGAAAAGTCTCTGACTATCCACACAAAAAATGAACCTTCGAAACCTTCAACCTTTGAAAAATTTTGGCACATTGTCCTTGGATGTTGCATGGATACTTAATTATGTTTCGCTTGCTCTGTGTTTTCAGACAGAATTGTTTTGGTACTGTGAGTAAATAAAGTGAAGCAAACCAGATTGACTACACAAAGTTGTGCTCCAATGATTATGTGCACACTATAGGCAAATATATGTCATGGGCCCTTTCCTTTGTTCTGTTTGCTATAGTTTAAAACACTTTGTCAATATACAGTATATACTGGGGTGAGTTACATTATTGCTTCCTGGTGAACAGTAATTTTGCATGGGTGTGTCAGTATTCAAACAAGAAATATCAAAATATTTATATATTGTGTTTACCCAAATCATATTTACGCTAGACATGGTTATTTATTGGAAATGTCCTTTTCATCATTATTCTCCATGCATTGTAGAGTTATATTGCTGTTAAGTTGAATTCATAGTAATAGCTATCTCCTTATGAGCCTACAGTGAGAGGTTTGCAACAAAGTACACGTAACTCTTGTGTGTGGCCGTATATGCATAATGTTAGACTGACTGCATGCACACAAAGTGACGCTGGGTGAAGGAGTACCTGAACGTAAAGTCTCTGACAGGAAATGGTAAAGTGACAAAGTGACTCTTGGCAAGAGGAACTCGTTCAGGTAGCAGCAGGGCACATGAAAACACAGTAGGACAGTGACTGTTTCAGTGTGGGTGTGAGGTGTGGAGTGTAAGTGTAAAGTGGCAGTGCACGGGGGATGAGGAGTGATGAAGGGGTGTGGAGAAGAGTGGCTGATGCGGATGTAGGGGCAGTGGGGTGGGTTGAGGAGTGGAAATGTTGATTAGCTTGAAGGCTTGAGGGAAGTAACTGTTTTCGAGTCTAGTGGATTTGCTGCTTAGCTTCTTCCCTGATGGGAATGGGACAAACAGTCCGTAAACAGGGTGGGTGGGATCCTTCATGATATTGCTGGCCTTTTTCAGGCACATTCCTGTATATATGACCTTGATAGTGGGTAGGAGGTGCTGTTGAGTTTTAATTACCTGTTGTAGAGCCCTCTTGTCTGCCGCAAAACAGTTTCCATACCACACAGTGATGCAGCCTGTTAGGATGCCCTCAACTGCACACCAGTAGAAGATTGTGAGTATTGATATACATAGACCAACGCTCTTCAGCCTTCTCAGAAAGTAGGGGCAATGGTGAGGTTCCTTCACTGAGGAGGATGTGTTCTGGGACCATGAGAGATTGTTCAAGATGTGCACTGCCAGGAGTTTGAAACTGTTCGTAGTTTCCACTGGTGTGCCGCCAGTGTAAACCGGTGTGAGTCGAAACCCATCTCCTCTATCTCGCTGACACTGAGGAACAGGTTATTTGCCTAGCACCAGGCCTCGAGCTCTTCCACCTCCTCTCTGTAGGCTGTCTCATTGTTTTTGGTGATGAGCCCCTCTACTGTCATGTCATTACAAACTTGATCATTTGAAGCCTCCAACCTGATGGCATGAATATTGATTTCTTCTTCCAGTAAAAAAAATCCCTTCCCTCCCCTCCCCTCTTCTTCTTTCCCTACTCTGGCTTCTTAGTTTTTTCACATATCTATCATCTCCCCCTGGGTCCCCTCTTTCCCCTTCTCCTATGGTGTATTCTTCTCTCCTATCAGATCCCTTCTTCTCCAGCTCTTTATCTTTCAAACACACCTGGTTTCAACTGTCACCTTCTAGCTAGTCCTCCTTCCCCTTCCCCCCCGGCCTTTTTATTCTGGCTATATCCCACCTTCCTCTCCAGTCCTGTCGAAGGGTCTCAGCCCGAAATGTCGACTTTTCCATAGATGCTGCCTGGCCTTCTGAGTTCGTCCAGCTTTTTGTGTGTGTTAACCTGACAATGTGATTGTCTGGGTGTTTGGTAGTGCATCTTGCTGCCCTTGTCTGCAATGTAGCACTGTGACATTGAGGAAGTGAGTTAATCTCCAACTTGTTCCTTTTTACTTGGCATGGACAGAAAAAGCAAATAGCCTTCACCTGTATCATAAAGTTCCATGATTCTATGATTGAAAATAAGTATGCTATTCTACTTTCTTATGATCCAATCTGAGCCTGTGCTCCTTTGAGAAATGTCCGTTGAACCTAATGCAGCCACTGGAACAGGAACAGTCTAATAAAAATAGTTAATCAACAATCCGATTCATAAATTACATGGGGGCTTATGAGGCAGACATGAAGAGTTAGATGAGCAAAGGGGAACATGAAAACAATCTTACGGTGTAGCTCCTCTGGTCAAACAGAAGAGCTACATGGATAGTGTGAGGCAAAACAGCTGAAAAAGCAGTAGATGGCGTTTATTATATTGATTTAGCTTTCATCTTAAGCTCATAGACTGGTGGAATTCAAATATTTCTATGCTTGGAAGTACTTCATTTCCATCTCATTCCATATGAGATCTGATACACTTATCATGAGTCAGGAAGATTTTTGAAGACATCAGTAAATTTAATACTATATTAAAATGAAGCATTTAAAGTCGGTATTTCTCCTGTTCTTATTTCTAATACTTATTTTTTTAAATTATTTTTCTGTCTGCTAATAATTATTCAAGCACCTTGGGAAAATAATATGTCATATTATATAAAGTTAATAATTTTGACTTTATGAATTTTAGTTCACTAAGACGATTAGACCATAAGATATAGGAGCAGAAGTAGGCCATTTGGCCCATCAAGTCTTTTCTGCCCTTTCGTCATGGCTGATCCATTTACCCTCTCAGTTCCAATCTCCTGCCTTCTCCCTGTATCTCTTTATGCCCTGACTAATCAAGAATTTATTAACCTCTGCCTTAAATATACCCAATGACTTGGCATCCACGGCCGCCGGTGGCAGCAAATTCCATAAATTCACTAAATCTCTGGCTAAAAAAATTCCTCCTCATCTCCATTCTAAAAGGATGACTCTCTATTCTGAAGCTGTGTCTTCTGGTCTCAGACTCTTCCACCATAGGAAACATCATCTTCACATCCACTCTTTTGAGGCCTTTCAACATCAGTAGGTTTCAAAGAGGTCATTCCTCATTCTTCTGAATTCCAGTCAGTACAGGCCCAGAGCCACTAAACGTACCTCATATGACAAGCCTTTCAATCCTGGAATAATTTTCATGAACCTCCTTTGAAACCCCTCCAATGTCAGCACATCCTTTCTTAGATAAGGGCCACAAAACTGCTCAGTAATGTTTTTGGTTCTTATTGTACAACATCCCTTTTAATTTGTTCTAATTTTTAACTCATTTAAGTGGGTGACAGGAATTTATCTAACCACAATAGTGAATGCAATTGTGTGAAAGACAATCAAAACCTAGATCTTCAGGAAAATTAAGAATTCATGCCAGCCTGCCTGTGATTTGGGCTCATAATTTTGCCAGTTTAGAAATTTGCATTGCCATGCCATTCCCAATGTAATCAAGCAGGATCAGGGTCATTAAAAGCAAGTCAGCAAATTTCCCAGCAATCAATTTAGATGCTGAAGGAACTAACCAGATACGGAAGTGAAAACCAAGTTAATGTAACTGTACTTTTCCAAGAAAAAGAAGCTATTGGTATATTATGCAGTCTTACCAAGTCATTTTGATTATTTTGAAAAATGATATATGAAGGAGGAAATTTTTTAAGGAATTCAACAGGATATATTTTACTTGCAATTTAAACAGAATTTACAATGTACTGCTTTTATTTGAAAATACACAAAAAAGACATGGATGCATGATTTATTTGTGAATGTTCTTGATTCGACAGGCTGACTTTAATACAAAAAATATGAAAAAGGAATTTCACAAAGCATCATTTCTGCTTTCAGTGCTAATAATGCCCCCTTGTGGAAAACAAACACTGAGTTGTTTTTAACTGATTGAAAAAGCATTAATTTTTTTAAAATTTTCAGTTGCTCGAGGCTTGGATATAAATATGTGATGAAACTGAATTCCTTAGGAAATTAGGAATAACAATGAGGTCAAGTGAAAGAAGTACAAAATCCTGCACTTTATCTCATAGAATTAAAACATATTCTAAATGCTTCATTGGATTTTGAAAATATTTCACATTATAAATATATATTTCCTTCAAAAGAATTTTAAATTGTAAAATAAATGTTAATTAGTTGGATTAACAAAATGCAAATATCAACATACCTTGAACACAATTATTTAGTAAGCAGTGTACACAGGGTTATTTAGATGAGATTAAACATCATTAAGTAGCATATTTAATGTGGCAATCATTGAAAAATATTGACCATAGCTCAAAAATGGTAATAAGATATAATTTCAGTATGAACTAATAAACAGAGGAAAACAGATTAGGCTAAAACTAGACCTGAAATCCTCTGCCATAAATCTTTGCTATGGAGTGGGTTAGTGGTACATTCAACTGACGTACAGAAGCAGAGGTGATTCTTTTCTGAGAATATTCTGAATGATTTCGAGTGAACGTTGTGGCAGCTGAACATTTGGCAGATGAGCAAAGCAGACAAAGATCTGAAATACACAGATACAAACATATGCAGATTAGAATATCTTGAAGTGTTATCATGGTATGGCTTTAGTCAAAACTTACTGGAATGTGATCACATCTTCAATCAATTACTGTAATACAATTCAGTGTCTGCTTAGAAGATCTGACAGGTTAGACTTAAAGTGATTCTAGTGAGGTTCATTTTGTTTTAAAAGGAAATTTACAATGAATACATACAAAATGAAAAAAACCAAAAAAAATGGAATTTTTAACTATGCAATAGCAGTTAAGAAATGAATATTTTGATCCATTTTCTGCGTTGTGTATTTAATATTTCAATAATATTTGAGTAATTTTATATATATTTTGATTGATTAGGCATTCTTGTTCATTTAAATAATTAATTCAGGGTTATATGTAAAAATATGTTCATTGCATACATCATCACGTTCACACGTGTACATGCATGCCTTGCTTGAAATAAAGATAAAGTTACACCCATATTTTAGATTCCCCGTGTTTCCTTTTCAATTAGATTAATGTTTTGAAGTTACAGAACATAACAGTGTCTACATTAATAATGTTTCAATAAAAATGAGATTCTACGTTCTTGTAATAAGGCAGAACATTCACTGCCTGTCTCATTCTTCACTTCCATTCTGTGAGGTCTAATGTGATTTTGCCATTAAGCAGAAGACAATGAGACCCCCAAGATGACATTTTAGAGCTATTACCATTTTTCCCCAGAATTCTTATTGCCCGCATTTTGGAATCAGGAACCAGGCTCTGTGTTTCTGCCACTTCTTAACCGCACTGGCCAAAGGAAGAGAAAACAGCAGCAATCCTGGCAGAGATGGTAGGAGGGAAAGACAGGTCAAGAGGTGAAGTATTAGCTGGCCTCACCACCTGTATTTTCCCTTGTTATCTGCTGCAGTCCTCCCAACATGTTTCTGGAATCCACAGCAGTGACAATGATGTGTGATGCCTGCCTTTTCGGTTGTGTGACCAACATACAATATAATTTAATTCTATATTGTGGACCAGTATTACGTTTCTCTTGTTTTGTGCAACATTTTGAGAAAATTCATTATTTGCTCTGAAATAATGAAAAATCGCCATTAATCCATCTATATAACTATAGATCTTTCACAGCTACAATCATTACCTGTTATGAGAAAATATGCAATGTGGGTGACATAGATATTTTTGAGAAAAATAATGTACAGACTAAAAAAATGATAATATTTTTATGGCAGAGTGACTTGGTAGAGAATTTTTTCAGACATATTTATTTTGCAATTTCAAAAACACAATGGATTCCGGTTAATTAGAACACACTGGGATCAGTACATTTTGGCTCAGTTAAGCGGCTGCCTCAATTAGCTGAAGCTTCATGGCAATAGTTAAAAATATATAGAAAACAAATTAAGGTTTAACTGTGTAACAAATTATGTATTTAACTGAAATAAAGAACAAGTTAGAACACTAACAATACTACTACAGTACTATAAAACTAGTTTCTGAGAGTTATCAATGGAAGAATTCACCCAGTTTATGCTACCATGTTCTTTTGATTGACTGTAAATGAACACAATCAGTGCAGGCACCTAGTGCGGATAATAGACTGCTTTCATACAATGCTTTTGATGACTTCATCCTCCAAATCTTCATCTTCATTGTAATGTTCAACATGATTATCGATGCCTTCAAATTCTTCATTGCTGAAGAAGTGAAATCATTTCATCTCCAAAACTGAATGCTTGACACTTGCAGTGAGCAAAACAATTCCGAATTGTCTTATTGCTTATTTCTTGTCAGCAATCAGTAACAAAAAATCACTGGCTTTTGAACACAGGCACATGCAAATGACACAATTTAAAAACTGTTCGCTTCAAGCACTGTGCGGTGTCTAACGGCCACACAAGTTCAGGCGACTGATGATTGGCTGCAGTCTTCTGTCCCAATTAAGTGGCATAGTGTCCCCAATAAATAAAGGGAGTCCTCACCTGCCTGTCACCTCGTCCTGGTGTCTCTCCTCCTTCCCTTGGTCCCATGGTAGCTCTCTTCTCCTGTCAAACTCCTTCTTCTCCAGCAATTTGCCATTACCACCTATGACCCCTCAGCTTCTTACTACATCTCCCCTCCCCTACCTGCCTGGGTTCATGTATCACCTTCCAGTTTGTCCTCCTCCTATCTTCTAATTTAACTTCTTCCCCCTTCCTTTCCAGTTCTGATGAAGGGTCTCAGCGCGAAGCGTTGACTGTTTATTCATTTCCGAGAAGAATGTTGCCTGACCTGCTGAGTTCCTCCAGAATCTTCCCTGTTGTCTTCCCCTCTTCTCACCCTCCCATTTCTAAATTTTATCTCGCTACTAGCATTTAGACATAGTATTCAGGAGAATATATAATTTCATTCATTAAAATCAGTTGATTGCTTTTTAAATTTTTTTTGTTTTAAATTAATAAGCAATGTCTATGGGCAGGAGGGAATTCGTTAAAAAGTAGCATACAGAACAATTTAATAGTCCAGAGAATAGTACAGAATATAAAATCAAAAAAAAACCTAGAATATGTAAATTGTCAGTATATGTGATTTTGGTCTGTGTCTGTGTGTGTACGCGCGCATGGGTCTGAGATAGAGTGGTAGGGTCATACAACTCAGCCTTAAACCCTTCAGCTACCATTTGAATGCCAACCAACATGTCCTGTCTATTTTAAATCCATTTACTTATTTATTGAGATACAGAATGGAATAGGCCCTTCCAGCCCTTTGAACTGTGCTATCAATGAATCCCCGACTTAACCCTAGCCTAATCATGGAACAATTTACATTGACCAATTAACCTGCCAACAGGTACGTCTTTGGACTGTGGGAGGAATGGGGAGCATCCGGAGGAAACCCACGAGGTCACAGGGAAGATGTACAAACTCTATGGGCAGCAGTGGGAATTGAACGCAGGTCGCTGGCACTGTAAGGCCCTGTGCTAACCACTATGCTATCATGCCGCCCAAGGTCCATAGCTGACCGCTTCCAGATTTCACTCATCCTCTCAGTAGAACAATTCTTCCTGGGATCTCTTCTAAGTCTCTTACTCTTCACATTAAACCCTTTGGTCTGCTGTATGAAACATTTTTTACTTTCATCTGAGTGTCTCTCATGCTTCAACCAATTCTTTCCTCAACCTCCTCTTCTCCAAGAAAAATAAGCCCAGACTGCCCACTCTCTCCTCATAACTGAATCATTCAATCACAGGCAACGTCCGGGAGAACTCCTCCTCCAGTTCAATCAGAACGGCACACAATATTCCAGTTGTGATTTTAAACAATGATTACTTGTATCCTGAGCTCCTTTCACTAAGATACAATGCCTCTGCTAATATAGACAAGCATCCAATGTGACTATTTAATATCTGCTTATTCCTTTTTACCTTCAGTGATCTTCAGGTTTGTACGTTTCTCACTGTGCTCCTTAATGCTTTCCAAAGCCTACCATTCATGACATACATCTCACAGTTACTTAATCGCTCCCTTTCAAACTGCATCACTTCATGCTCATCAAGACAAAGTCACATCTGCATTACCCTTCTCAAATTACCAGCTGATCATATGAATTTAATCTATAAGTTCACCATCAAGCAGTGATGTAAATTACCATAACAATTTAGTTTTGAAGGGAAAGTTTTGATGCTTTGTAATTGCGAGCCCGCTATAGATGTTTTTAATCATCTCTTTAATACCAGGATTCATAAAATCTTCACATTAATTTACTAAAAAAATTCTCCTTCGTGTCAGTTCTTCATCCCCCTTTCAATATTTTTCTTGTGTGCACTCTCCTTAAAGCAGTGATTAATGTTGGTTTTGGAGTTTAGTAATTCCTTCCTGACTCTCTGTGGCTGGAGTAAAGGATGTTGGGAATGGCGAGGGTGGGGGGCAGTGGGAGAGGTGTGGGACAGGTGACAGAGAAGAAGTACCAGGTATGGGGGGAAGGGGTGATGTGCTGATACAGACGAATCCAGCCCTGAAACACCAAGCAAGATTCGAAACAACTGGTTTACTGATCATTATAGAATGTCTCTCTGCTGCTTTTCTCTCCCTTCCCTCTCCCTTCAACTTTCCTAACCATGATTCCCCCCTCCCTGCCCCCTTCCTGCCCTCATCCACAATAGAGACCCATAATCAGAATCAGGTTTATCATCACTCGCATATGTCATAAAATGTGTTTCTTCTTTTGTGGCAGCAGTACAGTGCAATACATAAAATTACCACCGTACAGTGCAAAAGTCTTAGGCACCCTTGATAGATATATATATATATATCTGAGACTTTTGCGCAGTACTGTATTTAAACAACTTTTTTTTTGTTTTAATTTCTAAATGTGTGAGTTTATATGAATTGGTGTATGTATGGATATAAGTGTACATATGCTTGTGTCCATGAGCTTTACAAGAGTTGTCCTCACCTGATATTCACTAGCATACCTTCAAATGGTGGACACAGGACAGCTAATTTTAAATCTCTCTTTTCTCAGGACACTGATACTAATTGCAGTGTTTCATCGTTGCCCTGGTCTTGATCAACTAGCTCAGCACAAACCAAGGATTAACAAGGAGCCTCTTTGCCAATAAATTGTTCAATATTGCCCACATGAACCATCCGAACGGAGGTGATTTGTGCTAAACTTATGACTAAGGCTGGAAATCTTCAATTTGGAACAATACCACTGGGAATCTGGATAGGCTCTGCCCTACCACTTATGCAATTTTGCTGTATGTAGAGTACAGCTGAAATTCAGATATTAATTGCCAAAATCAAATAATTTAATAAATATCAATATTTCAAATACTTTTATGCATCTAAAATCTGTTACACAATGCCCTTTGTGTCAAAGACTATTCTCACTAACATATTTTACAATGAATACAGCAGCAGCTTTTGAAGCCAAATAAGATTGTACAAGGTCTTGAGTCAACGCGATATTGAATTTTTAGACTGTTTTTAGACTACCTTCTGGCGAAAGAAACACTGGGGCTGCTGACATTCCCTGTGGGTATGTCTAACGAGTTCTGTACATTATATTTACTCCCCATTATTGAATAAAGATTCACATTCGTCCAGGTGTGGCATTGATTGGATGTTTAAGTGATAAACCACAGCACCCGGGGAATGCGTGGAATAATGGCCCTTGAACAAATGCATAAACACAGCAATAAAACCGGTGTTGGTGGCAGGAGGAGGGTAGGGCTAAATCCAATGCCCCCAAACAGTGCAGGGATTGTTAATGAAAATCAAACACTGATTACAATGTAAGCATCTCACTTGCTTCATTCTATCTGCTCTAAACCCAGCTGGCATTCTTTAACCGGTGAACTGCAACGGATGTAACAATCATTCCACAAATAAGGGATGACAGAATACTGGGGAGGCGGGGAGGAAATGGCTTCCCAGGACTTTGATTCAAGGGAGGGATCTTAACAGCATTTTATAGGAACACCTTTGAGAGCATCCTGACAAGTAGCATCCGGTCATCAGACTAGAAGTCTCTACAAAGGACTGTAAGAACTGTTGAGAATCACAAGGGTCTCCCTACTATCCATCGGGAACAAGTATTAGGAGCGCTGCGTATGCAGGGCCCTTAGTATTATTAAGGATTCTACCCATCCAACCATCATCCTTTTTGACTTTCTACCATCAGGCAGGAGACTCCGATGCATAAAAACAAGAATGGTCAGGATGGGAAACAGCTTCTTCCCTCAGGCCATGAGGTTTCTGTGCTCCCTGCCACATTGCATTCAAAGTGTCACTGGCAAAGCTGTTCTGTACCTTACTATTTAATTTATGCACTTTATTTATGTGTAATCCATCTGTAGATTTCATCCTTACTTTCATAAGTTATTATATGTGTTACGTTTACTACATTGCTTTACACCCTGGTTCAGAGAATCGTGATCTCATTTGATGATATACATTGTTGTTGTTCCTTTTCATGTCTTGTGGTACATTGGGTGCCATTTCTTTAGCATTTTTGTCTGTTGTTTTTAAAAGGCTGAGATGTTAGTGCGATGTTCAACCCAGCACAGATGCATGAGGAGCCAGCCAGATTCGACCTCTTGACCACTTACCTCGAAGTCGCAGATGCTACTGCATCACTGCCTGGCTTAAATGGTATACATATATATAGTTAAATGACAATAAACTGCAATTGAGAGAGATACTTTTCATGCAGTAATTAAGGAGGTGCTCTAAACTCTGGAAAGCAGATAGCCCCTGAAGAATAATGCCCAGTATTGAAAATTGTAAGTTAATTCATGTGGCCTTGCACAAATGGCCAAGCTCAGTAAATGTATTGGTAAATGCTTTATCCTACTAATGCATGGCCAGCTTCTTTCAATGCTCAATTCACTAGACCCAGATGAACTACCAGAATCAGCTGCAGCCTCCTGATCAGTGCTAATCTTTCAACCGACCCTCCTGAAAATTATTGGGCTAGAAGCTGTAGGTGGTGCATTGTGGGATGTAGCAGTCACTGCAGATTGTTCATGTAGGTACATGTCATCATCATCGTTATGTGCCGTGTCATATGACGTGGGCAATCATGGTCCCATGACCGTATTCTTGGCAATTTTTTCTGCAGAAGTAGCTTGCCATAGCCTTCATCTGGGCTATGTCTTTAGAAGATGGGTGACCTCAGCCATTATCATACCCTTCAGAGATCGTCTGCCTGGCATCAGTGGTTGAATAACCAGGAGTTGTGATATGCACCGGCTCCTCATACGACCATCCACCACCTGCTCCCATGGGTTTATGTGACCCTGACCAGGACACTAAGCAGGTGCTTCTCCTTACCCAAGGGTGATCTGCAGGCTCACGGAGGGAAGGAGCACCTTACACCTCCTTTGGAAGAGATGTATCTCCATCCCACCACCTGAAGATGTATGTATCTCAATTGCAAGGCACTTCCTTAATGCATTAATGGTTGACATCGACGCAGTGTGCCTGGAGTCATGTCTTAAAGGACAGGTGACCACGGGTGGTAGTCAAAGAGCACCTTGTCAAACACTGCTCTGAGGAATAGCAAAGCGTAAACAGGGGCAGAAATTAAAGCTTGACCTGTGATTTGCTGATGTCGATGTTGAGATTGCAGCGGGAGGGACTGGTAAGCTCAATATCTAGGGAGAGGACTTTGGAGATCTTTGCACAGTACTGTATTTGTCAACATGGAGTGGAGACTAGGTTTGTCAATATGGCTGGAGCAAAGTATATTGGAAATGGTGAGGGTGAAGCCCCACAGGAGGGGTGTGGGACAGGTAGCAGAGAAGCAGTGCCAGGGCGGGACATGGTGTGGGTGCAGAAACACCCAGAGCTGAGACACCAGACCCGGTCATTTGATTCCAATCAATTATTTTTTTGATCACTACAGAATGTCTCTCTGGTGTTTCCTGCTCTCTCGCCTCTCCCTTCCCCTTTGCCCAACCATGATTCCCCTCTCCCTACCCACTTCACACTCTCAGTCCACAATGGAGACCCATATCAGAATCAGGTTTATCATCACTCACGTACGTCATGATTTTTATTTCATGACAGCAGTACAGTGTAATATATAAAATTGCTATAGTACTGTCCAAAAGCCATAGGCACCAGAGCCGTATATATGTGCCTAAGACTTTTGATTAGTACTGTAGATCAGAAAGCAGGAATGTCTAACCTGCTCTTTCAAACTTATCCTTCATTTATCGCATAGTTCCTTCATTGTGAGTGAACACAAATGAGGTAAATTGATCCATTACATCTATTCCATCCCTCACCATCACCAAGCCCTTGTGTCTTTATCAACTCAGATGAAAAAGACAGACAATAGCTACTCCGAGATGGAAAGCGATATGCAGTCACTGCATCCATCCTTCCCACCCGCGTTCCGGACTCTCGTGTTTCCTCTGAATTAATTCAATGTTTTGAATTCACAAAACATAACACATAAGAGCAGAACTGGGGCATTCGGGCCATCAAGCCTGCACCACCATTTCCCTCTCAACCTCAGTCTCCTGTCTGCTCCCCGTAAACTTTCATGCCTGGGCTAATCAAGAACCTATCACCTCCAGCCTAAATACGCCCACAGCTGCCTGTGGCAATGAATTCCACAGATTCAGTCCTCTCTGGCTAAAGATGTTTCTCCTCAGTACTATTTTTAAAGGACACACCTCTCTTCTGAGGTGGTGCCCTCTGGTCCTGGACTTCCCGACCATAGGAAACATCCTCTCCACATCCACTTTAACAAGGCCCTTCAGCATCCAATAGGTTTCGATGAGATCCTTCCTTCCCCAGTCTTCTAAATTCCAGTGCGCATGGTCGAATGAATCTGTATCAATATCAATAACTCATTCACACAAATCCTATTTTATTTTTTCCATATTCCTTTATTTCCCCCATGATTCTTCCATTGGTAATTTCCAGTAGTCAATCAACCCACATATCTGAGTTGTGGGAGAAACACCTCACCTATAAATGATTAATGACCCCCTTTAGATAGATAGATAAATATACTTTATTAATCTCGAGGGAAATTTGGATTCGTTACAGCCGCACCAACCAATAATAGAGCGTAAATATAGCAATACAAAAACCCCCAACAATCAAACAACAAAATGCAAACTATGCCAGATGGAAAATAAGTCCAGGACCAGTCTATTGGCTCAGGGTGTCTGACCCTCCATGGGAGGAGCTGCACGTTCGATGGCCACAGGCAGGAACGGCCTCCAGTGCCGCCCAGTGTTGTATCACGGTGGAATGTGGCCGAAGTCCAACAGTAAAAAGTTCAATATCCAGTCTGAAAACATGTTCCTCGATCGTACTATGCCCCGGATTGCACCATCCGTTGTTAACCAGATCAGTAAGCACCCAACTCCTTTACGGTTACTGCTCTCAGTGCACTTCCGGTCAGGCGGAACGGTATTACCCACCGAACTCCTCTTCTCCATAAGTCTCTGTTGTCTCGACCCGGTCCTCTTTCCTCGACTTTGTGATCCCCCTCTGCATCTTCTGTGTGTTTTCCTCCAGATTTCAGCAGGGGTGTCCGCCGCTCTGCTCACTAAACCGGCCGGCATTAGCTGGTCTCTGGAATACACATTGCGACCTTGCTTCTGTCCCGCATGTCGGGATGTAACCATTTCCAGTGCTAAAAAAAACCCAAATAAAACTCTCTCTACCAGCATGTTAGAGAGGGTGCAGCTTCGACATGTTACCGTCAGGAAAAAAAAAACAAAAAATAACATAAATTAAAAAGTAAGAAGAAGAAAATAAGAATAGATCGGAATGGCTGTACCAGACTGCATGCACGACCGGCGCATGCGCACACAGTAATGTAGTGGTTAGCACAATGCTTTACATTACCACCAACCTGGGTTCAGTATCGCCTGTTTGGAGTTTGTACGTTCTTCCTGTGTCCATGTGGGCTTCCTCCAGGTGCTCTGGTTTCCTCCCACAGTCCAAACTGTAAGTTGGTAGGTTAATTGGTCATTGTAAATTGTCCCGTGATTAGGCTAGGATTAAACTAGGGGATTGCTGGACAGCGTGGCTCAAAAGGCCAGGAGGTCCTATTCTGCACTGTATCTCAATTTTAAAAAGGCATTAGTTTTGGTCCTTTAGGCTGCCATTGTTCAACTCGTTCAACCTTGCGAGGTTAAGAGAGAGCATCTGATGGACAGTCAAGCTTCAACATGGTTACATTAAGGTTTCCCACTGATCTCACGATCCACCTCTTCCCGATTTTCCTGTTCACAGTCTGAATGTTAATGTAGTTCCCACCACTGTGTGTGGCACAATTATCTCCACACATATGTGTCTTCATCAAAAATGCCATTCTGGACCTCTAGTGACCTCGAAGCACCCAAAAAATAGGTACTAATATTATTAATTTCTCATCCATATTATATATTGATTAATAAGAGACTATTTCAAATGCATTCTCTCGGAGACTGCTTATTATATTATTAATAGTCAAGATTGTCAATGCTTCTACATGTACCTCAAATATTGTAAAAATCAGATGACTGTAAAAGATCTCTCTCACTTCATCTTCTGTTCTCTTACTAAACCATTAAAATAATGTTAATAAGGCTAAAAGAAAGATACGTCTGCAAAAAGTGCGAAGCATTTAATATTTATACAATATTTCTGTGGGCATTATTTAGTCATAAGCTTCCCTGCCACAAACTTTGATTATTTTGATGATCAACTGATTATGATGCTCTCTTTGCTCTGGAACAGATTGAACAGATCTGATTATTGAGGCTCCTGTGATTTGTGATATAAACACTTGGTGGAACTCATAGATAGAATGTGATTGCCATGGTACTAGATAATGAAATGCACTTCCATGCATGATATTCTATCGGATAAATAGTATTTTATATCACTCATAAAATCTACAGTGTACTTGAGTGTAAGATAAATACCATAATCCACTTGAAGTGAATTTTCACTTAATGGTAGACAGATTCATGCCCAACACCACTTATACTAACAGAGTCAGAGGACTATTGACCTGTGATGGACATTCTGAATGTTCCTTCACTTGTAAAAAACCCATTACAAGTCACTCATGCCTATAGTGATCATCAGCTACAGATTTTCACAGGTGCAAAAGAATATTGGTACCTTTCCATTACCAGTCAAATATAATATGGAATTTTAATGTTCATCTCATATGTACAGTACGGGCAGGCCCATATATTATTAATCCATAGACAAGGGAAAGAAAAATATATTCCAAAAAATATCAAGCATCATTTTGAATTGCTACTGCCAGAGGCAACTGTATTAAAAACAAGCAACTTGCAAATCTTGGTGGGTGCTGAACACACACACACACACACAAAAGGACTTGATGGAATTCTAATATTTCAACTGGCAACTCACCAATCTCCCATAAACTAATGAATGTTCATCTTGCTTGCATTCACCAAGGGATAGCTTTCTATGTACAAAGGACAGAGCTCCAGAAAATGGCATTGTCTGGGAAAGTCCATAAATGGGGGAGGGGGTGGGGGGGCATTGTGAAACTTTCATTGTGGTATTCTGAGTGAAGCTTATACTCAGACGCCAGACTGACTTTGACATGAACATGGGAGTCTGACTGAGGAAACATCCATCTTTATAAAGGTGCCCTATTCACAGGCTTGCATGAGACAGGCAACATGGTTACATCTTTCTGATGTTATGAAAAAAATGAACTCAGACAATAAGAATGCTAGTCTATTTTTAATGAGGTCTGAATCCAGTAGATACATTTATGATATTTTCATGGAAAGTGTAGGGTTAGTACTTTAAATTTATAAATATGGGGGTAGATATCTTCCCTTCCGAAGCTAATGGGGCAACATCACTTATCAATATAATCCTGAAAGTATAATGACATTAAAATGACATCAGCAAGACAAAAATTGACTCTTAAAATAGGTATGCATGTATGTATGTATGTGTGCTCACTATACCATAGTCTCTATCATTCAATTCAAGAAGTATAACTTACACAGACTTCCTTCCATTCCCTGGATGATCATTAATAATGGACCAACTGAATGGTTAACTCTGAACAGTACGCAATTGCAGCTGCCCAAAAAAATGAATGTTTTTGTCTTTCCAATAACCACGCCACCACCATGAGCAGAACAGGGATACCTAATTGATGAGCTAGAACCAAACTTGTCTGCAGAAACTCAGCAAGTTAGATAACTTCCATGGAGAGAAAGGAACTGTCAACATTTCAGGTTGACACCATGCATTGGCACTGAGAGTAGAGAGAGAAGGTGAGATAGCGGCCAGTGGATGAAAGATGTACCAAGGAATGGTGTGGGTTAATGGGTGGATGGAATCAGTCAGAGGAGGAGAAGGATAGAGTTTGGAGATAGGTACAGGTGTGTGATAGGTGATGTCTATCTTTCTATTTCTTAACTGTTTCCATCAGCCAGCCACCTGCTTCTGTCACCTAACTGTACTCCTACACTCCTCTACCTGACTCCTTTTGCTAATCATCCTTCACCCTCCCTAGTCTATCTATGACCGGTAGCCCCTGCCTCATCCCTCCCCTCTCCTCTCTATATCTGGCTATCTCCTCTTTCCACTCTAATGCAGGAACTCCACCCAAAAAATCAACAGTTCTTTTCCCCCCAAAGATGCTGCTTGATTTAGCTGTTTCCAGCAACAGTTGATTTTTGTTCAAGATTCCAGTATCTGCAGCCTCATGTGTCTCCCTCTAATTAATGGCCCCTGATGTCATGGACACAGTCAATGACTTTTCCCTCCACTGATTTATGAAGGACTTCTGAAATGTCCTGACTTTTACCCCATTTATGTCCTAACATCCATTAATTCTAATTGCTTCTATTCATTTCAATGTTATATTTAGCCTATTTTTGTCCTGTTTTAGTTTTATAGCAATAAACAAGTTATACGAGCAAATGTGAGTGTGTTGTGAGACCTCAGTTAATCACTTGTAGATTGATAAAATGGTTTCAACACATATCACTTTCATTTGTAGATTGTACGGAACTTACTGTTAAATTGATGCTAATGTAATTCATCATTGGATAGCAATTTAGCTGGTGCTTGGTGGAATCAGTATGCCAGTTTGATTTAGCAACTCTGCACTAGGATTTTCATACTGCTTTGATATTCTATGATCACACAACTGATACAAAATCCCAGGAAAACAAGTGCACAATCCACATACCCGTCTAGTGATACACTTCTTCTCAAAAATAAATGTGGTTTGTGTCACAAGCTATTGAATGGTTATCCATAAGACCATAAAGTATAGGAGCAGAAGTAGGCCATTTGGCCCATCGAGTCTGCTCTGCCATTTCATCACGGCTGATTCATTTTCCCTCTCCGCCCCAATCTCCTGCTTTTCCCCTGTATCCCTTCATGCCTTGACCAGTCAAGAATCTATCAACTTCTGCCTTAAATATACCCAAAGACTTGATAACACCATAAGACATAGGAGGAGAATTAGGTCATTTGGCCCACTGAGTCTGTAGATTTTCAACAGTGTAGAATTTTCCTTGGCTGTGTTATTCTAGTTAGTCTAATCATTCTGTGTTATTCTACTTTGCTTGGTTGTGTTATTCCTGGCTGGCTTGGTGGAGATACATCTCTACCAAAGGAGATGTAGGGTGCTCCTTCCTTCTGCTAGCCTGTAGATCACCCTTAGGAAAGATGTAACAATGCTTAAACACCACTCCCCCCCCACCCACAACTCCCCAATCAAGGTCACGCGAACTTATGCGAGCAGGTAGTAGATGGTTGTATGAGCAGGTGGTGCATATCACACATGCCGGCTATGCGACCACTGATGCCAGGCAGACAATTTCTGAACAGCACTGATAATGGCTGGGGTCACCCATCTTGTAAAGACACTGCCCAGCAGAAAGCAATGGCAAACCACTTCTGTAGAAAAAATTGCCAAGAACAATTATGGTCATAGACTGTGATTATAGACCAGGATTGCCCACATCATATGGCACAGCACGTAATGATGATGATGTGTTATTCTGTTGCTCTCTTTGGCTTTAGATAGCAAAAGTAAGTATTGATGAAGCAGGTAAGCTGATTATTCTGAATCATCTCTAAATCAACAATTGTCCTTATTGTACCACAAAACCAGGTCTTAAATGCTTCCTAAATTTATAAAAAACAGTCACAGGGAGTGTACCCCACAAATTCATTCAGAGTCTTCCCTTACCAGAAGGCCTGGATGAACCATGGGATCAACAATCTGCTGAGGGCCAGATCACTGGCATTCAGGTCTGGAGACCAAGTTAAATACAAGAGGTGCAAGTATAATCTCCGGAAATCTGTCTCATGGATGAAGTGGCAACTACGGACCAAACTTGAATCACTGAGAGATGCTCAATGCTGTACCAGGACTTAAATGCTATCACCTCCTACAAAGTGAAACCAAGCGACATAGGTGACAAGGAGAACTCACTCAAACATGAGCTCAATGCCTTCTATGCTCGCTTTGACCATCAAAACATGGAGGCACCTTCACAAACTCCCATAGCTGACGATAACCGTGTAATATTAGTCTCTGAGGCTCATGGGAGAGAATTCTTCAGGACACTGAGCACAAGGAAGGCATCCAGCTCAGATGCTTTAGTACTGGCCGAGTACTATAGACCTGTGCTAATCAACTGGCTGCAGTGTTCACTGATATCTTCAGCATCTTGCTTTGGCAGTCTGAGGTACCTACCTGCTTCCAGCAAGTTTCAATTATACCAGTGCCTTAAGAAGAACATGGTAACTTACCTCGATGATTATCATCCACTGTGGTGAAGTGCTTTGAGAGGTTGGTGATGAAACATATCAACTCATGCCCGAGAAGTGACTTGGATCCATTCCAATTCGCTTACCGTCACAACAGGTCAACAGTGGATGGCATTTCATTGGCTCTTCACTCAATCCTGGAATACCTGGACAATGAAGCTGCAAACATCAGGATGCTCTTCATTGACTATAGCTCAACATTCAATACTCTTACTCCCTCAAAATAATCAATGAGCTTCAAGCCCCAGCCTCAGTACCTCCTTGTGCAACTGGATGCTTGGTTTCCTCACTTGCAGACCCGAGTCAGTTCAGATTGGCAAAAACATTGCCTTCACAATCTCCCTCAGCAGAGATGCACCACAAGGCTGTGTGCTTAGCCCTCTGCTCTATTCACTTCACACTTACGACTACAAGGCTAGGCAGGTCTCCAATGCTAAATTTAAGTTTGCTGATGATACCACTATCGTCAGCCAATTCAAAGGTGGTGTTGAATCAGCACATAGTGGGGAGATTCAAAATCTGTCTGAGTGGTGTCACAACCTCTCACTCAATGCAACAAGACCAAGGAGCTGAATGTTGACTTTAGGAGGAGGAAAGAGGAAGTCCATGAGCCAGTCCTAATTGGGAGATTGCATGCGAAGAGGATCAGCAACTTCAAGTTCCTCGGTGTTATCAAGGATTTGTCCTGGATCCAGCAAGTGAGTGGCTTTACAAAGAAAATACAGCAGTGCCTCTACTTTCTTGGAAGTTTGTGAAGATTTGACATGTCATCTGAAACTTTGACAGACTTCTATAAATATGTGGTGTTGAGTATATTGACTGGTTGCATCATGGCCTGGTATGAAAACACCAATGCCCCTGTATAGAAAAGATTACAAAAAGAGGTGGATATGGACCGATCCATCATGGGGAAAGCCCTCCCCTCCACTGAGCATATCTACGTGGAGAGCTGTTACAGTCCATCATCAAGGACCTCCACTATCCAGGCCATGCTGTCTTCCTGCTGCTACCATTAGGAAGAAGATTACAAGAACCTTTGGACTTGCGCTGTCAGGTTCAGAAACAGTTATTACCACTCAACCATCAGGCTCTTGAACCAAAGTGAATAACTTCACTCAACTTCACCCACTCCTTCACTGAACTGTTTCCACAACCAATGGACTCACTTTCAAGGACTCTTCATCTCATGTTCTCGATATTTATTGCTTATTTATTTCTTTTTTTACTTTTTTTCCTCTCTTTCTTTTCGTATTTGCAGTTTGTTGTTTTGTTTTTGCACATTGGTTGTTGTACATCCTGTTGGGTGTCGCCTTTCACTGATTTTATTGTGTTTCTTGTATTTACTGTAACTGCCCACAAGACAATGATCCTCAGGGTTGCATATGGTGAGATATATGTACTTTGATAATAAACTTACTTTGAACTTTAACTTTGAGTTCTTACCTGCAATACTCACGATTGAAGAGAATCCCACGGCTAATCATTTTCTTTGTGTTGAAATGCTTTGGGAAGTGAAGCCGGAATTTGCCTTTCATCAATATGTACCTGCATACACTTGGCCTACAGTTATGATTTAACTTGAAATATCACTGAGGATTAACTTTTCCTGTTCAATTGACTATTGTATGTCCCTCTCAAAGTCTATTTTCAGTTAATTGTTTAAGTTCTCAGTTCCCTAACACTGGGGATCAACTGACTGTCCTTTCCTGCATTGTTTCCAAGGTATACATACTTCTCTTGTGTATCAGTGGCATGAATTGAATCTAGTATTCAAGTTATAGCCTGGCCTCAGCAGAGTACAGACTCAAATTTCCATTTTATCCATTGCTGTTCTTTAACAGCTGCCATTTTTGTGTCTCGGACCATTCCTGGTTTTCTTTCAACCATTCTTTAAAACACTTTTATTACCATCCATAGTATAGGTATTTCAATTTTTTCTTCCAGTGAATGATAACTGCTTTAAATTTTCCTAATTCATGCATTTTTCTCATGTTCTCTTTTATTTTAGTATCTTTTTATCTCCTTCATTAGGCTGCTCTCCCTCCCTCATCTTTGGTGTGTCTGCGAATTCAGAAAGGGTAAGAAGAGGGACCACACACCAATCCACACAAAGGGATCAGAAGTGGAAGGGGCGAGCAATTTTGAATTCCTGGATGTTAAAATCTCTGAGGATCTAACCTGGACTCAACATATCGAATGCAGCTACAAAGAAAGCTTGACCGTGGCTATATTTCATTAGGAATTTGAGAAGATCTGGTATGTCACCAAAAACACTTGCAAATTTCTACAAATGTACCATGGAGAGCATTCTACCTGGCTGCATCACTGTCTGGTTTGGGGAGGTGAGGGGCTACTGCAGAGGATTAAAATAAGCTGTAAATAATTTGTAAACTTAGTCGGCTTCATCAGGGGTACTAGCCTCCAGAGTATCCAGGACATCTTCAAGGAGTGAGGTCTCAAAAAGGCAGTGCCCATCATTAAGGACTCCCATCGCCCAGGACATACCTTGTTCTCATTGTTACCATCAGGAAGGAGGTACAAAAGCCTGAAGGCACACACTCAATGATTCAGAAATAGCATCTTCCCCTCTGCCATCCAATTTCTGAATAGACATTGTACCCATGAACACAATCTCTCTACTTATTATTTCTGGTTTTGCACTACTTATTTAATGTAACTATTTAATATTTACTGTATATGTGAAGCATTGTACTGCTGTTGGAAAGACAACTAATTTCATGACATATTCCAGTGATATTAAACCTGATTTGGATTGTCAACTTGACAAAATTCCAATCACTTCTGAATGTAATCATTTCTGTAGCAGGAGATGAAACAACAATTCTGCGGTGCATAGGGAATCTGCCAGCCCAGTCTCACACAGCATACCACTGCCTGCTCCTTTTCAAATGATTCCTTTTCTGTCTTTAAGTTTCAAATAAGATGAGAAAGCTTTCAATTAGTATTGTATCAGTCCACTCAGGGCTATCGTCTCAAGTTCTCTTCAAGTTAAATTAAAACTGTTTTCTGATATTAATTTAGAAAAGATTCAGCCCAGGCAAGATCAGCATGGCTCATTCACTTAACTTACTTACTTACTGCCTGTTACGCCTCTGGCATTTAGGGTAGCAATGAAGTTCCTCCATCTCTGTCTGTATAGAAGGGGTCTTCATTGCTGATTCCTTAACACTTGTGTTTTGACCCTGAGCTGAACCCCCAAACCTGAAGGACCGATGGACCACTCTTAGTCTGGCCTCTACCCTTTGACCTGTTTGACATGGGTGACCCTACCAGGAGCCAAAGCATTGACTCCAGCCAACATAGCTCTCCGGGCTACTGAAGCTCACAAGCCTTCAAACCCTACGACGAGGTTGTGGTCCACTTGGAGGTCATTTACTTAATGCCCATTAGAAGTTCTTTTAGTTGTTGGGATACAATGCAAATTAGCTGTTTCCGACCCTTCGAGCAACACCGTCGAACAATCCCCAGTAACGATGAGCTCAATGAATGAAACTGACAGCTGGCTCCAGCCAACGTAGCTCTCCAGGTCATTGAGTCACGCATGCCTCCAAACCCCTCAACAAGGTTGTGGTCCTCTTGGAGGTCATTTACTTAATGTCCATTTGAATTTTTTTAATGTATTGAGATACAGCGTGGACCCCACTAACCCACCTTCTTGCTCCAACTTTTCCTCTTTCTTTCCAGTCTTGATGAAGGGTCTTAGAATGAAATGCTGACTGGTTACTCTTTTCCATGGATGCTGCCTGGCCTGCTGAGCTCCTCCAGCATTTTGTGTGTGTTGCAATGAATTTTAGCCATAGCTGTGGACTTGACAACCCTTAAAATGAAGTTGGCACTTCTGTAGCTCTATAATCAGTTGTCCCAAATATCAATGACTAGGATCCAAAAAGTTGCAGAATGCAATATCCTTCACAAATGTCACAGCTTTTCACTACTTAAAATCAGATATGAAGTGTTTACTGTAATGGCTTATGTCATTATATCATTGAAGTACTGGAGCTTTTCACTCTAAATATATTCACGTTTGGATTTATTCCATTACTTGAACAAAAGAATAATCTCAAACCTTGTTCAGTTTCCTATGTTTTCCTTCATTATTTATATGATCAAGTATTCTCTTTCTGCGGTAATTGAGACAGTTTTCCTGAAAACGTGTGAGAAATGCATAGAAATGAAAGAGAATAAGAAATTCCCTAATGGTAGTTAAAAATAGCGCATTTGCTGCTTTTGCATGCAGCCGTGTTCTGTCTTTTGAGATTTAATGACTCTCTTGTGATTTAATGGAGAATTACTTCTAGTAATTGATTATTAAAATTTAAAATTGCTAACCATCTACATTATTAGATGAGTGAATATGTTATCCTTGTAATTAAAAAAGCTGGGGACTTATTCTCATCCCATTGACAGGATGTGTAAATGCACTCAGCATCAACAGCTTGATCAGATGATTTCAGGGTCAGGGCCTGATACAAAATAACAGGCAAGTAATTTTCATGGAGGAAAAATACCGCCAGCCATTGAGATTAGAAATATGATGCGGGCAGAGATGGAGACAAAGGCAAGGAAAGATAGAAATAGCACAAAAGAAGAACAAGAATGGATAAAAGAGTGGAAATGCAGAGCTACTTGTGCATATCAAGCTGTTTAAAAAGAGATTGAGTATTGTTGCTTCCTGATGTTAACAAATTGTCCAAGTAGTGTGATATAGTCATAATAAAGAGAATTGTTTTGCCCAAGATGGATTGAATTACAGAAGAGAACAAAAAAAAAATCAGGATTGTTTTAAAACAAGGTCTTCTTTACTTTATGTAATCTTCCTGTACAATGTGTCTTTTGAGCTGTTTTCATACAGCCGGTTATAACTTAGAAACTATAAGACATGACTGCAAACAATATTGTGCCGTGAAATGGTGTGACACATGCTGGAAGGAATAAACGGAAACAAGTAATTAGCTAAACACTGTAAAAACATCATGGAAATGCAGTATAATTAACAGAAGTATTTTACATAATGATAAATATTAATGAAACACTGAAAGTATATGCAAATGACAAGGTTATAGGTATGCAGCAAAGTGGAATCAATTGCACCACTGACAGCTTTTGTAAATTTAGGAGGACGCAAAGAAAAAATATAATCCATTTGTATTAAGGCAGTAAGCACACTTAACAGCAGTGATCATACTGATGAAAATTTGTATTAGCTTCTTAGCTTATTTATTCATTGTTATGCTAAATATGTAGCTATATATGCATAATATTTTACAAATCTACATTTTCAATCACTATCACTTTGCTCTTTATGCTCCTAGCTGTAGTGCATAATGTGTGGTATTTAAAAGGTTAAAAAATTGCAATTACCCAGCCTTAGTGTCATTAGTGTACAGCTATCTCTGCAGTATGACTTGTGTTTGCATTCAGAAGCTAATAAGGCCTTCAGATAGTGATTTGCAATAAGGGCCTTTCGCAGCAATTAACTTTTGTGGCCACTAGCACCAGACGAATATGGAAGAGCAGAATATGACATTTGATAAATCGTGTTACTTGCGGATGAGTATGTGACATAAAAGAGAATGCCCCCTTAGCACCATCAGTTCCGATACACCTGTGCACAGGGAGGGTGTACTACAAAATTTAAATGATTTTTTGACAATTTTCCTATCAAATTGCTGGCCAGTGGTATTATATGAGATTTGGAACACTCGATGATAGAATACTAAGATTTGAGGATGCTAAGGTGAAAAGGTTAATAATAACCAAATGTATTTATTCTTCAATGTCCACCAGTGAAATGAAGGTTTAAAATGAGCCCACAAACCTACACCTTAGTGCTCAGCTGTTAAGTGACATCAAATTCAATGACTTACTGTGAGTCAAGTTAGAGGGTAACAACATTAACATCTATATTGCCAGAGAGTAATGTTATGTTTTTGGATTCTTTATTTAAAAGACCATTGGTGCTCTTTCACTACCGGGCATGCAAAATCAAGCCCAGTGTAATTAAGGACTGACCTATGCTGCAATACTCTTATACAACTAATAAATATGTATTAGAAAATAATATTTGTCAATACACATGCTTATTCTGCTCAGCGATGTTATATCATAATTGCTTCAGATTCAAAAGTACCAAAAGATTTCCATTAATTTCTTTAGTTTAGAATCACTTTTTTGTCTTGATGGGGCTAATTTAATCTCATAAAACTATCTAGTTAGCCATTGCTAAACGGGATTTAATATGCAAACACACACCTAAACCTTTTCACACCTAGTTTAGGTGTGAATTGCCCTCTCATTAGCTCCTTGAATATATTAGCATGTGAACAGACGTGACCACGGACTTAATCCTTTAATCCTTTAACTGTTCTGCAAAATTCCTTGAACATTATTTCTCAATTCCTCATTTCACCTTCCTTGGAATACTTTTTGTGAGTAAATTTCATTCTTTCACTCATGTGATACTTAATTTGAAGAGATTTTACATAGATAACTATTTTACATATGCAACTGGAAATTTACATATTTTAACATATTGGCTAAACATATTATTAAAAATATCTCTGAGTTACATTGTGATTTGCAACAGGAAAGAGTGCTTGGAATACAGCTGCCTACATATAACTGAAATTCCAAGCTTGTTTGCCAGGATACAATTTCTATCTAGACCATGGGATTTTGAATGTATCTGGAACTGTTATTAGACTCTACAGCAAATATACTGTGTTAATATAAACAGAAATGAATTGCTTTTACCATGTTCCGTTCTTTATCTCCTTACCTTATAGTACCTGTTTATAGCTAATTCTGATGCTCAAAGTTAGAGTGGAATATCAGTATATTCCTTTCAAGTCGTCACAAAATTGTGTATCAGCACCATTTTCAAGTTGAAATGCAACAGCTAATATTATGTCTAATTTAACCGAGACATGCTTGCATAAAGACAAAATTAGTGACCTGGTCTAAAAATTGTGATCAGGATAATGTCTACAAATGGGATTTTTATAAAGTTTTTGCTCATTTATTATGCAGTGACAAATAACTTTAAATTGTTGAAGCTCTCCTATTTACTTAAAAATTATTAATTCTATATAATACAAGGATAAGGGCTTAATTTTTTTTCTATGCTTATAAGCATATGTGGAGCAGAGCCACATGCTCAGGACTGTGTCATATATAATTGTAGCTGGAAATGTTTGCTGGCCTGTTAAACCATAGGAATAGGACTAATTGGCTTTCAACGACTAATGTGATGAATGGCCTCCTTCTGTGTCGTAAGATTCTATGAATTGTCTCTAAAAAAATATGCATGAATTTGTCACTAGGGAAATAATATGGTATCATGTCCTGCCATGTAACACAATGTTAACGAAAATTCTCCAGCTGTGAATTTTGGCTGGAAGCTTAGGATAGAAGAAGTCTTCATTCCAATATTTATCAGAATATGTTTGTTGTCTTTTGAACACTGTTGAACACTCATGTTGGTGCGGTCTTTCATTGATTCTATTATGGTTATTATTATATTATGGATTTATTGAGTATGTCCACAAAAAAATTAATCTCAGGGTTATATATGGTGACATATAAGTACTTTGATAATAAAATTACTTTGAACTTTGAATTTTAATTTTCTGCAACCGCAATCCATTCTCAAATCTGCAATGGAGTATAGAACAATAAGACCATAAGATACAGGATCAGAATTAACTATTTGGCCCATCGAGTCTGCTCCACAATCTCTTCATGGCTGATCCATTTCCATCTCAGCCCCGATCTCCTGCCTTCTCCCTGTAACACTTCATGCACTGACTAATCAAGATTCAGTTCAAAATAAAATCATTCATATTTCCATGTATTCATTAAGCAATGAGTGACAATGGAGACTAGCTGTCTCCGTTCTCTGTCCTAACCACCACACTTTAACAAATGACTTGCAAAATTGGAAGTCCACAACACGCAGAATGAAGTTTGTTCTAAGGACATGGACTCAGTCTACCCATTATGAAATTGTAATTAATATTTTAGGATACACAGAGAAAAGGTTTTAAATACTCAGTAGATACCACTACAGGTAAGAATGGTATGATTGAATTATATGGTACATGTCCTGATGGAAGATTGATGGAGTGATTGATACTGTGCAGAATAGGCACTTCTGGCCCTTCGAGCCACACTACCCAGCAACCCTGATAAATTCAAACTGTTACAGTTTGCCGTCTGTAATATTGCATTGTTGCAAACTTAGTTAAATTCCAGAACGTTTATTCCAACACAGTTTTATGTAATTTTGTGCCACCTTTGCATTTAAAAAATGTGTATATTTCAGAGTTACATTCAATAATCACTGCTAAATACAGATTGAGCATTCTATCCTATCCTTCAACTAGACTTCCCTTAATTACAAGAAGACGTCACTTTTTGTGACTGGTGCAAAATGCATAAGTGAGTATTGGCAGTCGGTTCAAGGTTCAAAGTAAATTTATTATCAAAGTACATATATCTTACCATATACAACCCTGAAATTCATTCTCTTGTGGGCAACCACGGTTGATACAAGAAATTCAATAGAATCAATTAAAGACTGCACCCAACAGGACGAAAAAACAACCATTGTCCAAACAAAAATTATAAACTGTGCAAATACAAAAAGAAAGAGAAAGAAGATATAATAATAATAATAATGATGATGATAATAGATTAACAAACAATATTGAGAACATGACATGACGATTTCTTGAAAGCGAGTCCATACCTTGTGGGAACAGTCCAGTGATGGATGAGTGAAATTGAGTTAAATTATCCCATCTGCTTCAACAGCCTGACGATTGAGGAGTAATATCTGTTTCTGAACCTTGTGGTGTGGGTTCTGAAGCTCCTGTACCTTTTTCCTAATGACAGCAGCGAGAAGAGAGCATGACCTGGAAAATGGGAGTTCCTGATGATGGATGCTGCTTTCCTGGAACAGCACTTCAGGTTGATGTGCTCAGTGGTGGGGAGTGATTTACCTGTGATGGACTGGGGCATATCCACTACTTTTTGTAGGTTTTTCCGTACAAGGGAATTAATGTTTCGATACCAGGCCCCAATTCAGCTAGCCAATACACTCTCCCCCACACATCTATAGAAGTTTGTCAAAGTTTTAGATGTCATGCCGAATCTTTGCAGACTTCTAAGAACGTAGAGGCGCTGCTCTTCTCTTTGAATTTGCACTTATGTGCTGGGCCCAAGACAAATCCTCTGAAATGATAACACTGAGGAATTTAAAGTTGCTGACCCTCTCCACCTTTGATTCCCCAATGAAGACAGGTTCAAAACCCCCCAGTTTTCACCTCCAGAAGTCAATAATTATCTCATTGATCTTGCTGACATTGAGCAAGAGTTTGCTATTGTGGCACCACTCAACCAGATTTTCAATCTCCCTCTTATATACTGATTCATCACCACCTTTGATTCAGCCAGTGGCAGTGGTGTCATCAGCAATCTTGAATATGACGTTGGAGCTGTGCTTAGCCTCACAGTCATAAGTATAAAGCGAGTAGAACAGGGGGCTAAGCACACAGCCCTGTGGTGTACCTGCGCTGAGGGAGATTGTGGAGGAGATGTTACTGCCAACCTGAACTGACTCGGCTCTGCAAGTGAGGAAATTGAGGATGCAGTTGCACAAGGAGGTATTGAAGCTTATTGGTTAGGTTTGAATGCCAGCCATAGTTAACGAAGAGCAGCATTTCACAGTATTACCCACTAACATCAATGAGTCTAAATGAAAGGATTCCATACCTTTGGCTGATAGTAGGCATGCACACATTTACTGCTAGTGACCAATTTCATTCTACACTCATTGCATTGTCTATCCACCACTCCACAACCTCTCAAATTTGTGCTTTCATAAGTGGGATTTGAATTCCTCCTCTCTGTGTGAGAGCTTCTGTCTGTTGCGTAGCTGTATAATGCTTGCATTTTAGTTAGCTGTTTTTGGATTCAATTCTTCAAACTTGTTGTCTTTTTTGATTACATTACCTATTTCTGAATGCAAGCATTATCTATATTCTATGTCAAATTATTTTATCCCAATTATTTTCTCAAACTTCCGCTAATGCCCCACCTCCCCAGTGTACCACATCGATTATTTATTTATATACACACATTCTTTTTCTCTCTCTCCTTTTTCTCCCCCTGTCCCTCTCACTCTGAGTTCCATCCTCTGAGTTCCTCTGAGTTCCTCTTGCCCATCCTCTGAGTTCCCCCACTCCCCCCTTTCTTTTTCCCTGGGCCTCCTGTCCCATGATCCTCTCGTATCCCTTTTGCCAATCACCTGTCCTGCTCTTGGCTCCATCCCTCCCCCTCCTGTCTTCTCCTGTCATTTTGGATCTCCCCCTCCCCCTCCCACTTTCAAATCTCTTACTAGCTCTTCTTTCGGTTAGTCCTGACGAAGGGTCTCGGCCCGAAACGTCGACTGTACCTCTTCCTAGAGATGCTGCCTGGCCTGCTGCATTCACCAGCAACTTTTATGTGTGTTGCTTGAAATTCCAGCATCTGCAGATTTCCTCATGTTTGCGTTATCCAAATTGATTATCATTTTGTTTCGATTGTTTTGCCAGTTGTCTGCTGGTTATACAGAGTGAAATAAGGGCGTGTGAAATGGAGAGAAGCAGTCAGTACATGCAAACTGGATTTTCTAAAATGGAAATATGCTTGATGGTGTACTGAATAGTGATAGCCTGATCTGAGGTATTGTTATAGATTACATAGATCCAATATTTTGATAATTATTTACTTGTTACTCTTATTAGATAGTTCATTGAGTTCAGGGATGACTTATGCATCTTTGGTTTTTGTCAGTCCTGAGGTGGCTAATGTGGCCAAAATGCACTGATACTTTTGCATGAGTCCATGAGATGCCTACTCCTCTGGAATGGGGCAGGTTGTGATTGACGGAGAGGGTGGGTGATCAGTTTGTGAAGTGCTGTACTCCTTTTGATGCTCATCCAAAGCCTCTGTGTTCTGAAATGTCTCCTCAATATTCTCAGTACCATCCCAAATTATCTTTCAGTTTGAGCAGTCAAGGGCCAGAATTTCTCTGGAGCCAGTGGGATGATGAAATTCTTTAACAGGCTTTGAACATATCCTTGAATTTTTTCTTCTGTCTGTGTGGTGATCTTCTCTCCGTGTCTGTATTGGGAGCTTGATGTCAGTCAGATGAATGACGTGGCCTGCCCAACAGAGCTAACTGAATGTAGCTAGGGCCTTAATAAAGATTATATGGGCTTTGAAGACGTTAGTTTATTTGTTCTCTCCAGTGAATCTGAAGAAGCTTGTGGAGATAGATTTGATGCTGTCATGAGCCCTGCAGGATTCTGCAGCTTGCTGTAGAGTGCTGGGCTTCTAGGTTTCTTGAGCACCTGTAGTTACTAATTGCTAGAGCCATGAAGCCCTGATACTTTCTACTTAATCTTGTCTAGTTAATTGTGATGGCATAGGTTCCCACTTTCTATGATTATTTGAAGGGGATTCTTGTTTAGCACTGGTTGGGAGTCCCTGTGTGTTTGGCTTTTGGTGTTGCTTGCGTGTGCTGTTGGTCGTCTATTGGTATTTCTACAGCTCTTGTTTCTGTCATTTCATGGGAAGTCTACCATTCCTCTGGGTCATTGTCAGTCCCCACTGTGACAGAGTCTGCCATTCCCCTGCACCTGGCTCCAGTCCTGCCACTGTACACTGTGACAGGAACCTTTTCTCCAGTGTCTTGAAATGCTGTTTTCAATATTTTGAAATGAATGCTGTAGCAAGCCTTGCCTCAGAAAAAAAGGGCAGGATCATTCAATATGGAGTCATATATACCCCCTAAAACTCATGAGTCACGTGCTAGATCTGAGACCTTGGTCTTCAAATACCCTTTTTGAGTCAGCAGAGGCTGTATTTCCTATGTCAACTCAGGACGTACAACCTGCCTCAGGAGCTGCTGATTCAATTCTACTCAGGAATAATCCAGTCTGTTCTCTGTTCGTCCATCACTGTCTGGTTTGGATCAGGTACCAAACAAGACATGAATAGACTCCAAAGAACCATCAGGGCTGCGGAAAGGATTATTGGTGTGAAGCTGCCCTCGATCCAGGACTTACATTCATCTAGAGTCAGGAAGCAAGCAAGCAGCATCATTGTAGACCCACCACACCCTGGCCATCACCTGGTCCAACTCCTTCCTTCTGGTAGGTGCTTTAGATCACTGTAGCCAGGACAAATAGGTACAAGAACAGTTTCTTTCCGTATGCCATCAGTCTTATGAACACTTGAATTTTAGTCTATTATAAACCAAGTCCACCTGTACATACACAGGTATACCTCATTGTATATAGTTCACCATTATTTGCACTATTGTTTTGTTTGCTTTTTGATTCTGTACAGCAAGAGCTCAGGGAAACCGACATCAAATTCCCTGTATGTGTCCACATACTTGGCGATAATAAAGGATTCTGTCAACCTTCCAAAGGCTGTGTTGATTATGTGAAGATGAATTTAACCTGCCATATTTTGGATGTTTGAGAAATGAATTATGCAAATTATTCTTTCTCTTTACATTCCAGTGTTTCTTACCTTAAGTATGGGTTGTTACTGGTTAAATTTGATGGCTCTGGGTCTGTATTCACTAGATTTCAGAAGAATGAGGGGTGACCTCATTGAAACCTATCGAATGGCGAAAGGCCTTTACAAAGTGGATGTGGAGAGGATGTTTCCTACGGTGGCAGAGTCTAGAAGCAGAGGGCGCAGCCTCAGAATAGAGGGGCGTCCTTTTAGAATGGAGATGAGGAGGAATTTCTTTAGCTAGAGAGTGGTGAATCTGTGGAATTCGTTGCCACAGGCAGCTGTGGAGGTCATGTCTTTGTGTATATTTAAGGCAAAGGCTGCTAGATTCTTGATTGGTGGGGGCATGAAGGAATGTGGGGAGAAGGCAGGAGATTGGGTCTGAGAGGGAAATGGATCTGTCATGATGAAATGGCGGATCAGACTCAATGGGCCAAATGGCCTAATTCTGCTCCTATGTCTAATGGTCTAAGTTCTTGAAATCAAATAATGCTGCACCAATTAAAGATCAGAAATACTTTAGATCAGAATTTCTACTTGGGACCAGTTCTACTCACTGCATTATATTTAAGCAACTGAAATTAAGATAGAAAGTGTTGAAAACACTCAGCAGGTAAGGTAGCTCATGCGGCGCAGGAAGGGTAGGAATAATCTTTCAGGTCAATTCCTTTTGTCAGAACCCCATAACCCAGAAGGGTCATTGATCTTAAATGATAACCTTACATTCTCTACAGAGCCACAGAAAGTACTTTGGCCTGATAAATATTTACGGATTTACTACATTTCAGATTTCCAGTGTCAGTAATATTTTCCTTTTTAATGAAACACTGAACTGATTGAACAACCACGTGAGAACAAATGTAAATAAATCTTCATTATCAGCCAGGACTTAATGTAAATTGTCTTTTGCAGTTACAGAACTATTGGTTGAATAATATCACTTCAGTCAACATTTTTGTTAATAAAAGATAAATTCATAATGTTTATTTAATGGTAAAGTAATGTTTCTGTGCAATCTAATAAGAGCCATTTTAAATTGCCAGTATATGAATTCCTTGGCTTTTGTCCTTTGTAACTGGAAAATTTGGTGGTGGAAATTACTGAATAATAAATTCACTCTAAGTTATTTAAATCTGGATTCGTCCATAATGTGTATACAGGAGATGTACAGGATATGCATGTACAGCAGTTGGATTGAAAAAGTTAAAATAGGGTCATTAGTACTACTGGTTGGCTATTTCTAAATCTGAAAATCATTCATAGAATATAGAACAGTACAGCACAGGAATGGAGCCTTCATCCCACAATGTTGTGCCAAACCAATTAACTTAGTAATAAAATGGCTAACGAAACTAATCTCTTCTGCCTCCAGACTTTTCCTCACATTCATTGTCTATCTAAATGTCTCTTAATATTCTCTTAATGTTTCTGCTTCTACCAACACCCCAGGCAGTGCATTCCAGACACCCACCGCTCTGTTCAAAAAAAAAACCTTTCCTCTCACATCTCCTTCAAAGTGACGCTGCCTCACCTTAAATGCATGCTTTCCTGTATTCGACATTTATATCCTTGGAAAAGGATGTTGTCTGTCTACTCCATCGAAACCTCTCATAATCTTATAAACCTCTATCAGATCTCCCGTCAGCCTCTGCTGCTCCAGTGGAAAAAAAAACAAGTTTATTCAAACTTACATGCATTCTAATCCAGGGAGCATCCTGGTAAACCTTGTCTACACTCTCATCAAAGACTTGACACTCTTTCTATAATGGGATGACCAGAACTGTATGTAGCATAATAACATCCTCAGCTTCTCTGGATGTAGAGATTGAGTCAAGAACCAGAAAAGCCTGCTTTGCCTTTAGTCAGCTGAAAGATCGAGTTTGGTCACAGAACATCAGGTTGGCCACCAAGTGCAAGGTATACAGGGTCATTGTCATATCAACCTTGTTATACGGATATGAGACATGGTGTCCATATCAGAGACACTTACGCCAGCTTGACCAACTGCAGCAGCGTCACCTACGTTCTCTGATGAAGATCACCTGGCGAGACAAGGTCTCCAATCCCGAAGTTCTCTCTCGAGCAGGAATGCCAGCAGTTTCAACCTTGGTGATATCAGCCCAACTGCGCTGGGCAGGACATGTCAGAATGCCTGACAGAAGTCTGCCCAAGGACATCTTGTATGGCCAACTGTCCAGTGGTACCCGAAAATGAGGAGGCCAGAGACTACGGTACAAGGATGTTCTGCACAGGAGCCTCAAGAAAGCTGACATTGCCCCATCAACATGGGAGGATCTGGCTCAAGATTGCTCACAGTGGAGGGACGCTATCAGAAAAGGTGCTGAGAACAAGCTCAACGAGGCAACAGAGGAAAGGCACAGGAAGTGCCACAACAGAGCTTCTGCCCCTGCTGCCCCTCCAGGCCTCACCTGCCAAGTCTATGGCAAGCAGTGCCTGTCAAGGGTCGGCCTGTACAGCCACTCCAGGACGGACATATCAAACCCCATTAACTGACTGCAAGGAACCATCATCACCCTATGGGATGGATAGCCAGAGATGTAGTTCTGTTTCAGATTCAGTTTTCAGTTTTAACATTTCTGTGGGACATCATGACACTAAACCTGTAGTAAGTTTTCATAATATACTGAACATGAAAAAAATATGACATGACGACAGCTTCAAGAAGCTCTGGCATAATATAGTCAGTCTCGACGTACAGTTCAACAGAAGACTATACACCAAATAGCCAGCTTCCATTAAAGAACAAAAAGAAAACACGTGGTCCATGTTTGAATCAATTTTTTCTGGATTATATTTAAATATTTTGTACCAAACTTACATTTGCCACCATTATGTGTGAACTTTTGATGCTTTCTCATTTACTCAGATGTGAATTACTGAGGCTGATCTATTTCAGTTAACACATTAAGCTCCAAGTAGTAAAATAATGCAGAACATTCATTGCAGAAATCTTTTTCATGCAGTAATGTTTATTTGCACTCAACTGTGTACAGAGTCTGTATAGGAATTTATTGTAGATACTTTTCCCCCAGAGGACCATACTTTATTGGTCAGAACAGTTCTTCGTTTAAGTGCTGGCAGGGTTCAAAACTCACATATGAAGCTGAAGCCCTGTACTGACTGGCCAAGATTTTCTAGCCATTACACTGCTAAGTTCTGCAGCTAGCTTCCCCACAGAATGGATCAAAATCTTGCTGAGATTCCCTAGAACTGGAGTCAGTTACGGATTTTGCAGCAAAATTGGAGCTGGTGCAGTTTCCGCCAGCCAATTGATTTCAATTGGGATTATATAGTTGGAGGGAAGAAAGATTGGGAAGTTCATTTTGTTCAATTATTCAAAGTTCGAAGTAAATTTAATATCAAAGGACATATATGTCACCATATACAACCGCGAGATTCATTTTCTTGTGGACATACTCAATAAATCCATAATAGAATAATAACCATAATAGAACCAATGAAAGACTGCACCAACTTGGGCCAACCAGTGTGCAAAAGACAACAAACTGCAAATACAAAAAGGAAGAAGTGATAACAAAAAAATAAATATCAAGAACATGAGGTGAAAAGCCCTTGAAGTGAGTATGGAAACATCACAATGATGGTGTGAGTGAAGTTACCCACTTTGGTTCAACAGCCATATGTTTAAGGGATAACAACTGTTCCTGAACATGGTGGTGTGAGTCCTGAAGCTCTTGTACCTACTTCCTGATGGCAGCAGGAAGAGAAGAGAGCATGTTCTGCGTCGTGGGTGTCCTTAATGACAGATGTTACATTCCTGCAACAACATGTAGATGTGCTCATTGGTGGAGAGGGCTTTACCCATGATGTACTGGGCTGTATCCTCTACTTTTTGGAGGATTTTCCATTCAAGAGCATTGGTGTTTCCATACCAGACTGCGATGTAGCCAGTTAACCTACTCTCCATCTCACATCTACAGAATTTTCGTAAAATTTTAGATGTCATGCCAAATCTACACAACTCTCAAGGAAGCAGAGATGCTGCTCTGCTATCTTTGTAGTTGCACTTATATGCTGGACCCAGCAACAGGTCCATTGCTGTTTAACTTTGCTAATTAGTTAAGATCTTTTATCTGAATTTTAAAGAGATACATTAATAATGTATAAATGTTTTAAGTTCTTTATATTGTTTACAATCGTCTTCAAGTGTTTTAGAATGCTGGTGCCATTCACAAACATTCAATAATCTTGTCAGTTTTGACAGATGCCAATGCCTTAGCAGCTACAAGTGGTTTTCTAAGGCTTGGGGCTTTCATCTCCACCCCCACGTTATGTAACTTGAGTCCATGCCATGGCTCAGGATATCTGTACGACTTCAGAATGCTTTAGGCCAACAACAAAATCCATTCACTCTAGAATTTGTTAAGTTTTGATGGAACTGTAAATTTAAATAACAGCTCATCAAAGTTGTGGATGGTAGCAGCTCTCCTGTCATTGATTTTGTGTTGACTTAGTTCTTTAGCAGCAGCCAAACATCAGCCAATCCTGATGCCAATTTCACCTTTCCGCAGCAGTTGATCTGTGTAGGTGATGATATTTTATTCATCTATCTGTGGGGTGCACAAAATCTTTCAATAATTGCATAGAATTAAGGTTTGAAAGCTCAAAATACTAGGTTTGTAAAGAAATCCTCAAGGACTGTTTCTCAATAAATCCCTTGGTACTCAATAGGAAGCCCCACAGTTCTGAATTCCAAGTATTTGAGAATATTAGCAATAAAAGTACATGCACGGTACTGTTCTATGATGTTGAATTGAAAAATATTAACTGAAAATAAATCTTACATTTGCAAAAGGACAAAATTTTACTGTAGCAGATGATATTCTGAGATGTCATGAGAGAGCTTTTTTATGTTCATAGAAAGGAACAGAAAGGAAATATGGTTACTAACTCTCTTACTCACTTGGGTAAGAGAGTTAGGAGTTGCTAAGTTGTGACCAGATGCTGGTGGAGATTTAAACATTTTAATTCTCCCGCCTATATTCTTATGACCTTAAGGTTAATCATTTTTAATGAGGCTTGCAAAATATTTGTGCAATTTTGAAATAATAGCTATTGCGCCTTAACTCCAAAAGTTCTGGAGGTCTTTTAATGAAGATAGCTTAGAGCAGAACGAAGAAGCTCAGAATTTTTTGAACTGCAAAAAAAATATTCCGAGCTTCTTTATTCAGCTGTAGGCCATCTTTACTAAAAGACCTGCATTCTCCCCTATAAAAATAAAGTTAACCATTCTAAGGATAAGAAAATGTGCAGATGAAGGGTCTTGGCCTGAAATGTTGACTGTTTACTCTTTTCCATAGATGCTGCCTGGCCTGCTGAGTTTTTCCAGCACTTTGTATGAGTTACAAACCATTACAAGGATGTGATAGCTGGACACTAAGAAAATAACAATATGATTGAATAAAGTCCACAAGGATGTGCTACAGGTAAAACAGTACTGACTAATCTGGAGTCCCGTGAGTATCTATCTGGTAGAGTAGATGAGCAGATGTGATCTTTTTATTTGCACAGTAGTATCACTAATAACATTCAAAGTACAGTATTATCAAAGTATGTATACAGAATAAAACTGTATTTCCTCCTGCAGACAACTACGAAACAAAGAAACATGATGGAACCCGTTCAGGAAAATATCAAACACCCCAACAAGTGAAAAAAGAACATTGCATAAACATCAAAAAGTGATCAAACAACACATAGAATATCAACGTCAAACCAGTAGTATTCAGTTTAGTTCAGTCCAGCGCCATGCTGCTCGCCTGCTGAAGACTACACACAGATGAGCAGATAAAGCTACTTTTTCTCAGTTCCAGTAACTCATTTCAATCCTGCCCTCAAGTGTGGTCCCGGTGGAGTTGCACCTTCTTCTTGTCACTACGAAGATTTCCTCTGTGCACCCAGTCTTTCTTTGCATCCCCAAAGCCACTGTAAATTTCCCTGGTGAGGATGGGATTGCAGTGTAAACTGGCATCAGTCTGGTGAACAGATTGCCTTAATAGCCTGCTTCAAAGTCTAAGCAATTGTGAAAAAACTGAAAGTGTTTTTATTAAAGTCCCTTGCAGGAGGTTGGTTAGCAGGTGGAAATGCGGTGTCAGGTGTGACGTATAAACACACCATTTAGTTAGCGGATAGAAAATGAGGTGCAGGAATGAACAAGCCAATCATGGTTGAGTATATCATGACTAGTAGGGAACCACAGGTACTGGTACTTGGGCTTCAGCAACTGGCCATCAGGAAGAAAGTACAAGAGCCTCAGGACTCACACCATCAGGTTTAGGAACCATTATTACCCCTCAGCCATCAGGCTCTTGAACCAGTGGGAATAACTTCACTCAACTTCATTTGAGTCATCATTGAAATTTTCCCAAAATCTCCAGATTAATTTTCAAGGACGCATCATAGTTGGGTTATTTATTGCTTATATATTTATTATTATTATTTATTTCTTTTTGTATTTGCACAGTTTGTCTTTTGAAAGCCCAAGTTGGTCTGGTCTTTCATCGATTCTGTTACAGTTATTATTCTATGGATTTGAGTATGCCCACAAGAAAATGAATCTCAAGGTTGTATATGGTGACATACTGTATATGTACTTTCATAATAGATTTACTCTCACTTGTTTCTTGACCTACATCAACGATTTGTCCGAGAGAACTTAATGTAGTGTTTATGATGTGGACCTAAATGCTAATGTTAGACATGGAAATAGGCTTCAAGCAAGCTAAGTGAGCACGCACCAACATGGCTAAGAGACTGCATTGTAGAATGATGTGAGGTCATTCATTTTAGTAGTGAAATAAAAATGCCAAGAGATTGAGAAATGTTGATGATCCAAAGGTGCGAGTATTCTTGCACCCATCCCAGGAAAACCTGACGCTATATGCAGCGGAAATTAGGAAAGCAAGTAGGATGTTTGGCTTTATTGCTAGAAGATCTGAGTACAAGGATAGTGATTTCTTGCTACAGTGTAATTGGGTCTAGAGAAAATCACACCTGCAATATTATATACAATTTTAGGATGATTACTGAAGGAAAGGATATGCTTGCACTGGAGGGGATGAAGCAAAGATTCATCAGAGCGCTTCCTGGGATGGTATGTCTATCATATGAAGAGAGATGGGATTCACCAGTCCCCTGTTCTCCAGAGTTCAGAAGAACGAGAGGAGATCTCAATAAAATGTACTAAATTCTCAGAGCTTGACAGGTTAAATGGATGGAAAATGTATAACTTGGTAAAACATCTAGAACTAGGACTCATGACCTTAAAAAAATAGATAGGCTGTTTAAAACTGTACCCAAGAGAAGTTTCTTCACTAAGGGAGTTGAATCTTTAGAATCTCCTTCCAAAAGCCTGTGGTCAATGACTGGATATTAAGAAAATGAAGAGATCTGAGGATAATGGTGGAAAACAGTGTTGGAAGTAAAAGATCAGCCACAATTTTGTTGTTTAGTTACCCAGGCTAGTGCTTCTATCATGTTCTTGTATTTTCAGTGATCGAGTATATTCAAGGTTTAGGCAAATAGGACTTTGGACACCAAGAGATGAGAGGAACTGGGTGGATTTCGGGCAAAGGAGCAACTTAGTCAAGGGGTCATGTTTCTGACTTACTGCAACCTGAGTCAGAGCCAAAATATTTTCCATTTTTTAAATTAAATTTGACACTAATGTAAGCTTCAGACTGCAAACTTCTGGTTATCTGCCCTAAAATCTTCAAAGATAGTTGGGTGTTAGTTTTGTTTTGGTAACCTGCCTGAGAAGCAGAGAGTGTTAAAGTAACTAGATGAATGAAAATTGTTATTGTTGCTATATTACTAGCTGTTACATTGCTCTAATCTCAGAAACATTTGTGCAGGATAGAACATTCACTGATGTCAACATTCAGATTCCAAATTTGGTGCTAGTCATTGTAAACTTATTAAGACAAATCCCCTCAGGATCATAACACAACCACTTCTGCCATACTAAGTTAAAAACCATTTGAAGGATTACTACATTTTATTTTATATAAACACAAGAAATTCTGCAGATGCTGGAAATCCAAAGCAACACATACAAAATACTGGTGGAACTCAGTAGGTCAAGCAGCATCTGTGGAAATGAATAGATAGTCCACATTTCAGGCTGGGGCCTTTCTTCAGAATTGAGAAGGAAGGGGGAAAATATATTTTGTATATTTTACAGGCATTCGGAGATGAAAAGATTGACTGGTACAATCTCAGCTAACCAAGGTACAACTAAAAGCTTTGTACAATATTAACTCATCTCAAAAAACAATCTGGCAACTTAATAAATCAATATGTATGTGTCGAAAGGTAATATATTCTACATTTTAGTTTCAAACCGAGCTTTGTTGATTATTAATTATTTCATGACACATGCCTTGTGATTTCATGAATAAACAATGAATAACACAACACTTGGAAATTTCTAGCTTTTAAAACTATCTTTTAGAGAGCTGTTAATTTTCACCTAGAGATATTAGCTTTACTTTGTCCATTAAAGCCACCTTTTAAATCACCAGCTGTCACTCTATTAGCTTTGCCTGTTTGAAAATGTGTAATTTTTACAAAATGTATATATTGATTGCTGGAACTAACTAAATACAAAGGTACAAGGTACATGAGCCTCAGAACAGTTAATTTTATTATCAAAGTACATATATGTCACCATACACAACTCTGAGATTTATTTTCCTGTGGGCATACTCAACAAATCTATGGAATAGTAACTGTAACAGGATCAATGAAAGATCAACCAGAGTGCAGAAGACAACAAACTAGGCAAATGCAAATATAAATAAATAGCAATAAATAATGAGAACATGAGATAATGAGTTAGAAAAGTCCTTAAAGTGAGATCACAACCACCAGGCTCTTGAACAGGAGGGAATACCCATACTCACTTACCCATCCATTGAGTTGTTCCCACAACCGATGATCTCACTTTAAGGATTTTTTTATTTTGTTATCTCATGTTCCATTTCCCTCTCAGCCCCAGTCTCCTGCTTTCTCCCCTAAACCCTTCATGCCCTGACCAATCAAGAATCTATCAACCACTGCCTTAAATATGCCCAATGACTTGGTCTCAACAGCCGCCATTGGCAATGAATTCTACAGATTCGCCACTCTCTGGCTAAAGAAATTCTTCCTCACCTCCGTTCTAAATGGACATCCTTCTTTTCTGAGGCTGTAAACTTTGGTTTTAGATTCCCACTACCACCCCAGACCCCCTACACCCACCACCGTAGGAAGCATCCTCTCCACATCCACTGGTGACACAGTGGAAATAGGCACAAGAGCAATTTAAGAGGTATGTAGATGGGTACATAACCAGACAGGGAATGGAGGGAAAGACAACATGAGCAAGACTGTGAACTTGCCCCTCAAGGTTAAATTGGCATCAGAGTTGGCATGGGCACCTTGAACCAAAGGGTCTCCTTCTGTGGGCTCTATTCTATCCTCTGTTTTCCATGGTAACCATTGCATACATTGCTTAAACAGAGAAAACTGGAGTAAAAAAACCCAGGTAGTAATTGCCTTTCTATTATCTATCAGATATTAATGGGTATGTTATGCCTTAACAAATTTGTACCCCAAAGGATAAGGGAATATGGTTATATATAAAAGTACATCATCAAATTCTTTTCAGGAGGTCAGGTAGCATCTACGGAGAGGAACAGGCAATAAATTCTGATGAAGGGTTTCAATCCGAAATGTCGACCGTCTATTCCTCTGCGTAGGTGCTGCCTGACCAGCTGAGTTCCTCCAGCATTTTCTGGATTTCCAGCATCTTGTATTTATCAAATACATTTCTCTACCTTGCTTGTCATAGATCTTTAAAAGCATTGTTAGTACAGTAAAACTGAGCCTGTGATCACATGATATATTTTGAGTTAGTGTAATACAGCCACACCACACAAAATGTCCTTAATGACTGCTTGGAAAACTTGTTAAGTTTATTTTCAAGTAGCAGCGATTACTGACATGCTGACATCTGGTGACCCTGTCTCAGTCTCTGCAACATCTCTGGACCCCTCTCCTCAGCCTGTCGCGGACACCTCCGACACTTCATCCTCCACTGGATCTACGCCTTCAACTGCTGTTTCTTCACCTTCCTCATGTCTATTAAGTTTGGTGCTCCTGATGCGTCCTCCTCTACCTCAGTGAGACTGCTGTAAATTGGGGGACCGCTTTGTCCAGCAACTCTGCTCCATCTGTCAGAAGTGGAAATTATTGCTGGCCAAACATTTTAATCCCACTTTCCCATTCTCGTTTCGACATGTCAGACCATAGCCTCCTCTTGTGCTCATCTTCAAGATGGAGGAACAACACCTTATATTCTGCCTCGGTAGCCTCCAATCTGATGGCACGAATACCAATTTCTCCTTTCGGTAATTTTTTTCCCCTTCCCATCCCCTCTTCTTCTTATTCCCACACTGGCCTCACCTCCGCCGGGCCCCTTCCTCTTTCCCTCTCCTATCAGATTCCTTCCTCTTCAGCCCTTTATTTCTCCTTCCCACCTGGCTTCACCGTTCACCTTCCGGCTGTTCTCCTTCTGCTCCCTTCACCTTTTTATTTTGACTTTTTCTCGCTTCCTTTTCAGTCCTGAAAGAAGAGTCCTGGCCCAAAAAGTCCTCTACTTATTCATTTCCATTGATACTGCCTGATCTGCTGAGTTCCTTCGGCACTTTGTGTGTGTTGCTATTCAGAAAGCAATCTTTAAATGGCTGAAAACAACCAACTGTGATATAGGAAAGAATTCCATAGACTAAGGAAATAGTGTGTTGGATCACAGATGCTCTTGCAGAATTTCTGCAATGATAACGAATGTTAGTATACAGCTGCTGCAGCTCATGTTCTTGGCATAAACATAGATATCTGATGTAAGTACCAGCAACTGTGGTTATCCTTCAATCATCTGGTAGAAGCTGACAGCTGAGTCTTATCTCCTCAATGTTTTATTGAGTAAGACATAGGAATGGAATCATCAACAGGCTAACCTCATCAAATCCATTCTTCCATTGGTTTAGACTGAGATCCTTGACTAATCCCAAACAATACTGAAATATTTCAATTACTGCATAATTAATAAAGTTTCCAAAATCTGAAAATGATAGAAAAACAGGACCTTCCCTTTAAGATCCCCTCCTCTTTCATTACATTTTGAAGCCATCTTGTTTATCCCAGGGATTTCAGATGTGATTATCATGGCAGGAACTGAAGATTTTTTTACTGAAAGGAATTCCAGTTCTTGAAAAGGATGGACTATTCAAAGCATTTCAGGAGATAAGACAATAGTGGGTGCGAATATAAATCAAGTAAACAGCATTCATACAGGCAATACACACACAAAATGCTGAAGGAATTCAGCAGGCCAGGCAGAATCTATGGAAAAGAGAACAGTTGATGTTTTGGGCCGAGACCCTCTCTTATGTAGTATTTCTACAGGACTGCGCAAAAGTCTTAGGCATATATATGTATCATAGTACTGTATTTGTCAGCATGGAACGTAGGGTGAGTTTGTCAATCTGCTTGGAGCAAAGGATGTTGAGAATGGCAAGGATGAAGCACCACGGGAGAGGTGTGGGACAGATGACAAAGAAGGAGCACCGGGGTGGGGGGTGGGGGTGGTACTGATGCAGAACTGAGCCCTGAGACACCAGACAAGGTCATTTGACTCCAAACAAATGAATTATTGATCATGACAGAATATCTCTCTGATGCTTCCCGCTCCTCCCTACCCTTCCCCTCTCTCCCTTCCCCTTTTCCCAACCACGATTCCCTTCTCCCTGCCCTCTTCCCACTCTTAGTCCACAATAGAGATCCAGAAACAGGTTTATCATCACTCACACATGTCATGGAATTTGTTTTTTTTAAACAGCAACAGGACAGTGCAATACATAAAATTACTACAGTTCAGTGCAAAAGTCTTAGGCACCTCAGTTATATACATGTGCATAAGATTTTTGCACAGTACTGTACATCTTTTAAAAATCCTTCCTTGTTTATGAAGTCTATGTTATATATTTTTATATTATATTTATATATAATATATATAATTTATATTTTTATATTTATATTATATATATATATTTGAAATTTTGCATTCTTGGCCAAATTTTGTTGACACTTCGAGTGTGAACAAAATCTAAATTCAATTGAATAGACAAATCTAAAAAAATTGAACTAATCAGTCTGGGTGTATGAATTTGCCGTGCAGACAAGTTGTTTCTTATGAACGTTAACTAACCGATGCTTCCCTTCAGACTTCCCTACGCTGAGTATGGATGTTAACATTCTGGCCAGGTATCATAGCTCCATAGATTTTACCCAAGAGACAAAAGTGCTTTAGGGCAAAGAAAAATCATCATTACAACAGATAACAGATTAGATTCATTTTGCAGATTTTAATTCATCATAATACCATTCAATAGGAATGATTTTGGAAATTCATGATGGAAGTGTACTGATTTTTTTCAACACAATGTGTAGAAAGAAATGAGATTAAATTACTTTCCAAATGCATGCCATATTAATCAGCGATTCACCTTTCACTGGGTCATGTGTTCAAAGAAAGAAACCTCAGGGTAGTAAATGTACATAAAAACAACAAACAAAATGCAGGAGGAACTCAGCAAGTCAGGCTGCATCCATGGAAATGAAATAACAGTCGACGTTTCGGGCTGAGACCCTTCTTCAGGACTCAGAAATGTGCATAAATATAGCATGCCCACTTTTAGCGAAGTTTGCAACTGGTACCAATGAAAGGACAAATTATCTTTGGTATACCATGCATCTACTCAGGGGATCCATTGCCTTAAACATTCCCTTCAAACATAATATATTGCTTAATTAAACTTTGCATATGCAGAATTTGAATCAGTGTATCAGGTGGGAAGATACAGCTTTGTTGTCCCTTTTTATGGTATATCTTTAATGAATGTGTTGCCAAGACATATTGTAATTTGCATGTAATTAAAGCACTCACAAGCTTTGATATGACTGCCATAGTTCAGAAGTCATATTTTGCATTGCAAATCTCATAAGATTAAAGATTGATCCTTTCGATGCTTAGTAAACTTTGCCAATTAGGACAAGAAACACTTCTTATATGTTTTGAGATTTAAGAAAAAAATTCGTGAAGAACAAAGTTAAAATCAGTGTTTAAAGATAGAAAACTGCGAATTCATAGACAAGAACATTTCTTATTGTTGCAATATTCTTTAAATACATTATTTGTCATCGAATAGCTAAGAAATTAATTATCATTTTTATATTTCTGTTACAGAATACTACATAATTTGGGGATTATACACTTTAGCAGACAATCATTTTGTCTCGTCTAATAAAACTCTTATCTCTGATGCATTGCTTTAATTTTGAGTCATTGCTGTGGACTTAAGTAGTAAGTTTTTAGAAAATACTTTAGAAATATACTTGTCATCATCAGTTTAGTTAGCTTTTCCGGAGATAATCTGACCTTCGTATGCTGGGCAAATTCCACTTCTATCCTTTGTTGAGTGCTCAGTTAGTTAGTCAGCTAGTCTGTAGAGAGAAGCTCTGCATTTGATTTCTCTGCCTCCCAATTTAGGGAATATAAAATCAGCTTGTTTCCCATTCCCACCAGTTATCCACCAGCTACTGTTGAAAGTGCACCTTTGGGATTATTGATTAAGTGTGGAATGGAGCCTAGCTATGATATTTTCTGTAGCAAAACAGACCACCATTGTGCACTGTCATGGATTTGTTGGAAACTGCTTTTTTTAAGTACTTTTTGTAAGATTTGTACTTTTTAACAAATTCATGTATTTTTCACACTCACTGGCAGAAAATGGTATAGCAGCTAAACTCACAGTTTATCCCCTTTCTCATTTTTCATTGGCTAAGAATTAGCACATTACCTATGTGATATAATTCAAGTCAAGTCAAGTTAAGTCACTTTTTATTGTCATTTCGACCATAACTGCTGGTACAGTACACAGTAAAAATGAGACAACATTTTTCAGGACCATGGTGCTAAATGAAACAATACAAAAACTACACTGAACTATGTAAAACAACACAAAAACTACACTAGACTACAGACCTACCCAGGACTGCATAAAGTGCACAAAACAGTGCAGGCATTACAATAAATAATAAACAAGACAATAGGCACAGTAGAGGGCAGTAGGTTGGTGTCAGTCCAGGCTCTTGGTATTGAGGAGTCTGATGGCTTGGGGGAAGAAACTGTTACATAGTCTGGTCGTGAGAGCCCGAATGCTTCGGTGCCTTTTGCCAGATAGCAGGAGGGAGAAGAGTTTGTGTGAGGGGTGCGTGGGGTCCTTCATAATGCTGTTTGATTTATGGATGCAGCGTGTGGTGTAAATGTCTGTAATGGCAGGAAGAGAGACCCTGATGATCTTCTCATCTGACCTCACTATCCGCTGCAGGGTCTCGCGATCTGAGATGGTGCAATTTCCGAACCAGGCAGTGATGCAGCTGCTCAGGATGCTCTCAATACAACCTCTGTAGAATATGGTGAGGATAGGGGGTGGGAGATGGACCTTTCTCAGTCTTCACAGAAAGTAGAGACGCTGCTGGGCTTTCTTTGCTATGGAGCTGGTGTTGAGGGACCAGGTGAGATTCTCCGCCAGGTGAACACCAAGAAATTTGGTGCTCTTAACAATCTCTACAGAGGAGTCGTCGATGTTCAGCGGGGAGTGTTTTGATTATTAACTAATTTATCATTATCTAAGGAAATTTCTTTATCTAATCTATAAAACTGATAGATTTTTCAGAAGCAACATCTTTTGTTTCTTTATTTTTTGTCTGTACACCACTTGGCATCATTTCTCAGCTCTTTATTTAGTTTGCTTAGTACTTGTATGTTTGTACTCTAAAATAAACTGAGATCTTGGAATTAAGACTGCGTGCTATTCTTTACTCCCAGAAGAACCCCCAGGATCAGAAATTAAACAGAGATCCAACAGATTATATATGAAAAGTTGCCATTTCAATTCAGGCAATAATTAGTGAATATAAATACAAAAGTAAAATTGCTTTCCGCCATTTATTTTTCAAAGTTTAGATACATTTCAACAACAATTGGTCATGAAGCCATTCCAGGTCCAGGAACTTCAGCAGCAAAATGCTGCGTTATGGCCTGCTGTGGAGGACATTGGAATGAGGTTTGAGGAAAATTATGCTAAGACCAGAAATCGGAATGCAAGCAGAAATACATTGAAAATTTCCCAAAGAGCAAGGCCTGTAGCTTTCCCCAAATTAAATCTTCTCTATACCGTGCAGTTTCAAGTCCCAATCAAGGGCATGGATGTAGCTGACTGGTCTGAGTTCTGCAACGAATCCTAGGAGTAGGTGAAGTTGTTGTTGGGGTGTAGGGCCAATAAATACAAAAGGGCATGTTAACCTGATCGTGTCCTTCTGAACTGCAGTGAATCGAGAACCATGTTCCAGCGTCTCCTTGTGCCTCCTCAGTTCAAGTAAACTGAACAACGAACTTGTTCCTTCATTTAGTAAACACTTTGAGGTTGACACCAGCCAAGGACACTGGTCAGAGCATGATAGTGCTTGATCCCCCTGAACGAAGGGTCTTGGCCCGAAACATCGACTGTACCTCTTCCTAGAGATGCTGCCTGGCCTGCTGCGTTCACCAGCAACTTTTACGTGTGTTGCTTGAAATTCCAGCATCTGCAGATTTCCTCGTGTTTGCGTGCTTGATCCTCCCTAGTTTTGTCTAGTTTGGCCTCAAAAGCTTGAGTGCCATTTTCACAAGGCACAACATCTCTTTGAGACATCACCATGAACTCTCAAGATCTGTCAGGTGAAGGCACACTTGCTTGGGAGATTGGGTGTGGAAGATGCCACTTGAGACTCAAAACAATTTTGAGATGATAACTTATTTATCCCCCCCGACTCAACCAATCATAGAAAATACCAAACCAACCTTCATGAGTCACTCCTGTTGCCTTTATAACACAAGTTCTCTCAAAGTGTTCAGAATGAACACTGTTGCTGAAGAATGATTCCTATTCAACTCAAAGGTCAAAGTGCATTTATTATCAAAGTATGTATAAATTATACAATCTTTAGATTTGTCTGCTTACTGGCAGCTACAAAGCAAGAGACCAGAGAGAACCCAATTTTTAAAAAAAAGGCCAACACCCAATGTGCAGAGAAAGAGGGAAAAAAAACGCAAATCATGCAAACAATAATAGCTAGCAACAACATTCCATAGACCTGAATCTTGGAGAAGCCAGAGTAGGCCCATAGCCTTGGTCTCAGTTCATCATATAGCGGGGCAAATCGCAGACACAGACACGAAGCGTGTAGCAGTCAGAGCAGTCTCACAACTTCAGCCTCAGTCCCGAGGAGAGCCGTGTAAAATGTCACAAAGCAGAACTGGCTCGACCCTGACCTCCCGTCCCGACACCCTGCCTTTTGGTCCATCTGAAAAGTACATAGAGATAAATATTATTTCCCATTAAAACCTCGGCTCAAAACAGATAATTTCTAGATCAGAGCGTTGAATTGAGATTTTCTATTGAGTTAATTAGAAATTAAGTGTTACAAATACTCAAATGGAGATTTTAAGTGTTTACTCAGCATACCCGGTGGCGTAGTGGCATCAGTGCCAGACTTCGGGATGAAAGGTCCCGGGTTCGAATCCAGCCAGCCAGCTCCCCTGCACGCTTTCCATCCGTGCTGGGTTACGAGCTGGTGATCTCTTCAGAAACTCACCCGGCAGAAGGCAAAGGCAAACCACTGCTGTAACTTGCCTCCTACGCTATTCCCCACTACGTCAGAGAGGCGTGGAGGGAAATCGTCCGCCAACCGGAGAAATTCCGGATGCAACGTACCTCTCCTTTTTACTCAGCATACAATTACGTTTATCCACAGATCTTTACTTTGCAAACCCTCAAGTGCAAAACTTCCTAGCAATAACCAACACTTAGTTTGAATGCATTTTTGAATTCTTTGAATTAAGAGACAGATTCCACAAGAAAGCAATATCCATCAAAAATAACCACCAGTTTGGCTATGCCCTCTTCTTGCTACTTCCATTGGGCAGCAGGTACAGGACCCTTAGGCCCCACATCACCAGGTTTAGGAATAGTTATTACCCTACAACCATCAGGTTCCTGGAATGGAGTCTATAACTTCAATCTCTACTACCCTACGGCCTATAGACTCACTTTGAAGGTCTCTATAACTCATGTTCTCAGTTTTTTTTTGTTTGCACATTTGTCTTCATTTGTACATTGGTTCATTATTAGCCTTTGTATGATTATGTATAGTTTTTCATAAATTCTTTTGTATATTTTCCCTGTAAATAGCGTCATAGAAAAATATAGCACAGAAACAGTCGGCCAGTCGACCCATCTAATCCGTGCTGAACCATTTAAACTGCTTAGTCCCATTGACCTGCTCCGGGACCATAGCCCTGCCATCCATGTACCTATCCAAACTTCTTTCTAGTGTTGAAATCGAACTCCCATGCAGCATTTGCGAGTTTGATTTCAAATGCCTGCAAGAAAATGAATCTCAAGGTAACATACAGTATATGTAATTTTATGTAAAGTATGTAATGGAGTGGTATGGCAGCTTAGAGGTTAGCACAATGTTTTACAGTACCAGCGACGCAGGTTCAATTCCTGCTGGTGCCTGTAAAGAGTTTGTATGTCTTCCCTGTGACTGTGTGTCAGCTGCTCCGGTATCCTCCCACAGTCCAAAGACGTACCGGTTGGTATGTTAATTGGTCATCGTAAATTGTCCTGTGATTAGGTTAAGGTTAAATGGGGGGGGGGGGGGAGGGGGAGTTGCTGCATGGCGCAGCTTGAAAAGTGGGAAGTGCCTATTCCATGCTTTTCCCAATAAATAAATAAAATTATTTGATAATAAATTGACTTTGACATTTGGACAGATTCCATTTTAGAATACAAATACTTCAATATTTTAAGCATGCAAATTAATAATTTTTACTATTCCTAGATACTGCATCAAGCAATGGAATGTATTAATCTGGCATCATCGGAAGCCAAAGGTAAAAGACAAACTTGTAAAAGGAAGAAAAACATTCCACTCAAAGTAAATGGCTAATGAATTGTCCGACAGGGTAGTGCACCTGTCAAGCAAATGCAAGAATAGAATGTCTCTCACTAACAAAACTTATTTACTTCTGCTGCCAACAGATTCATCACTGCCTGGGTAAATAGGAAAGATACATTAATGTCACAGTAAACTGATAAAGGGAAGTGCCTGGATCCAGCATCTTCAGTGGTGAAAGTCTTCGAGCATGTATTGATCCACGTTATATAAATCTTGTTTTCTGTCTAAAGAAGTGAATCAGGACTGACCCGTGAGGTTAACAAACATTGTAAAGTCTTTCAGCTAGGGCAGATGCCTATGTGCTCTACACATTGTATTTGACCAAGTCTCATCTTGTCATTTTACTGCCAAGAAGCTTAACTAATTGTTGGCGATCATAAGGCAGCTTAATGGAAGTAGAGAATTCTTCTGATTGTGGCCTATCTTTTCTGTCTTTAACAAGCACTGAGAGCCATGTAGCGGAAAACAATCAGCAGCGAATTAGTCAGCAGGAGGTTAGATGCAGTTGGAACTTTATGTAATTGGCATGTAAAGTTTCTAACATAGCAGCAATGGACCTGATTAAGCTGATGTGATTTGTTTCGGTAAACTTTTACAAAGAAGGCTTTTCCCTTCTCATCTGCTTTCACGTCATACTGTGTTAACTTATGACTCTTTCTTATTGTCAAAGAAATGGGCCCAACCTGACCCCAATTAAATTTATAAGCACTTCTCTGGTTTGGCACAAAGGGAAAAACTGTGAAAATGAAGTGCCTACAAGTGGAAGGGGTCAAGACAAGGACAGATTTCCAACTTACAAGTCCAGGGAAAGGACTGAACCGAAATACAGCTTTACTTTACTTTTGGGTAGAAATATAATATGTCCAAAATTCTGAATCACGAGAAGGTTGTTTCGTCAAGAAACAAGGTCTTTTAACCCTTAGTTTAGAAGAAAGCCTTCTCTCTTTCTCAATCAAGCTTTGATTACTATTTCATTCTCTGGTATTTTTTCCACTTCAGGAGCTTTGTTTGGAAGTATAAAATACAAAAGGGTGCAGAGAATATGTACTTCAACCTGGATCTCAAATAGATTAAAATGATTTTAAATAGATTGGAATCGGGAATCTATGTAGTTCTCCGAGATAGCTTTGCTTGGTTTATCTGTAATACAGATGTCACCCCATAATTGTTTTCTTGCTTTTGGTTCATTTTAAAATTAAATAATACATATTCCAGTAACTAGAACGACAAGCACAGACTGCAATAAATATTCCCTTGCTAAATACTGAACTAATTTCAGGTCAGTTCATTTCTAGATTTTTAATCAGCAGTAAATGCTTTCAGAATTTGTAACTACTTGTAGTGATCTGATGTAGATCGTTCTGTGCACATATACACCAGTTACAATGGGTTACTAAGTGTGAAATCCAAACATTTATTTATTGAGATACAGCGCTGAATAAGCCCTTCTGACCCTTTGAGTCCTGCCACCCATCAATCCCCTGATTTAATCACAGCTTAATCATGGAACAATTTACAATGACCAATTAATCTACCTTATAGTAGGTCTTTGGACTGTAGGAGGAAACTGGAGCATCTGGAGGAAACCCACGTGGTAACGGGGAGACCGTACAAACTCCTTACGGGTAGCATCGTGAACTGAACCCATGTCACACGTACTGTAAAGCATTGTGCTAATCACTACGTTACTGGTCCATCCCAAATTGAAAGCTGTACTACAAGTTTTAAGTCACCAGATCTGCGTTACATGTTACAACCAAATGAAGTGCATATTGTCTCCTCGAAGAAGGTTTACAAAAATGATTCTGGGATTGAAAGCCTTGTCATATGAGGAGCCTTTAATGGCCCTGGGCCTCCACATACTGGAATTCAGAAGAATGAGGGTTGGGCTCATTGAAACCCATCAAATGTTGAAAGGTCCTGAAGAACGGTCTCACTGTTGATTCTTTTCCATTGAATCTGCCTGACCTACTGAGTTCCTCCAGCATTTTGTGTCTGTTGCTTGGATGTTGAAAGGTCTTGTTAGAGTGGATGTGAAGAGGATGTTTCCTATGGTGGAGAGTCTAAGACCAGAGGACACAGCCTCAGGATAGAGGAGTGCCCTTTTAGAACAGAAATGAAGAAGAATACCTTTAGCCAGAGAGTGGTGAATCTGTGGAATTTGTTGCCACAGGCTGCTGTGGAGGCCAAATCTTGGGTATACTTAAGGCAGAGGTTTAGAGATTCTTGATTAGTCAGGACATGAAGGGTTACAGGGAGACGGCAGGAGATTGAGGCTGAGAGGGGAATGGATCAGCCATTATGAAATGGCAGAACAGACTCGATGGGCCAGATAGTCTAATTCAGCTCTTATATCTTATGGTCTTATTTAAATTTCTAAAATTCATGTGCCTTGAGAATTTTTACACAATTAGTGATTCTTCTGGCATTAATCAATTGTGAAAGTACATTTTCAATGCTTGAAGGTTAGACAGATTTATTCTGTATATTTTACATTTCAGAGGTAATTCAGAAAAGTTTTAAAAATGTTGATATTGCTGCTTTGTACCCCTGCATGATTGCTTATTTATCCTTGAAGCAAATAGACTAAAGAATTACCAGACAGGTGACACAATTTGAAGCAGTAGGAATAGTGCCTGCTCTGTTATAACTCTAATAAATCTGAGGGAAGATCACGTCAAGTAGATAATATTTGTGGTGATGTCATCATACGGAGAATTGGTCTGCGTTAGGGAAGAAGTCGGAACCCCTTGGATACATTACCCAGTTACACTCAAATTAGTAAGAAGGGCAGTGACAATGTAGAAGACTTTTTTTTTCCTTGTGTTTCCTTTAGTCACCTGATCAGACGCCAGTGCTGAAAACTCCACTAATGACTGTCTCTTATGCATCAGTGCACCTACTAATGAGCTGACAGGAAAGGCTGTGCAAGGCATTGCTGAAGTAGAGTGGGAACGTGAGAAGTCTGAGCCATCGCTTTCCTGCTGTGATCCCTGCCTTTATTTTAACAGGGTGCTATAGCTCAGCACTCCTAATGAGCATGTTATATAGTGTGCCCAACAGTACAGGCAGCAGAGAATCCACTTGTCTGGCTTCTGAAGCAGAGCCCAGCACCTGACAGTGATTTCACAGGAGAGACAGTCTCCTGGTTCACGATTTATTACCTGGCGCCACCTGGTGACTGACAAGTTCCAGTCTCTGATGCTTATCGGTGCCCATCTGCTCTCCCAGACGCTGATGATAATGGGGATGGAGCCTGCACATTACATTATTGCATCACACCTGTTCCTACATATCCCCACTACACAATAGTCATTCCATCTGTCAAAAAGTGCTGGAGTATCTCCCTTGCTAGTTCTGTATTTCCACATCATGCATGTCAAACATCTCTGGGGAGCTCGCTTTGTGACTAAGACTTTTCTTCAATGTTAACCTCTCTTCATGGAGTGAAAGTATTTGAATTTGTTTCCCCATAGTAAAGAGAAAGATTACATTATTCAGAGTTCTCTGAAATTATTATTAGTTGTATGTGTGCAGCTAAAGTACAGACCTATACATTCAAAAAATCCCAACAAATGGAAAGAGCGTACTGTATTTCAGCAATACTTTAAGTTAGAATGTAATTATCATCTCTGGGTAGAAGCTAGCTTTCAGAATGGGGGATTTAGATAAAAATATGATTTAATGATCATATCCTCCAGATAAACAGGTATGGAGTCATTGTTTCAACCTTAAATTAATAAAATCTTGTTAATTAACAGTCACTTTAACAGCACAGGATCTTTGCACTTTCTTTCTTAGCAAGCCTGGAGAAAAATTGCTAATCATTGGTAAATACATTCATAATCATCAGTTGAAATATTATTTCTCATATTGTAGAAGCTAAAGCAATTTTGGTTCTTAGAAAGAAACAACTGGAAACCTTCACAAGAACTGAGGCAAAATTGACAGTCAATAATAGCAACAGCATTATTGTTCAGAAATAAAAGGCAAAAATCCTCACATGAAATAAAAATTGTGAACGATAAAGGGAATCAAAAATTAATAACGCCAAAAGGTCAAGGACTATGTGCTTTCTGGTGCCATCTTACCAGATGTCCATATTCACACGTGTTTATCACAGTCCATTTTTTTTATCCAGATGTCCTGATTACTACAAAAGAAACACTTAGTGATAGCATAAAGAAACACTTGTAATAATGGCAGTTGCCAAAAGATGAAGGCTAGCAAATATGGTGTCATTGTACAATCCACCCCTGACCCCCCATCCCCCAATTCTTGGTCATTAGCTGTTATGACCGTGGCTATATTCAGCCCCGATTTAGTGTAAGTGATAGGGTCAGAGTTCATGAACTCCCACCATTCGTTTACTCATATCCATTGGCTGTGGAAGTCAAGAACTGGCAGTAGTAAGATTGACCTTGAAGGGCAAATTTCATCCGAAAAGAAGCTCTTAAAATTTAGATCTCAGGGTATCATGTTTAACAAGGCATTGCCTCGGTTCCTGGCCAGATGACCAGTGAAGAACTGCAGATGGCATTACATGTAACATAGCTGTCGTGGGACACCAAGGGATCATTTCCAAGATAGCTGTCGTGGGACACCAAGGGATCATTTCCAACCTGCTTCAAAGGGCAGTGAGGTTCAAGCAGAGGTCAAATCCTGCTACAACAATCCTGATAGTCTACTAGAGCTTAGGACAAATCACGGAAACACATATTTGTCTCGGCAACTGTGCTGGATATTTAAATCAGGCAATAAGAAGAATTTCAATCAATCACTGATGTCAGACGTGCTATTAGTTCACTAACATCTGGAACAGATGTTTATATGAGAAGACGGGCCATAACATAAAGCTGTTGATAATTGTAAACAATTTTAAAAGATTGAAGCAAACGACGGAAAAAAAAATCTACTCATTGCTAATGTGTCGGAGACAATAAAAATTCAAATAAAGCTGAAGGAAAGAGTAAGATACATTAAATCAGTGCAATTAAACTGAGAATCGGATGAATAATTATAGGTTCAAAATAGAGAAGCCACTGAAACAAAACATATGGTTAATACGTAAGGTCTGACGAACATCCAACACGGTAGAACATTTATTACTTGTTATGCAAAAGGTGAAGTTTAAAAATATCTTGAGAAGGAAGGTGTTGCTGTCTGTCCTCTCATCATTATCCGGCCGAGATCTAGAATTCTGTCCACTGCAGCAATCAGTTTGCAAAGCTTTCGCCTGACTGTGACAATGGCGTTGCCACCTGACAGTGTAAATCAAGGGCTGCTCACTGCAGATCGATTCTGTAGATATCAGTCCCAGATCATTAGTACCAAATGGTCACAGGTTTAGACAAACTATCAAGGTGTATTAAGACCTCAGCACATAATTGACATTTCAGTCATCTTTCCTATTAAGTAAATAGATGTTAAAACATTTTCAACAGGGAATTGTTTTTAATGTTTTAGTTTTGTGAGTGTGAATATAAACAAAATGCTGTAGAATTTCAGTAATTGAAGGATTGCTTCATTGAGCTCCTCTGCATCATCTGCAGCAAATGCCATAAGTGGAACTTCCCAGTGGCCAAACATTTCAAATCCCATTCCCATTCCCATTCCAATGTGTTGTGCTAAGATGAGGCCACCCTCATGGAGGAGGAGCAACTCCTTATATTCTGTCTAAGGGGCCTCCAACCTGGTGGAATGAATATCAATTTCTCCTTCCAGTAAACAATGTCTTCCCCTTACTTATTCTTAATGGCCTGCTACTTCCCCTGGGTCCCCTCCTCCTTCCCTTTCTCCTATTGTCCTCTGTCCTCTCCTATCAGATTCTTCTCCAGCCCTTGACATTTCCCTCCCACCTGGCTTCACTTATCACCTTCCAGCCGGCCTATTTACCCCACCCCCCCGCCACCTTTTTATTCTGGCATCTTCCTCCTTCTTTCTCAGTCCATAAAGTCGACTGTTTATTCATTTCCGTAGATGCTGCCTGACCTGACTTCCTCCAGCACTTTGTGTGTGTTGCTTTGGATTTCCAGCATCTGCAGACTTTCTCGCGTTTATTCCTGTAGAATTAGATTATTTATTCAAAATGAAGGAAAATATAGAAACATAGAAAATAGGTGCAGGAGTAGGCCATTCGGCCCTTGGATGGCTGGTCATCCAACTCAGAACCCTGTACCAGCCTTCCTTCCATACCCCCTGATCCCTTTAGCTACAAGGGCCATATCTAACTCCCTCTTAAATATAACCAATGAACTGGCCTCAACTGTTTCCTGTGGCAGAGAATTCCACAGATTCACCACTCTCTATGTGAAGAAGTTTTTCCTCATCTTGATCCTAAAAGGCTTCCCCTTTATCCTCAAACTGTGACCCCTCGTTCTGGAGTATGCAGTGATAAAAGCTAAGACTACTTCTAGGATCAATTAAAGATTGATTCCAAGCATCACAAGGTTGTGGGCCTAGCCCCTCGTTTTATATCAATGACTGTGTGGCTAAGCACAGCTCCAGTGCCATATTCAAGCTTGCTGATGACACCAATGTTGTCGACCAAATCAAAGGCGGTGACAAATCAGCAAATAGGATGGGAATCTGGCTGAATGGTGCCACAGTAACAATCTCACACTCAATATCAGCAAAAGCAATGGGCAGGAGGAGGAAACTGGAGGTCCTTGAGCCAGTCCTCATTAAGGGATCAGAGCCAGAGAGGGTCAGTAACTTCAAATTCCTTGTTGTTATCATTTCAGACGGACTGTCCTGGGTCCACCACATAAGAGTCATTACAAAGAAGGCGTGGCAGTGCCTCTACTTTCTTAAGTTTGCAAAGATCCGGCATCCAAAAATCTTGACAAACTCCTATAGGTGACAGCCTGGCATGGAAACACCAGTGCCCTTGAAGAGAGAGCCTGCAGTCCAGTCCATCACGGGCAATGCTCTCCCCACCATTCAGCACATCTACAAGGAACACAGGAATGCTGTCACAGGAAAGCAGCATCCATCATCCAGGCCGTACTCTCTTCTCACTGCTGCCATTAGGAAGGAGGTACAGGAGCCTTAGGTCGCACACCACCAGGCTGAGGACCAGTTATTACCCCTCAACCATCAGACTGCTGAACCAGAGGGGATTAACTCACTAACTCCAACACTCAGCTGATTCCATAACCTTTGGGCTCATTTTCAAGGACTCTACCACACTTGTCCTCAATATTTATTATTTATTTATTTACTTTATTTTTTTTTTCTTTTTTACATTTGCACAATTTGTTGTCTTTTGCACATTGGTTGCTTGTCTGTCTTTGTATGTGTGCAGTTTTTAATTGATTTTATTGTGTTTATTTGCATTTAATGTGAATGCCTGCAAGAAAATGAATCTCAGAGTTGTGTATGGTGACATATGCACCTTGATAATAAACTTATTTTGACCTTTGAGAAAAAATCCTTATTTCATAGCATGTAAAAATGACTTGTATTTATAAAGAACACCTAACAAAGGTGAACATCGCAACATATTTCACTGGGGCATTTTCAAACAAAATAGCACACTAAGCCACATAAACAGATGGTAAAGTAGCCGAAAATCAAGAAGGTTGGTTTTAAAGAGCATTTTACAAATGGGAAGTGAGATAGAATAGGGAGTGGTTTAGTGAGGCTTAAGGAATAATCAAAGTTCAAAATTCAAAGTAAATTATTACTGGAGTACATCTATGTCTCCATACACAACCCTGAGATTCATTTTCCTGCAGGCATACTCAATAAATCCATAATAGAATAATAATAATAGAATCAATGAAACACTGCACCAACTTGGGTGTTCAAACTGTGCAACTACAAAAAGAAATGATGATGCTGTAAATAAATAAGCAATAAATATTGAGAACATGAGATAAGGAGTCCTTGAAAGTGGGAACATTTCAATGATGGGAGAAGTGAAGTTGAGTGAAGTTATCCCCTTTGGTTCAAGAGCCTGATGGTTGAGGGGTAATAACTGTTCCTGATCATGGTGGTGTGAGTCCTGAGGCTCCTGTACCTTCTCAGTGATAGCAGCAGTGAAATGAGAGCCTGTCCCGGGGGGTGGGGGTCCCTGATGATGGATGCTCATCATCATGGCAGATGCAATTTAATGTGGAACTCATGGCAGATGCAATTTAATGTGGATAAATGTGAAGTTATCCACTTTGGTGGCAAAAATAGGAAAACAGATTATTATCTGAATGGTGGCCGATTAGGAAAAGTGGAGGTGCAACGAGACCTGGGTGTCATTATACACCAGTCATTGAAAGTGGGCATGCAGGTACAGCAGGCGGTGAAAAAGGCGAAGGGTATGCTGGCATTTATAGCGAGAGGATTCGAGTACAGGAGCAGGGAGGTACTACTGCAGTTGTACAAGGCCTTGGTGAGACCACACCTGGAGTATTGTGTGCAGTTTTGGTCCCCTAATCTGAGGAAAGACATCTTTGCCATAGAGGGAGTACAAAGAAGGTTCACCAGATTGACTCCTGGGATGGCAGGTCTTTCATATGAAGAAAGACTGGATGAACTGGGCTTGTACTCGTTGGAATTTAGAAGATTGAGGGGGGATCTGATTGAAACGTATAAGATCCTAAAGGGATTGGACAGGCTAGATGCGGGAAGATTGTTCCCGATGTTGGGGAGGTCCAGAACGAGGGGTCACAGTTTGAGGATAGAGGGGAAGCCTTTTAGGACCGAGATTAGGAAAAACTTCTTCACACAGAGAGTGGTGAATCTGTGGAATTCTCTGCCACAGCAAACTGTTGAGGCCAGTTCATTAGCTATGTTTAAAAGGAAGTTAGATATGGCCCTTGTGGCTACAGGGGTCAGGGGGTATGGAGGGAAGGCTGGGTTCTGAGTTGGATGATCAGCCATGATCATAATAAATGGCGGTGCAGGCTCGAAGGGCCGAATGGCCTACTCCTGCACCTATTTTCTATGTTTCTATGTTTCTATGCTGCTTTCATGAGACAACGTTGAATGTAGACATGCTCAATGGTTGGGAGGGTTTTACCCAGGAAGGGCTGGACTGTATATACTAGTTTCATGTAAGATTTTCCCTTCAAGGGCATTGGTGTTTCTATACCAAGCTGTGATTTAGCCAGTCAAAATACTCTCCACCACGAGAAGAACAAGTACATTAAGAAATAACCAAGAGGCTAGAACTGAACTTGATATCTTAGTGGGCCATAGTGGGAGGGTTGTTCACCTCTTACTCTAATGCTGGAGTGAAACAAAAGCGGAGATGAACAAAATCATGGAGGTATTAGAAAAAGAGGATGAACGTAACATTATCAGCTAGATTGGCAACATCTAGTATCAGTGCCAGGGAAACTGATGGAAAAAATTCTGATTATTCTATCCTTGACTGAGTTGTACAAAATTGAAAGGGATGTAGGGATAGGTGAGAAACTTCTCCGTTGGTTGTTGATGAGACTATGGTGTATTGTGTACAGTTTAGATTGCTCAGCTACAGAAGAACTCTATTACGCTGAAAAGGGTACAGAAAAGATCCAAAAGGATGTTGCCCTGACCGATCAACAAGCTCCCAAACCTGGGCCTCTGTACCTCCCTTTGGAACTGGATCTTTGACTTCCTCACCAGGAAATCACAGATCGGAAATAACATCTCTTCCTTCCTGACAATCAACACTGTCACACCTCAAGGATGCCTGCTTAACCCACTTTCTGCTCTCTCTACACCCATGACTGTGCGGCTAGGCACAGCTCGAACACCATTTATAAAAATTCCAACGGCACAACTATTGTTGGCAGAATTTCAGATGGCAACGAGGAAGTGTTGGAGTGCGATGGATCAGCTGATTGACTGGTGTCGCAACAACAATCTTGCACTGGAATTCAGTAAGACCAAGGAATTGATTGTGGACTCAGGAAGGGGAAGTTGGGGGAACACACACTAGTCCTCATCAAGGTATCAGCAGTGGAAAAGGTGAGCAGTTTCAAGTTCCTTGGTGTCAACATCTCTGAAGATCTATACTAGAACCGACATAATGATGCAATTACAAAGAAGGCATTGCAGCAGCTATACTTCATTAGGAGCTTGAGGAGACTTGGTACGTCACCAAGAATATTTGCAAATTTTACGGCTGTACTGTGGAAAGCATTCTAACTGATTGCATCACTCTCTGGTATGGAGGGGCCACTGCACAGGGTCAGTAAAAGCTGCAGAAAGTTGTAAACTCAGTCAGCTCCGCCGTGGGCACTAGCCTCCCCAGCATCGAGGACACCTTCAAAAGGCAATGACTCAAAAAGACAATATCCATCATTAAGGGCCCCCACCACCCAGAACATAGCCTCTTTCCATTGTTACTATCAGTGTGGTGCGTGGCCAAGTGGTTAGGGCGTTGGGCTCACGATCTGAAGGTTGTGGGTTCGAGTCTCGGCCAAGGCAGTGTGTTGTGTCTTTGAGCAAGGCACTTAACCACACACTGTTCCAGACCACCCAGCTGAAAATGGGTACCAGCAAATGCTGGGGGTTAACCTCGCGATAGACTGGCGTCCTATCCGGGGGGGGGGGGGGGAGTATCGTACTCTCAGTCGCTTCACGCCACAGAAACCAGCATAAGCATCAGCCTGATGGGCCACAAGGCTCGGGACAGACTTTAACTTTAAAATTGTTACTATCAAGGAGGAGGGACAGGAGCCTGAAGACACACACTCAGCATTTCATGAACAGCTTTTTCCCCTCTACCATCAAATTTCTGAATTGACAGTGCATCCATGAACACTACCTCACTATTCTTTCCTCTCTCTTTTGCACAACTTATTTCATTACTCCTTTATATGTATATTCTGTATTTACACTGCAACCTATAGTTTTTATTATTATGTACTGCACTTTACTGCTGCCGCCAAACAACAAATTTCACAACGTATGCCAGTGATATTAACTCTGATTCTGAATTCTGACCCTGGAGGATTTGCTTTAGAAAGAGAGAGAGGGTAGGCCAGAATTTTTTATCCTGGTGGCTGAGAGGTGACCTCATAGACAATATAAAATCTTGAGGGCCATAGATAAGGTGAAAGGTCACAGTCAATTTCCTAGGGTAGGGAAGTCTAAAATGAGAGAGCATAGATTTCAGGTGAAAGGAGAAAGATTTCAAAAGGACCTGAGGGGCAAGTTTTACACATAGGGGCTGGTTGACATATGGGACAAGTTGCCCAAAGTAGCTGTAGAGGTGAATCCAGTGACAAAAAAGCATAAAAGATATTTAGACAAGAGAAACAGAAAAGGTTTATCCATATGTGGACTAATTCAGATAAGTGACACTAGCTTAAGTAGATGACTTGGTCAGCAGAGATGACTTGTGCTGATGGGCCCAATTCTGTGCTATACAACTGATTTTGCAGAGGTGCCTATAAATAGAAAGCACAAGTTTAAAGTAAGAAATTGGACATTTGGCGGGGATTTGGGGAGAAATTTTTCACCCTGGAGAAAAGGACAGCCTGAGAGGGTGGTGGAAGGAGACAGTCTCACAACATTTAAGAAGTATTTAGATGAGCACTTTAAATGACATGGCATTGAAGGCTAAAGACAAAGTCCTGGGAAAATCTGGACAGGACATTGATGGAACAAAGGGCCTGTTTCTGTGCTGTATGAATCATGCTTACTTATTGCCACCTGACTGTGCATATATACAACTAAACGAAACAATGTTCCACCAGGCCACAGTTTACCCACACAGCAGATAAACTAAAATATTATATCCTAAATATGTCAATAAAATAGAACTCAAAATACATGTAGTAAAGCACTGCACTTGTAAACAACAAAGAGTAAACAGCTCCTAGTCTCCTAGTGAAGAGACCTTGGTGGTGGCAGGGTATTTATTAGTCTCACAGCCTGAGGGAAGAAGCGGTTACCCAGTTCGTCAGTTGTAGTCCTGATGCTCCTGTATCTCTTGACTCTATCACCGACTCTCGACAGGTAACAAGTGCAAGGAAGGTGGATGATTTTACTTGGACTGAATGAGGAGATGGACTGCCATGGGCTGGGTGGGTGACTGCGTATTTATGAGAGAATAGGTCGGGTACGCTGAGGTAGTTACATCCAGAGACAACAAGGCACAAATAATGAAGCCAGTAGCAAATGAGAAGTGATGACGTGGAGTCAGTTAATGTTATAGGGTTAATAAATGATAAACTTGGTGATCATCCCAATTCACAGATTCAAGCTCACGTGAGATTTAAGTGGCCCACTCGGAATAAGAGAATCCAAGCATATTACATTTTCACTTTAACCTTCCCACACAAAACATCGAGTCAAATATGATGCATGTACAACAGAGGTTTATAAATTAAAACACTGGTTTGGAGACTTTAGAAGAATTGCGGTTGATCGCTAAACCACAGTTGCATTTTTTGTACACTTTGCATTTTTACTTTGGATCTTATTGTGAGCAAGTTAATTTAAGCCTATTTAAGGAAAGGAAGAAAAGGAGACAACGTGACTGAACTGAACATTTGAATTCCATGGATTCTTTTCATTTCACAGTTGGTTTTACAGTCATTTTCTCTGAATACTGATACAGGCCAGTGATTAAAATATCATTCAAATCTCGTCTAAAGTTCACATTGTATTAAAAGAGAAGGGAAGCCTGGAGCTGTAATAACTATGACAAAAATATATGCCACGTGCTAAGAGGAATTAAGCACGCTGTCTATGCCTGTCACCTCTCATCTCCTTCCCTCCAGAATTGCTCCATTGAGTTTGATTTTGGAAGGAAATACCTCCATCGTGAAGCCAAATCATTCATTTAATAAGCTAGAAATTAATTCAGTGAAACCTATAGCCTGTCCTTCCCCAGAAGGAGCTACTACTGGCTGAATCCTGCTAAATGGTTTGCTCTTATCATTAAATGGTCATCCACAGAGCTCAGACAATTTCCCTCTCATATCTTGACCTAGAAGGTTGCAATCAAGAAGTGAAAACGGTGGGGTGCTCCAGTGTTAAAATATTTTAGTCAGGTAAGGATGAACATTAATGTTCAATCTCAAAATATCTACTGCAAAAATATTTACATGAAGCTTTAGTTGACCACAGTAATCTCTTCAGGACACTATTTAGATTTTCCTGTGCTATGTGCCAATGGAGCAAAGTTCAAAATTCAAAACAAATTTAATATCAAATTAAATATATGTGACCATATGCTACCCTAAGATTCATTTTCTTGTGGGCATTCACAGTAGATACAAAGTAATGCAATAGAATCAATGAAAAACTGCACACAAAGGTAAACAACCAATGTGCAAATGAAGACAAACGGTGTAAATACAAAACAAAAGTAATAACACACATGATAAAGTCTGCAGTTGCTGGAAATCCAAAGCAACACACATACAAAATGCTGGGGGAGCTCAGCAGGGTGGGCAGCATCTGTGGAAATGAACAGATAGTCGACGTTTCAGGCTGAGGCCCTTCTTCAGGACTGAGAAGGAAGGGGGAAGGGGAATAACTTCCGTGGACCTTCAAGGGCAAACTTGAAGCAGCACAGTTCGATGGACACGATTAAATGTTTCCATTTCAGCCTGTTACAGCTGAGAACTACAGCTAGACCCAAGGTCTGTACAGCTAATAAAGATGTTTTAATGCAATTGAACGATCTATCAATGCCTAAAATTGATGGAAGTTATGGTGACTGTGGCTATACTATCCTCGCAAGGTGCCAGAATAAAAAAAGATGGGGTGAGAGGAAGGAGGCTAGCTGGAAAGTGATGGGTGAATCCAGGTGGGTCGGAAAGACCAAGGGCTGGGGAAGAAGGAATCTGATAGGAGAGGAGAGTGAACCTACTTGAGAACATGAGTTGTCGAGAACTTGAAAGTGAGTCCACGGGTTGTGGAGTCAGTTCAGTGCCCGCAAAATTTCACTGTTTATCACCAGCACCATCAGCAGCATGGGACTCAAGTCAAGTCAAGTTTATTGCCATTTAACTATATACATATACATGACGTATATAATGATATAATGTATATAGTAACGAGACAACGTTTCTCCGATCGTAAAGTATTTCTGAAATACTGAAATGTAAAGCACAGTAGTACACATAACACACATAACACGATTACTTATGAAGGTAAGGATAAAATCTGCAGATGAATCACACATAAATAAGAAACTAAAGTATATTGATATTAAATAATGTAGATTAATCAGTAACACTTTGAATATGCTGCAGCAGGGAGTTCAGAAGCCTAATGGCCCAGGGGAAGAAACCGTTTCCCATCCTGATCGTTCTTGATTTTATGCATCATAGTCTGATGGTAGAAAGTCAAAGAGGATGCTGGATGGATAGGGGGATCCTTAATAATACTAAGCCGTGTGTGTGCAGTGCCCCTGATAAATGTCCCTGATGGATGGTAGGGATTCTCAACGGTTCTCACAGTCCTTTGTAGGGACTTCTGGTCCGACGTTCCACTGCTCCCAAACCAGATGGAGAGGCAACTTGATAGGATGCTGTCAGTGGTGCTCCTGTAAAATGCAGTTAAGATGGGGTGGGGGGGGGGGCCTTGCTTGCATCAATCTTCTTAAGAAGTGGAGGTACTGCTGTGCCTTCTTGTTTAGGGAGGTGATATTAAGGTACCAGCTGAGGTCATCTCTGATGTGAACTCCCAGGCATTTGGCGCACTTAACTTTCTTTGTGGAGGAGCTGATGGAGATCCTGATAATCAGGCAGGTAATCGGTCTGCCTCTTTCTAGGACCCATTTGAAATGGTGGCACACTGACGGTAGCCAGACTGGAGGTTGAGGGTCTACACTGACAATTTCTGTGCAAGTTGATTTGCTTGTTCTGCTTTCCCATTTCCCCATAAAATAGGGTGTAAATTATATTTTAATCCAAGCAAAGTTTTCTACTTTAAATTCCTAGGATGTAGTCAATAATCCACTGAAGAGATTCATAGTCATTTGATGCTACATCCCTATCTGGGAGAAATACTGAGGTATTTTCTTCTTTCTTAGCCTGCTGACAATAAGACTTCTTTACTTAAACTATGCTTTTCATTCAGTTTGGGAAATTTCTAAGTGCAAGCTACAGATAAGGAGCTCTACATAAATGTATTTTCACAGTAGTTTAAATACTAATGAGAAGGCAAATGAAAGGTGTTGATCTGAAAATTGTTCTGGATTAATAACATTTTTTGTCTAACAAATTGCAATGTCATTTTATCAAATGCTAAAAAGCAAATTAAGGATTGGAGTGTTCTATAAAGCCAGTGGTGCCATCTTGTGGAGGTGATATGAATTACAAGAAAAGACATGAAATAAAGATGGTAACACAAATAACATTACATAATATAAATCTGCGAATTTGCTTAGATTTTCTGGATTGTTTTCAAGAACCATGCAGAGGAATTTAATAAAAAATTTAGTTACATTGTGCGTCGGATGTGCAGTCCCGAAGATATGATACAGGTCCTCTGGACACAGGATGATCTTCATGGGATTGCTGCTTACTGTATTGTCTTAGGCACATACAATATATGTAGCTAGGATGCCTAAGCCTTTTGCAAAGTGGTGTAATTGTCAAAGTGGAGCAGAGAGCGAGTTTGTAAATCTGGTGGGAGCAAAGGACATTGGGAATGGCAGGGTGGAGTGCTGCCGGAGGGGTGTGGGATAGGGGACAGGGGACAGGGGACAGGGACAGAGTTGCCTGGGGTGGTGCAGGGGGTATTGCGGGTACAGTCACACTCAGCCATGAGACACCAAGCAAGATCATTTGATTCCAAACAATTGGATCATCGATCACTACAGAACGTCTCTCTAGTGCTTCCCACTCCCTCCCCTCTCCCTTCCCCTTTTTCCAACCGTGACTCCCCTCTCCTTGCCCCCTTCCCTCTCTCAGTCCACAATGGAGACCCATATCAGGATCAGTTTTATCATCACTCACGTGTCATGAAGCTTTTTTTTAGTGGCGGCAGTACAGTACAGTACACATAAAATTACTATAGTACTTCCCTCCTAGCGTGTCACACCGGACAGTCGGCCATTCTTGTCTGGCACGTGGTGTCAGGACTGGTCTCCTTTCTGATTAACCGGGTCACGACATGAACGTTCCTGATTCGACCCTTGTTTTGTTTCTTTTTTTGCGAGGCCGAGTGGCTAGCTCGACGCTCAACCCGGCACGGATGGAAAGTATGCCTGGGGGGTGGCTCGACTTGGATTCGAACTCGGGAGCCTTTGCTCCGAAGTGCGGCGCTGATGCCACTGTGCCACCAGCCGGCCTACTACAGTACTGTGCAAAAGTCTTAGGCGCACTAGCTATATATGTGCCTAAGACTTTTGCACAGTGCTGTATACAATGCTGTATGACTCCATCACTCTACTGTATTTGTCATCTTCTTAAGAAGTTGCCTCTCATTCTAAAACAGATTTGTGAAATACGATTTTACTTTCATAAATCAATATTGGCTCTGTTCAACCTGATTAGACTCTTCAAGGTGTTTTGTTATTGCATCCCTTATTATAGATTCCAGTAGTTCCCCAACTACTGACCATACCTGTCCCATAGCTATTGTCGCTGCTGGAACAAACATACATTAGGTGCAAAAGACAGGCACAGAGTAGGAGTTTTGCTGACTTCGAGTACTTCTGACGGATTTGGAGTAATGCACGTGGGAGAAGACTGGCACATTGGTCTTAGATGGAAAGGCATGGATAGTGTAATATTGCAAATATCCTTGACACACATACCTCCTTAATATGTTAATTTCATTTCATCAAGGAGCTAACTATGAGAAGACCGAATAAAATGACAACAAAGATCAGAATCAGAACAGGTTTTAATATTATTGACATACATTGTGAAATTTGGTGTTTTGAGGCAGTATAGTAAAATATTTAAAAAACTATAAATTACAATAAGAAATACATATGCAAACACGAGGAATTCTGCAGATGCTGGAAATTCAAGCCACACACATCAAATTTGCTGGTGAACGCAGCAGGCCAGGCAGCATCTCTAGGAAGAGGTACAGTCGCCGTTTCGGGCCGAGACCCTTCGTCAGGACTAACTGAAAGAAGAGCTAGTAAGAGATATGAAAGTGGGAGGAGGAGGGGGAGATCCAAAATGATAGGAGAAGAAAGAGAGGGAGGGATGATTTGCCAATCACCTGTCCAGCTCTTGGCTCCATCCCTCCCCCTCCTGTCTTCTCCTATCATTTTGGATCTCCCCCTCCCCCTCCCACTTTCAAATCTCTTACTAGCTCTTCCTTCAGTTAGTCCTGACGAAGGGTCTCGGCCCGAAACGTCGACTGTACCTCTTCCTAGAGATGCTACCTGGCCTGCTGCGTTCACCAGCAACTTTGATGTGTGTGGCAAGAAATATATATATACAGTTGAAGTCAGAGGTTTACATACACCTTAGCCTAATACATTGAAACTCAGTTTTTCACAATTCCTGACATTTAATCCTAGAAAATATTCCCTGTCTTAGGTCAGATAGGATCATTACTTTATTTTAAGAATGTGAAATGTCAGAATAATAGTAGAGAGGATGATTTATTTCAGCTTTTATTTCTCTTATCACTTCCCCAGTGGGTCAGAAGTTTACATACACTTTGTTAGTATTTGGTAGCATTACCTTTAAATTGTTTAACTTGGGTCAAATGTTTTGGGTAGCCTTCCACAAGCTCCTCACAATAAATTGCTGGAATTTTGTTCCATTCCTCCAGACAGAACTGGTGTAACTGAGTCAGGTTTGTAGGCCTCCTTGCTCACACACGCTTTTTCAGTTCTGCCCTCAAATTTTCTATTGGATTGAGGTCAGGGCTTTGTGATGGCCACTCCAATACCTTGACTTTCTTGTCTTTAAGCGATCTTGCCACAACTTTGGAGGTATGTTTGGGGTCATTGTCCATTTGGAAGACCCATTTGCAACCGAGCTTTAACTTCCTGGCTGATGTCTTGAGATGTTGCTTCAATATATCCACATAGTTTTCCTTCCTCATGATGACATCTATTTTGTGAAGTGCACCAGTCCCTCCTGCAGCAAAGCACCCCCACAACATGATGCTGCCACCCCCATGCTTCACGGTTGGGATGGTGTTCTTCAGCTTGCAAGCCTCACCCTTTTTCCTCCAAACGTAATGATGGTCATTATGGCCATACAGTTCAATGTTTGTTTCATTAGACCAGAGGACATTTCTCCAAGAAGTAAGATCTTTGTCCCCATGTGCACTTGCAAACTGTAGTCTGGTTTTTTTATGGTGGTTTTGGAGCAGTGGCTTCTTCCTTGCTGGGCAGCCTTTCAGGTTATGTCGATATAGGACTTGTTCTACTGTGGATATAGATACTTGTCTACCTGCTTCCTCCAGCATCTTCACAAGGTCCTTTGCTGTTGTTCTGGGATCGATTTGCACTTTTCACGCCAAAGTACATTCATCTCTAGGAGACAATGCGTCTCCTTCCTGAGCGGTATGACGGCTGCGTGGTCCCATGGTGTTTATACTTGTGTACTATTGTTTGTACAGATGGACGTGGTACCTTCTGGCGTTTGAAAATTGCTCCCAAGGATGAACCAGACTTGACATCATTTTCTGACCTCAATCTGACAGAAAATTTGTGGGCAGAACTGAAAAAGCGTGTGCAAGCAGGAAGGCCTACAAACCTGACAGTTACACCAGTTCTGTCTGGAGGAATGGAACAAAATTCGAGCAAATTACTGTGAGAAGCCTGTGGAAGGCTACCCAAAATATTTGACCCAAGTTAAACAATTTAAAGGTAATGCTACCAAATACTAACAAAGTGTATGTAAACTTCTGACCCAGTGGGAAAGTGATGAAAGAAGTAAAAGCTGAAACAAATCATTCTCTCTACTATTATTCTGACAATCAACATTCTTAAAATAAAATAGTGATCCTAACTGACCTAAAACAGGGAGTGTTTCCTAAGATTAAATGTCATGGATTGTGAAAAATTGTGAAAAATTGAGTTTAAATGTATTTGGCTAAGGTGTATGTAAACTTCTGGCTTCGAATGTAAGGTGTGTGTGTGTGTGTGTGTGTGTGTGTGTGTGTGTGTGTGTGTGTTTGTGTTTTAATTAAATAAGTAGTTCAAAAAGAGATCAAAACTAGTGAGCAACATACATCAAAGTTGCTGGTGAACGCAGCAGGCCAAGCAGCATCTATAGGAAGAGGTGCAGTCGACGTTTCAGGCCGAGACCCTTCGTCAGGACTAACTGAAGGAAGAGTGAGTAAGGGATTTGAAAGCTGGAGGGGGAGGGGGAGATGCAAAATGATAGGAGAAGACAGGAGGGGGAGGGATAGAGCCGAGAGCTGGACAGGTGATTGGCAAAAGGGATATGAGAGGATCATGGGACAGGAGGTCCGGGAAGAAAGACAAGGTGGGGGGGGGTGACCCAGAGGATGGGCAAGAGGTATATTCAGAGGGACAGAGGGAGAAAAAGGAGAGTGAGAGAAAGAATGTGTGCATAAAAATGAGTAACAGATGGGGTACGAGGGGGAGGTGGGGCCTTTGCGGAAGTTAGAGAAGTCGATGTTCATGCCATCAGGTTGGAGGCTACCCAGACGGAATATAAGGTGATGTTCCTCCAACCTGAGTGTGGCTTCATCTTTACAGTAGAGGAGGCCGTGGATAGACATGTCAGAATGGGAATGGGATGTGGAATTAAAATGTGTGGCCACTGGGAGATCCTGCTTTCTCTGGCGGACAGAGCGTAGATGTTCAGCAAAGCGGTCTCCCAGTCTGCGTCGGGTCTCACCAATATATAAAAGGCCACATCGGGAGAACCGGACGCAGTATATCACCCCAGTCGACTCACAGGTGAAGTGATGCCTCACCTGGAAGGACTGTTTGGGGCCCTGAATGGTGGTAAGGGAGGAAGTGTAAGGGCATGTGTAGCACTTGTTCCGCTTACACCGATAAGTGCCAGGAGGGAGATCAGTGGGGAGGGATGGGGGAGACGAATGGACAAGGGAGTTGTGTTGGGAGCGATCCCTGCGGAATGTAGAGAGAGGGGGGGAGGGAAAGATGTGCTTAGTGGTGGGATCCCGTTGGAGGTGGCAGAAGTTACGGAGAATAATATGTTGGACCCGGAGGCTGGTGGGGTGGTAGGTGAGGACCAGGGGAACCCTATTCCTAGTGGGGTGGTGGGAGGATGGAGTGAGAGCAGATGTACGTGAAATGGGGGAGATGCGTTTAAGAGCAGAGTTGATAGTGGAGGAAGGGAAGCCCCTTTCTTTAAAAAATGAAGACATCTCCCTCGTCCTAGAATGAAAAGCCTCATCCTGAGAGCAGATGCGGCAGAGACGGAGGAATTGCGAGAAGGGGATGGCGTTTTTGCAAGAGACAGGGTGAGAAGAGGAATAGTCCAGATAGCTGTGAGAGTCAGTAGGCTTATAGTAGACATCAGTGGATAAGCTGTCTCCAGAGACAGAGACAGAAAGATCTAGAAAGGGGAGGGAGGTGTCAGAAATGGACCAGGTAAACTTGAGGGCAGGGTGAAAGTTGGAGGCAAAGTTAATAAAGTCAACGAGTTCTGCATGCATGCAGGAAGCAGCGCCAATGCAGTCATCGATGTAGCGAAGGAAAAGTGGGGGACAGATACCAGAATAGGCACGGAACATAGATTGTTCCACAAACCCAACAAAAAGGCAGGCATAGCTAGGACCCATACAGGTGCCCATAGCTACACCTTTAGTTTGGAGGAAATGGGAGGAGCAAAAGGAGAAATTATTAAGAGTAAGGACTAATTCCGCTAGACGGAGCAGAGTGGTGGTAGAGGGGAACTGATTATGTCTGGAATCCAAAAAGAAGCATAGAGCTTTGAGACCTTCCTGATGGGGGATGGAAGTATATAGGGACTGGACATACATGGTGAAAATAAAGCGGTGGGGGCCAGGGAACTTAAAATCATCGAAAAGTTTAAGAGCGTGAGAAGTGTCACAAACATAGGTCGGAAGGGATTGAACAAGGGTTGACAAAACAGTGTCGAGGTATGCAGAAACGAGTTCGGTGGGGCAGGAGCAAGCTGAGACAATAGGTCGGCCAGGACAGGCAGGTTTGTGGAACTAGTGAAAAACTAGTGAGGTAGTGTTCACAAGTTGGTTCATTGTCTTTTTGAAATCTGATGGTGGAAGGGAAGAAACTGTTCCTAAAACATAGAGTGCATTTCTTCATGATTTTGCCACAAGCTTGCTGCAGGAATATTCTGGCTGCAGAATATTTTCAAGGGAAAGGAAGAACAGCCAGAGGTTATTATACATGTTGGTACTAACAACGTACTATAGGTAGAAAGAGGGATGACATCCTGCACAGTGAATATAGGGAGTCAGGAGGGAATCTTACAAGCAGAATGCCAAGTGTAGTAATCCCTAGATTACTCCCAGTGGCAGGTTAAAAGGTAGCTTAACTCAACGTGTGACTGGTGTAGGGAACAGAGATTCCAATTCTTCGATCCTTTCTGGGGTAGGGGTGAGAGACTACATTCACCTGAACAGGAGATAGAACTGTATCCTGGCTGGGAGATTTGCTAGTGCTACTCAGGAGACTTTAAACTAGAATGGCAGGGGAGCTGGGTGCTGAACAGTCGAATGACTGATGAGAAACCAAGGGATAATACTCCAGCCAATGAGAGCAAATTTATCTGTCAGTATGGACAGGAGCACAGTAAAAGTAGAGGAAAGACCATTGGTTTAAACTGCAATTTGAATTGAAGCAGCTTGACAGATAAGGTATGAACTCAGAACACGGATTAGCTTTGGAGACTGGAAAAATCACATCAATAACTGCAACATCACTGTATGAAGAGCAGGATTGGCAGCTCAATATATCAGGTTACAGATGCTGGAGGCATAACAGAAGTGCAGGTGAGCAAGGAGGGGGAGTTGCTTTCTTCATGGAGGAGGACATAACTTACAATCATTAGATAGTATATTCTCAGAGGCTCATCCAGTGAGGCCATATTGGTAGAATTTAGAAATTAAGAGGGAATGACGTGATCATTCTGATGGAATTGTGTTAGAGGCACCTCCTCCTCCCCAATAATCAATGAGAATTAGAGGAACAGATATGTTGAGACATTGCAGCTAGTTGTAAACCTAGGAGGGTAGTATTAGGAGGAGATTTTAAATTCCCGAATGGGCCAGAAAAGGCTTGAACAGAGTCAAATTTGTGAAACATGTCCAAGCAAGCTTCCTTGATCAATAGACCTACTAGACAGTTTCCAACAATAGACATCCTCCTGGGAAATGGCAGTGAGCACTTTGGATGTGGTGACTACACTTGGGTTTGCTAAGTAGCAGTCCTTTAGAAGTATGATGTCAAGAGTACAGGGCCTACATGTTCCTATTTGGGTGAAGAGCAAGGCCAGCAGATTCAGGGAACTCTGGATAATGGAAGATATTGAAGCTCTGGTTATATAAGGGAAACAGCCCAATTGGGAATCAAACTCAGGACACTGGATTGAAAGTCCAGCAGTCTACCACTCCACTACTGAGGACTGCGAGTGAACCCACAGGCAGAAACCATCATGAAAACAGGAGTTGATGTGCAGATTTAAAGGTAAGTTTTATTGTCTTTTAGCCAAGATGGGCAAGAAACCATCTCAACTCAAAAAAAAAGCAGTAATCCAAACACAAATTCACTCATCCAGGATCTTGATTCACAAGTAAGATCCAGAAATAGCAGACAGTTAGCAGACATTAAAAAAAAATGCACAGAAAAGACTCACCCCCTCTTGCTACTTAAAAGATCACACTTTAAGACACAGAGCAAAATAAGGTACAGGATGCAGGGTTTAAATATACAGACTTTAATTGGGAACATGTGTAGTCAATGATCAATATCAACAGAATCCTATCAGTTCTGGAAAATCCCTTAGGGAACCATATCTGCCCCTGCTGGCCAACCCTGGAATAGATTAGAGTCCTGACTGGTTAAGATAAAAGAGGGAGGCACATAATATTCTTAAGCAATTAGGATCTAGTGAATCTCTAGATAACTACCAGAGCTGAAGAAGTGCCCTTAAGAGAAAAGTTAAGAGGGTAAAACAAGGATATAAGAAGGATCTGGCAGGTAAGGTGAGGTTAAGATCCAAGAAATTGTACAGGGACTTTAAGGATGGCTGTAAAGGGAATGGGCCCCTATAAAGGTTGGCATGGTGCCTGTGTGTGATACAGTTAAGAGTTTTAATGGTTATTTCTCCTCAATTTTAACTGTGGAGAAAATGATGGAAGCAAAAACAACAAAAAATGGGGGGAAGGAGTGGTGTTGTCCTACGAATACAAGTTAACAGGAAGGAGGTATTGGAGGCCTTAAAATGCATTAAGGTCAATAAATCACAGGGCCTGACTTAGCACATTCATGAACCTTTGGGAAGCTAAAGGAAAAATTGTGGAGGCCCTTGCAGAGAATTTTGTTACATCTCTGGCCCCAAGTGAGGTTCCAAAGAACTGGAGAGTGGCCAACTTGGTACCGTTGTTTAAAACAAGCAGCAAAACCAAGCCAGGCCTCAACGAGTCTGACATCAGTGGTGCGTAAATTGCTGGAGGGGACTCTGAGGGATGGGATCTACTAACATTTGCAAAAACTCAGGATCCAGGACAATCAGCACAGCTTTGTGAGTGAAAAGTTGTGTCTGACAAATCTCTGGAGTTCTTCGAGGAGGTAACTAAGTGGACAAATGAGGGTAGAGGATATTGTCTCTATGGACTTCAGCTTTGACAAGGTCCCTCAGTGGAGGCTAGCCTATAAAATTTGATTGCATAGGATCCAGGAGAAGATAGCAGATTGGATTCATAATTATGTCAGTGGTAGGAAACAGAGGGTGATGATTGAGGGTTGTTTCTCAAGTTTTAGGCCTGTGCCATAGAGATTGTTGCTGGAACCTTTGATGTTTGTAATTTATTTGGAAGTCTACAACCAGAAGGCATGAGTTAAAAATGAAAGCTGAGAAGATTATGGGGAACGTGAGGAGAAATGTCTTCACCCATAGGGGCATAAGAGTGTGGAATGAGCAGCCAACACAAGTGGTTCATAGGAGTTCAGTTTCACAATTTAAGAGAAGTGTAGATAGGTACATGGATGGTAGCGGTATGGAGGGCTATGGTCCTGATGCAGGTCGATGGGAGTAGGCAGCTTAAATGGTTCAGCATGGACTAGATGGGCTGAAGGGGCTCTACTTTCTGTGGTTAGCAAGCTTGTGGATGGCACTAAAACAGGTGATATACAAGGAGTGATTGATAAGTTTGTGGCCTCAGATAGAAGGAGTCAATCTTAGAAAACCTAGCACATTTATTTTTCAACATGGCCCCCTCCTACATTTACACACTTAGTCCAGCGGTCGTGGAGCATACAGATCTTGGACCTCCAGAAAGTGTCCACAGCAGGGGTGATTGATAAGTTTGTGGCCTAAGGTAGAAGGAGATGAGTTATACAGCTCTCATTACATGCACACGCAGGTCAACTCTTTGAGTGATTATGCAGAAAGTTTGAAGTTAATAACTCATCTCCTTCTACCTTAGGCCACAAACCTATCAATCACCCCTGCTGTGGATACTTTCTGGAGGACCAAGATTCGTATGCTCCATGACCATTGGACTAAGTGTGTAAATGTAGGAGGGGGCAATGTTGAAAAATGAATGTGAAATTGACTCCTTCTACCTTAGGCTACAAACTTATCAATCACCCCTCGTAGTATAGAAGAGAATCTTGATCAGCTGATATGTGGGCTGAGGATTGGAAATGGCTTTCAATCCGTAATACATGTGGGGTATTGGGATTCAGGAGATCATACAGAGGGACGTATACAGTGAACGTTAGAGCCCTGGGGTGTGGTATGCAATGGGGTTGAAGGAGTCCAAGTGCATAGTTTGCTGAAAGCTTCATCCCAGCTAGGAGGAGATTGGCACATGGATTTTCATCAGTCGGGGCACTGAGGATGGGAGTTTGGAAGTCATGAGGATGGTGAGGCTGCACATACAGGTGTATTGCGCACAGGGGAATTGTGTACAGGCTTGTGCCCTGGGGCATTACACACAGGCTTGGTCATTCTGTTATAGGAAAGACTGCATTACAGCAGAATGAATGTGACAAGATTTGCCAGGATGTTGCCTGGATTTGGGTGGGGTGGGGTGGTGGGATTGAGATAAAGGAGAGATTGTGTAGATTAGGACCTTATTCACTGGAAAGTAGAAGATTGAGGGGTGATCTGATGGTGAGATAAGATCTTAAGAGGCATAGACAGGGTGAGAGTAGAGATTTTTTTTTCAGAAGGCATAGATTCAAGATCAGAGCTGAGAAAAGGAATGACAGGGGAAGCTTCTTCATGCAAAGGTTGGTGGCTATTTGGACTGAGCTGCCACAAGTAGTGGTTGAGTCCGGCTCAAAAACAATATTCAAAAGCCATAAACAATATTCAAGAGCCAGCAATGGGCCAAACTCGGGCAGCTAGGACTCGCTGTCTGGGCAACACAGTGATATGAACGAGTCGGGTGGAAGGGTTTTATTGCCCGGAGTATGACTATGATTGTAGGTAATGAATTTCTGCTTGCTTTCTCCTCCAGGCTAATGACACATACAGAAAGTGTTGCTGGACATGTACGAGAACTTATCAGGGGTAAGTTTTCAATCTGAGGGTATGCACTTATAGGATTTTTTTCCCCCAAAAATGTATTGTATTCATAATGTGTAAACAGTAAATACATTCAGAACAAGTGTTGCACTACATTCATTATACCATCAGTTCAATACATCCTTTTACAATACACCAATCCACTGATGTTTTTCCTTAAACTATCCACCATGGAGTGTAGGACTCAGCCCCTCTGTATCCAGTGCCATTGGAGCCCTGGATGGAGCTCCTTCCCCACACAGTCTTAGCCATGACTGCACCAAGCACCCCTCAGCAAGTATTCTTGCAACCTGAAATGTGCCCACCAGTTGTATTGACCTGTGGACATCTATTGCTAGAAGACCAAGAAGTTCTGGGCAGACCAAAAGGCTCTGTCCTGTCCCTGTGCACCTCCATTCCCCTTAAGGAGGGCCTTAAAGCTCTCCACTTCTTTCCAGATAACAGACCCAGCCTGTTCCCTACACCACCAATCTTCTCTGTCTGGTGGCACTGGTCTTCACTCTCAATAACTTCTCCTTTAGCTACCCCCGCTTCCTTCAAGCTAAAGGTGTAGCCGTGGGCACTTGCATGAGTCCTAACATGAGCCTGTCCTTTTGTTGGTTATGTGGAACAGTCCATGTACCAAGCCCACATTGGCATCACTCCCCAACTCTTCCTTCGCTACATCAATGACCGTATTTGTGCTGCTTCCTGCATCCACGCTGAGCTTGTCAACTTTGTCTCCAACTTCTACCCTGCCCTCAAATTTACTTGGTCCATTTCCGACACCTCCCTCCCCTTTCTCAATCTCACTGTCTCTATCTCTGGAGACAGATTGTCTATTGATATCTTTTACACACCCACTGATTCTCCCAGCTTCCTGAACTATTCCTCTTCCCACATTGTCACTCGTAAAAAATGCCATCCCATTCTCTCAGTTCCTCTGCTTTTGGCTTTTCACTCTAGAACTAAACGGGCTTTCTTTCCTCCACCATCAATGCTGTCTCACTTGCATCTCTTCCATTTCATGCAAGTTCTGCCGTCAACCCTTCCTCCCGCTACTCCACCGGGGATAAGGATTCGAGTACAGGAGCAGGGAGGTACTACTGCAGTTGCACAAGGCCTTGGTGAGACCACACCTGGAGTATTGTGTGCAGTTTTGGTCCCCTAATCTGAGGAAAGACATCCTTGCCATAGAGGGAGTACAAAGAAGGTTAACCGGATTGATTCCTGGGATGGCAGGACTTCCATATGATGAAAGACTGGATCAACTAGGCTTATACTCATTGGAATTTAGAAGATTGAGGGGGGATCTTATTGAAACGTATAAAATCCTAAAGGGATTGGACAGGCTAGATGCAGGAAGATTGCTCCCGATGTTGGGGAAGTCGCAGAACGAGGGGTCACAGTTTGAGGATAAAGGGGAAGCCTTTTAGGACCGAGATGAGGAAAAACTTCTTCACACAGAGAGTGGTGAATCTGTGGAATTCTCTGCCACAGGAAACAGTTGAGGCCAGTTCATTGGCTATATTTAAGAGGGAGTTAGATGTGGCCCTTGTGGCTAAAGGGATCGGGGGTATGGAGGGAAGGCTGGTACAGGGTTCTGAGTTGGATGATCAGCCATGATCATACTGAATGGTGGTGCAGGCTCGAAGGGCCGAATGGCCTACTCCTGCACCTATTTTCTATGTTTCTATGTTATTCTTGTCCCCACCTACCACCCAAGTAGCCTCCACAGCCAGCACATAATTTTCTGTAACTTCCGCCATCTCCAAAGGTTTCACCTACCACCTTGTACTTCTTCCTCCCCTGCCCCCACTTTCTTACTCTGACTTCTCTTTGTTTCCAGTCCTGATGAAGGGTCTCAGCTTGAAACATTGACTGGTTACTCTTTTCCATAGATGCTACCTGGCCTGCTGAGTTCCTCAAGCATTTTGTGTGTGTGTGTGTGTGTGTGTGTGTGTGTGTGTGTTTACTTTGCTTTGGATTTCCAGTATCTGTGAATTTTCTCGTGTTTGAGTCCAAAAGGCAGACGGAAGATCATCACCTTCATCTCTACGAAATTGAAGTTGATGATCTTCCAAAAACAGTTGATTTTTATCTCTGAACGCATTCCAGGAAACCGTTGCAGACATGAGTCCTCGGTTCTATGGCTACTTGGACAAACCTCAACAAGGTCCTTTACATTCTTTTTCAAACCTTCTCACCAAAAGTGGTGAACGAGATTCTCAGATTTGATGATGAAGGCAACAGGGGATCTGTCAGGCCAACTGCTAAAGAGTAGAGCCTCACACTTTCTGCAGTTGAGCTTGGCTCAAACAAGTTGCAGATGCTCATTTATCTGAAGGCTGACCCTGGGTCGAAACAGAGGGTAGTCAGGTCATTCATATACAGGGAGCCTTTGATCTGTGTGCCCTCATTCCCATTGATATTCTCAAAGAATTAGTTGGGAATTCACCTGATGATTCACACCTTCAGATGAGTTTGGGCAGATCCTGTAGCAAGAACAGCTGTGTACTGCACATCATGAGATTTAATCTTGGCTTGGCTCACCTAGCTCTTCTGTAAGAAAGACCTCTTTATATTCTCTTCAAAACACATACTGCCAGTCAGCTTTATACCATCAGCATTTTGTCCCCGCATCCAAATCATTGATTTAGACTGTGAACAGTTGAAGTCCCAACACTTGTCCCCGTGGTACAAACTCCCATCCTAAAACAGATTCATTTATCCCTAATATCCATTTCCTATCACTGAACAAATTCTCATTCGGTCCACATGTTATTCCTGCTACTGTAAGGTCTCAGCTGTGATGTTTACCGTTACTGTTCTATAGATTTGCTAAGTATGCCCACAGGAGAAGAATCTGAGGGTTGTATCTGATGACATGTACTGTATGTGCTTTGATAATACATTTAACTTTGGAACTAACATCATTTGATTCCACTTTTGTGGTACTTTATCAAAGAACTTTTGAAAGCCAAAGTACTAAATCAATGTGTCTGTCCCCTTTATGGTCATGGAATCATCTGGAAATGGGCTCTTTAGTCTACTGCAACTACACTGACAATTAAGTACCCATTTTCCGACATTCGCGTTTTTATATTCTCATCAAGTCCCCAGATTTGACTGCTGACCAAGACACTAGGGACAATTTACTGTGGCCAGTTATCTGTGTCTTTGCTCTGTAGATGAAATCTGAGTACCTGGCACTTCTCTCAGTCACAGAGAGAATGTGCAAAAATGACACAGATATCATCTGAGGTTAGGACTGAACTTAGCTCTGTTAACTGAGATGTTATACTATCCATCTATTCTGCTTATTACAACCTCAAAGATCTCTGAAGGAGCCATGTATCTGTTCTCTAATTGCTTTGTATTCTGTGTTTGTCATGTTTATAATGGTCACTAGTCACATTAGTGGGTGCGTGGTAAAAGTTTAGGGAACAAATTACGTATTCTTGCTTATTTTGTGGCAGCTTGTGGCTTGGGACTGCGGAGGTCATAAAATTGCTGACCATTTAATATTACTTGAAGATTGTATGTTTGCTAAAAGAAGATTTAAAAATAAGGAACTTGATTCTTTGGAACAACTATTTCATTGGAGCTGAGGGTGTGTCATGTGAGTATAACAACCCTGTGGTGGTTGCAGGCTAGTGGCAATTGTTTTGATCTAGGGTTTGTTTTGCTGCTACAATCTCTATCCAGTTTGCCAAACATGATTTCTCTTTCATGTTCACATTGAAACTACACAATCCTATTATTATCATCCAAAAGTTCTTTTACTCCTTCCTTATTATTAGTTTCAAACATATTCCATGCTTTCTGGGAGTGCACATAAGAGACGATCTCTCCAGGTCCATTCTAACCCATTATTTACAGGAAAACCATCATAACTGTCTTGACCATTTGGTATGGGAATTGCAAGGCATCTGACCATGGGGCACCACATTTACGCGGCATTTAGCATGATGCTATCCTAGCTTGGGACGTTGGAGTTCGGAGTTCAATTTCAGTGATCTTGGTAAGGATTCTGTAAATCCTTCCCGTAAAATGCATGGGTTTTCTCTGGGTGCGCTGGCTTCCTCCCAAAGCCCAAAGACTTGCTGGTTATTAGGATAACTGCTCATTGTAAATTGTTCCCTGATTAGGCAAGGGTTACAATGGGTTTGCTGGATGGTGTTGCTCAAGGGGCCACATTCCGTGTTATATCTCTAAATAAATAATTAGTTCCTACGCAGGATTGTTGAGAGGATCATTTGGGTCTTTCTTCCACCCATCAGAGATATCTCACAGGAGCACTGCCTAAGGAGGGCCCTTCACATTGTCAAAGATCCCTTCCATCTGTCCGATAATCTCTCTGTCACCCAACCATCATGCAGGAGGTCCGTAGCATTACAGTAGCCGTAAGACTACTGAACTCCCTACCACCACCCAGGTCTCATCACGTATGAAGTGCCCGTAGCGTTATACAGTTTACCTTTAACTTGTGTCATAAATGTACCCTATTATTTGTGAATTCACTTGTGGTATTATTACTTTATGTGTTGTGTGCGCTGTGCAACTTGGTCTGGAGGAACGTTGCCTAATTTGGCGGTATACTCTACATGTGTGTGATTGAATAACAATAACCTGAACTGGAATTTAAACCTGAACTACAACTGGGTTCCTCATTTACTTCCTCTCCCCATTCTTAAATAGTGAGGATATATTTACTACCATAAAATCTGTGAAATCTATTCTAGAACCTTAGATATGGATCCCGAATCTGTTCTCGAACATAGATCCAGAATCTATTTGGGATTTATGGACGATGACGACCAATGCAGTCATCATCTCTGTCTCTACTTTCTTCACTGAGATGCAGGTTATCTGGTTCTTGGATTTATTGCTTTTTCCAACTTATTGATTTTTCTCCAAATACTAAGGCAATTCTTTCAGCTCCTCATGCATTCTTGACACATTGTTCGCTACTTCTGAAAGGTTTTTTTTTGTGTGGCTTCTTCTGTGGAGATGGCCACAAGATAACCATTCTGCTTTTTCTCCTTTCACCTTCAAATATCTCTTACATTAATTTTTGTGAGTTTATTTTTCTATAGAACCTTTTATCTACTAGAGTACACTTGTATTTTCCTTTATCAGTGTCTTGCTCTTTTCTGTTCACTCTGCCCTAGACCTCTCAAAATATTTCTCTGTCCAAAGTAGAGTAAGAGTTTTATGCCCTGATAATACTGATCTTCACCAAGACACTTTGCAGCAAAGATGTAGTGTTATTCAGGAAAAGGATGATGTCTACAGAGGACAAGTGGATACAAGAAACAACGCAACACACACAAAATGCTGGAGGAACTCAGCAGGTCAAGCAACATCTATGGTCAAAGTTTCAAGCAGAGACCCTTCGTCAGGATTGAGAAGGAAGGGGGAAGATGCCAGAATAAAAAGGTTGGGGGGGGTGGGGGGAGGAGAAGGAGGACTAGCTAGAATGTTATAAATGAAGCCAAGTGGGTGGGAAAGGTAAAAGGCTGAAGAGGAAGGAATCTGATTGGAGAGAAGAGTGAACCAGAGGAGAAAGGGAGAGAGAATGGGACCCAGAGGGAATTGATAGGCAGGTGAAAAGAGGTAAAAGGCAGAGGGGGGAATAGAGAAAGAGGGGAGGTGAAGGGAATTTTTTTTTAGCACAAGGGAAATCGATATTCATGCCATCAAGTTGGAGACTACCCAGTCGTAATATAAAGTTTTGCTGCTCCACCCTGTGGGAGACCTTATCTAGGCACAAGAGGAGGCAATGGATCGACATGTCGGAATGAGATTGGAAATTGGAATTAAAATGCTTGGCCACCAGGAAATTCCACTTTTGCCAGATGGAGCAGAGGTACTCAGTAAGGCAGTTTCCCCCAAATTACAATGGGTATCAGCAATGTAGAGGAGGCTGCACCGGGAGCACTGGACCCAAGAGACGAACCCAACAGATTCACAGGTGAAGCGTGACTATTCGGGGTCCTGAATGGAGTTGAGGGAGGAGGCGAATGTTCAAGAGTAGCACTTAGGCCACTTGAAGGGTTAAGTGCCGGGTTGGAGATTTGTGGGGAGGGGGTGAATGGGCAGGGGAATTGCGGAGGGAGTGATCTATGTGGAAAGTGGAGAGAAGTGCAAACAACAGAGGAGCAAGCCATCCACCTTGTGAACCCACTCCTCATTCACAAGGTCATGGCTGATCTTCTACATTAGCAATACGTTCCTGCCCACTTCTATACCTCCTCATTCCTTTAAGATCTAGAAATCTGTCAATTTCAATTTGAATTAATTCCATTTGTTCTACCACAGCCCCCTCCATTCAAAATTGTTGAAAATGCCATACCTGACATTTCCTGAGAGTAAAAAAAAATCAAGATTCATTTATTATCAAAGAATGTATAAATTATGTGTACGGAGTCTTTCTTTTTTTTAATTAAATTTAAAATGGCTTCTTTGTTATGTTAAATGCTGAGAAAGTCTCTAACTAGACAGTTGCCTGGGTTAATACAGACAGTTGGGTGCTATTAGCCAATGGGTGGTCATGTATTGTTTTGTTTTCGGATACAATGCTGTATCATATGACTGGGAACAGGGTTCTTGGGGGGGAGTCGGAGGAGAGACGGGGAGGACGGAGGAGAGACGGGGAGTTGGAGGAGAGACGGGGAGGACGGTGGACGTGCGGAGAGGCTCCGGTCCATCACTCCGGGTGGTCCCGAGCCGTGAGTCGACAGGATCCGGGTGGTCGTCAGGAATCGACTGAGCTCCAATGGTTGCGCACGAAGAACTTGGACTTTGATAAGTATTGGCACCTTTTTTTTCATTACTTCCTTTTCTGTATCGAATTTATATTAATGTCATAGAATTAGTAATATCTATAAAGTGTACTTGTTAAAATTCACTGGGTGTGCTGGCTGCTGATTGATGTTTGGGCTTGATTTGGGTGGCAGCCGACTCCATGGGAAGCATTGAGGCAGGTGCTGGGTGGGATTTCCCCTAGACATATATGAGCCAATATAACTGAGCGTTAAAAGTGGGAGCTCGTCCGGGATCTGGATTTTCGGTAAAGCTGTATAGTTGTCGCGTTAAGTAGTGCAAAGATGGATCGAGAAAAGATTGTAAGTTGGTGCAAATTAGAGGATGTACCGGTGAATCATGCATGCGTGCTACATATACAACCTTGAGATTTGCTTGTTCACAGGTAGTCACAGAGCAGGAAACCCAAAAGTACCCAATTAAAGAAAAAGTAAAAATAAAAGAGCACCACTCGATGTGCAAGTGGGAAAAAAAAATAGAAATCATGCAAACAATTGAAGCAAACAACAGCATTCCGAAGTGAAATGGAGTCCTCAGATCCAAACCCCAGAGTAGGCCCAAAGCCTCGCCTATCAGTTCATCATATTAGCAGGCACAGAGCGTGACAGTTGAGGCAGTCATCATAGCCTCAGCATCGTGGAGATTACCATCACGGAGAATGAATAGGATCGGCTCTCCTTCCGACTGACACCCTGCCTTTTCACTCTATTTGGGCTGGCATTTAAATTGACCCAACAACGGAACAGCGAAAGGATCCGGTGCTCTGGAGAGAGGAGCAAAGACTGTGGAGAGCGAGCAAAATTGGCACTCACCTCTGATTTGTGCACATGTTTAAATTGTCTAAATTGCAAAAGGACCCATACACCACTGCCGTGAAAGTCTCCGGGCCTAGACCACGACGCTGACGACTCGCTCTGCGTCCAGATTCCATCACCCGGACTGAAGCCGCTCTCTAGCTCTTCAGATCAGCTCAGTGCCCAGAGTGATCCAACCTCGCACCTGGGCCAGTTGAGCAAGCATCGCAACTTCTCCATCTGGGCCCCGATTCCTTCTTTCAGTGCCCAGAGTGATCTGTCGGGCCCCAATTTCTCCTACTGTGAAAATTAATGGTAAATACTTTACGCATCATCTTTAATGTGTTTCACAACATATTCAGTGACCACCCAAGAAATATGCTGGGCAGAGGTGTTGATTTAAGGTGATTTAAATCTTTCATTGTGACCCAAGCACTTCGGCTGTTTGACAGCTTCAACTGCAGGTTCAGACTGAGGTCATGACTTCAGCAGTTTCCTCCTGAGTGGAGTTTGTTTAGGCATCAGTTTAATGTATGATCAATGAATAGGGATATTTTCCATTCAAGATGATGCTACCAAAAGTGTGCGATAATTTCTGGTAGTCAAAAAGATTCGAAATAAAAACATTATAGTAGGGGAGGGTACAGGACGTGGATGCACCAATAAATTTATTATCATCTGATCACAGATGATAGAGCATCACAGTAGTGTAGTGGTTAGCACAACGCTCTACAGTACCAATGTTCCGGGTTCAGTTCCCACTGCTGCCTGTAAGGTGTTTGTACGTTCTCCCCGTGACCACAGAGGTTTTCTCCAGGTGCTCCAGTTTCCTTCCACAGTCCAAAGACCTACTGGCTGGTGGGTCAATTGCTCATTGGAAATTGTCCCATGACTGGGCTAGGATCAAAACGGGGGATTGTCAGGTCGCGCAACTTAAAGGGCCAGGAGGGCCTATTCCGCACCGTGTCTCAATAAGTAACTAAATAAATTGAGGAAATGGGAACACCTGAAAGATACTTTATAGAATTGATCAAATTTTGTAGGAATTTTTGATACTTTTGCAGTATTGTTTTTAATCCTCTGCAATAGAATAGTATGCTGTAGAAATTTTGTTCACCCTGGAGCCCTCTTAAAAATCCTAGCGGATAATTGCCTTGAGCAGTGTCATTTGCAATAATTTTACTCTGTCATTATGAAGAAGCATATAATCAAAATAGAAAATAAATTTCTTATTTACTTATTCTCATTTCTTATTAACTTGAAAAAATCTGCAGAGGAACTGTGGAGAGCACGCTAAGAAACTGCATCACTGTCTGGCATTGGGGCGGGGGCTCTTGCACAGGATCGAAAGAAGCTCGAGAAAGTTGTAAAATTAGTCAACTGCAACATGGGTACTAGCCTCCGTAGTACCCAAGACATCTTCCAGGAGCGGTGCCTCAGAAAGACGGAGTCCATTATTAAAGACCTCCATCTCCCAGAACATGCCCTCTTCTCATTGTTACCGTCAGGAAGGAGGTGTAGGAGGGTGAAGGCACCCACTCAGTGATTCAAGAACAGCTTCTTCCCCTCTGCCATCCGATTCCTAAATGAACATTGAACCCATGAAAACTACCTCACTTTTTTAATATAATGTTTCTGATTTTGCACTATTTTTAATTTAACCATTTAATATACATATTTACTATAACTGATTTACTTTTTTTCTATATCTATCATGTACTGCTGCTACTAAGTTAACAAATTTCACAACATATGCTGGTGGTATTACACCTGATTCTGTTTCTAAATTTTATTTATTCAGATGTAAAGATAATTCATCGTGGATCCTGGTTAATTAGGACACATTGGGACCAGTACATCTTGGGCCAATTGCACAGCTGCCCCAATTAGTTTCATGAAAATAGTTAAAAAGGTATTAAAAAAGACAACGTAGATAGATAGATTATTGATCCCAAAGGAAATTACAGTGTCACCGTAGCATTACAAGTGTACAGATATCACAAATGACCTTACTTGGTCCAACCAAGCAGAACTCACAGCCAGGAAGGCCCACCAGTGCCTTTACTTCCTGAGAAAACTAAAGAAATTTGGCCTGTCCCCTAAAACCCTCACTAATTTTTATAGGTGCACCATAGAAAGCATTCTTCTGGGGTGCATCACAACCTGGTATGGAAGTTGCCTTGTCCAAGACCGGAAGAAGCTGCAGAAGATCGTGAATACAGCTCAGCACATCACACAAACCAATCTTCCATCCTTGGACTCACTTTACACTGTACGCTGTCGGAGCAGTGCTGCCAGGATAATCAAGGACATGACCCACCCAGCCAACACACTTTTTATCCCTCTTCCCTCCGGGAGAAGTCTCAGGAGCTTGAAGACTCGTACGGCCAGATTTGGGAACAGCTTCTTTCCAACTGTGATAAGAGTGCTGCACGGATCCTGACCCAGATCTGGGCCGTACCCTCCAAATATCCAGACCTGCCTCTTGCTTTTTTTGCACTACCTTACTTCCCATTTTTCTATTTTCTATTTAAGATTTATAATTTAAATTTTTAATATTTGCTAATTTTAAGTATTTTTAATATTTTTAATATTTAATACTTGTAATCCAGGGAGTGGGAAGCGCAGAATCAAATATCGCTGTGATGATTGTACGTTCTAGTACCAATTGTTTGGCGACAATAAAGTATATACAAATATTAGAAGGAAAGTAAGGAAGAATGAAAAAAGAAGTTATCTCAGACAGCCTAACAGGAGGGATGTCATCACTTCCCTGGCTACAGATTGACTCATTATAGAACCTAATGGCCAAGGGTAAGAATGTCCTCCTATAGCGCTCATTGGAGCAGCGTAGTTGTCTTAGTCGATTACTAAGAGTGTTCCTCTGTTCAGCCAAGTTGGCATGCAGAGGGTGAGAAACATTGTCCAGAATTGCCAGGATATATACTTTTTAACTGAGTAGCAGATTATGTATTTGTATGAAATACAGAATAAATTAGAACACTACCAAAACTACTATGGTACTATAAAACAGTGTACTAGTTCCTAATAGTTATTGACAGAGGAATTCATCCAGTGTTCACTGACCTGTTCTATTGATTGACTGTAAATGAACAAAATCAGCGCAGATACCTAGTGCAGGTAATGGACTACCGTCATTCAATGTTTTCAATGATTGCATCCTTCAGATCTTTACTTTCATTGTAACATTCAAGATGATTGTCAATACAGTTCATTCAAATTTTTGCAGTTCCTAGCTTGTTGAAATAGTGAAATCACTTCATTTTCATTCCCAACAGTTTCTGGCATCTCCAAGCCTGAATGTTTGAAACCACAGGAAGTAAAACAGTTCTGATTTTTCTTACTGTTTACTACTTGCCAACTATCAGTGATAAAAATTACTGCTTTTTGAACAGAAGCACATACAAGTGATGATATTTAAAAATTGTTCGGTCTAAGCAAGATGTAGTGTCTAACAGCCAAGTGACATGCACAGGATTGACACTACTTAGAAACTGTTTGGCAACAGTCTCATGCCCCATTTGAGACTATAAGTTATTCTTATAAGATTTTTATTCATAAGATTTTCATAAGATTTTGGCCCATCGAGTCTGCTCCATCATTTCATCATGGCTGATCCATTTTTCCTCTCAGCCCCAATCTGCTGCCTTCTCCCTGTCCACCCCTGTGTCCCTTCATGCTCTGACCACTCAAGAATCTTTTAACCTCTGTCTTAAATATACATGAAGTCTTGGCTTCCATGACTGCCTATGGCAAAGAATTCCACAGATTCTCCATTCTCTGGCTAAAGAAATTCCTCCTCATCTCTGTACTAAAAGGATGCCCCTCAATTTTGAGATTGTGTCCTCTGGTCTTAGACACTGCCACCATAGGAAATGTCGTCTCCACTTCCACTCTATCATGGCTTTTCACTATTTGATAGGTTTCAATTAGCTCACTCCTCGTTCTGCTGAATTCCAGTGTATACTAGGCTCAGGTCCATCAAACGCTCTTCATAAGACAAACCATTCAATCCTTGAATCATTTTTGTGAACCTCCTATGAATTCTCTTCAGTTTCAGCCCAATGTTTCTAAGATACGGGCTCAAAGCTACTCACAATACTTCAAGTGAGGCCTCATCAGTGCTTTATAAAGTCTCAACATTACATCCTTGTTTTTATATTCTAGTCTTCTTGAAATGAATGAACATCACATTTGCCTTCCTCCCCACAGACTCAACCTGCACAAGGACTTCCAAATCACTTTGTGCCTCAGATTTTTGTATTTTCTCTCCATTTAGAAAATAGTCAACACTTTCATTTCCTCTACCAAACTGCATGCCCATACATTTCCCGACACTGTATTCCACCTGCCATTTCTTTGCTCGTTCTCTGAATCTGTCTAAGTCCTCTCTAGCCTCTCGACTACCTCAAAACTACCTGCCCCTCCACCTATCTTCATATCATTTGCAAACATTGCAACAAAGCCATCAATTCCGTCATCCAAATCACTGACATATAATGTAAGAAGAATCGGTCCCAACACAAACCCCTATGGAACACGACTAGTCACCAGCAGCCAGCCAAAAAAGGCTCCCTTTATTCCAGCTCTTTGCCTCCTGCCATCAGACACTGCTTTATCCATGCTAGAATCTTTCCTGTAATGCCACGGCCTCATAGCTTGTTAAACAGCATCATGTGTGGCACTTCTCCAAAGGCCTTCTGAAAATCCAAGTGCACAACATCAACCAATTCTCCTTTGTCCATCGTGCTTGTTAATTCTTCAAAGAATTCCAACAGGTTTGTTAGGCAAGATTTTATCTTGCGGAATCCATGCCGACTACGGCCTATTTTATCAGTGCCTCCTTGTACCTCGAAACTAAATCCTCAACAATCGACTCCAACATTCTCCCAACCACTGAGGTCAAACTAACTGGCCTATAAGGACGAGGGAGATGTCTTCCTTTTTTAAAGAAAGGGGCTTCCCTTCCTCCACTGTCAACTCTGCTCTTAAACGCATCTCCCCCATTTCACGTACATCAGCTCTCACTCCATCCTTCTGCCACCCCACTAGGAATAGGGTTCCCCTGGTCCTCACCTACCACCCCACCAGCCTCCGGGTCCAACATATTATTCTCCGTAACTTCTGCCACCTCCAACAGGATCCCACCACTAAGCACATCTTTCCCTCACCCCCTCTCTCTGCACTCTGCAGGGATCGCTCCCTACGCAACTCCCTTGTCCATTCGTCCCCCCCATCCCTCCCCACTGATCTCCCTCCTGGCACTTATCCGTGTAAGCGGAACAAGTGTTACACATGCCCTTACACTTCCTCCCTTACCACCATTCAGGGCCGCAAACAGTCCTTCCAGGTGAGGCAACACTTCACCTGTGAGTCGACTGGGGTGATATACTGCGTCCGGTGCTCCCAATGTGGCCTTTTATATATTGGCGAGACCCGACGCAGACTGGGAGACCGCTTTGCTGAACACCTACGCTCTGTCCGCCAGAGAAAGCAGGATCTCCCAGTGGCCACACATTTTAATTCCACATCCCATTCCCATTCTGACATGTCTATCCACTGCCTCCTCTACTGTAAAGATGAAGCCACACTCAGGTTGGAGGAACAGCACCTTATATTCCGTCTGGGTAGCCTCCAACCTGATGGCATGAACATCGACTTCTCTAACTCCCGCTAATGCCCCACCTCCCCCTCGTACCCCATCTGTTACTTATTTTTATACACACATTCTTTCTCTCACTCTCCTTTTTCTCCCTCTGTCCCTCTGAATATACCCCTTGCCCATCCTCTGGGTCCCCCCCCACCTTGTCTTTCTTCCCGGACCTCCTGCCCCATGATCCTCTCGTATCCCTTTTGCCTATCACCTGTCCAGCTCTTGGCTCCATCCCTGCCCCTCCTGTCTTCTCCTATCATTTTGGATCTCCCCCTCCCCTCCAACTTTCATATCCCTTACTCACTCTTCCTTCAGTTAGTCCTGACGAAGGGTCTCAGCCTGAAACGTCGACTACACCACTTCCTAGAGATGTTGCCTGGCCTGCTGCGTTCACCAGCAACTTTTATGTGTGTGGCCTATAAGTTCCTTTCTTCTGCTTTTCTCTCTTCTAGAAGAGCGGAGTGATGTTTGCAATTTTCCAGTCTTCTGTAACCATTCCAGAATCTATTGATTCTTGAAAGATCATTACCAATGCCTCCACAATCTCTTCAGCCACTTCCTTCAGAACCCTGGGGTGTATACTATCTCATCCTGGTGACTGTTCTACCTTTAGACCTTTCCGCTTCTCAAGAATCTTCTCTCTAGTAATGGTAAGTTAACATACTTCGTGCCCCGTAACATCTGGAACTTCCACTATACAGCTAGTGTCTTCCACACTGAAGATTGATGCAAAATACTTACTCAGTTCTTCTGCCATTTACTTGTCCCTCATTACTACCTCTCTAGCATAATTTTCCTGCCTTCCGATATCCATACTTGCCTCTCTTTTACACCTTATGTATCTGAAGAAACGTTTGTATTCTCTGATACTCCGTTCCCTAGATCGTACCTGGCCTGCTGAGTTCCTCCAGCATTTTGTGTACGTTGCTTTGATTTCCAGAATCTGTAGGTTTTCTCTTGCTTGTATCCTCTTTAATATTATTGGCTAGCTTACTTTCATATTCCTTCTTTACCTTCTTAATGACTTTTTAAATTGCCTTCTCTTGGTTTTTAAAAGCTTCCCAATCATCTAACTTCCCACTACTTTTGTTCTATTATATGCCCTCTCTTTGGCTTTTATGTTGGTTTTGACTTCCCTTGTTAACCATAGTTGTGTCATCTTGCCTTTAAAATACTTCTTCCTCGTTGGGATGTATATATGCTGTACCTTCTAAATTGATTCCAGAAATTCCAGCCATTGCTGCTCCGCCATCATCCCTGCCAGTATTCTTTTCCATTCAGTTCTCATGCCTTTGTAATTTTCTTTATTCCACTGTCGTACTGACACATCTGACTTTAGCTTCTCCTTCTCAAATTTCAGGGTGAATTTGATCATATTATGATCACCTGCCCTGAAGGTATTTTATTAAGCTCTCTAATCAGTTCTGGCTCTTTGCACAGTATCCAGTCCAGAATAGCTGATCCCCTAGTATTCCCAACCATTTTGTAGACAGATGGGAACTCCCCTCTTGGGTTCCACACCAACCTGATTTTCCCAATCTACTGGCATGTTGAAATCCTTGCATGACTATTGTAACATTGCCCTTTTAGCATGCATCTTCTATCTCCCATTGTAACTTGCAGACCACCTTACTACTGTTAGAGGATCTGTGTATAACCCCCATCAGTGTCTTTTTACCTTTGCAGTTCCTTAGATCCATCCACAATAATTCAACACCTTCCAGTCCTATGTAACCTTTTTCTAAAGATTTAATTTCAATTTTTACCAACGGAGCAACACCGTCCCCTCTGCCTTCCTGCCTATCCTTTCGATACAATGTGTATCCTTGGACATTAAGCTCCCAGCAATAATCATCTTTCAGTGATACCCACATCATACTTGTCAATCTGTAACTCTGCTAGAAGTTCATTGACATTATTCCGTACACTGTGTGCATTCAAACCTCTTACATTGCAACTTAAACAACAGGAATTCTGGTACATTGCAACTCATCCTGTTGACTGCAATTTTGCCCTATCATCAGCCTTTCCTTGCTTAGAGACTCACTGCACACTGCTTCTGTTAAGCGGCATAGTGCCGCAAATAAACAAAGGGAAACCCAGCTATTTTCTCAATTTTGTTTTGGTCTTAAAGAGTTGTCCCAAATGAGCAGCTGCTCTGATTAACCATTGGCCCAATTAAGCAGAATCCACTTTATTTTGAATCTTTATAATAAGATGCTTATTTCAGGTGTAATTGTTAGTCTCGGAGTTTCAAATTTATGTACTTTGCTAGCTATCGTTTTGAAGTTTGTTATTTACCAATACATTATTCCTAAAATTCATTTGCAGAATTTAATGGAGTTTCACAGCACAGGAAACAGCCAATTAACTCATTAAGTATATGTTGTTAAAAATAAATTATGATCTAACCTAGTCCTACATTTTTGTTCTTGATCCAGACAGTTGTATGTTATGCCACATCACATATCCGCTTCTGTCATCACAGGTACTTCGTAAACATGATGAGGGATTATGTCTCCATCATTCTCGCAGGCATCACGTTCCAGATGAGCGAACACATTTTTACTTTGCTGCTCTGTAGTCCATACGTTATACCGTGTTCTTGACCACTCACCAAAGGGATAAGGCTCTATTCACCCTGTCCAAGTTTTTCACAGTTTTAAGCACATATTAAATTAAGCATCTCCCATGAGCTGCTTCTGGGAAGTCTGCATTTATTACTACTGAGTAGTCTCTGCGTGAGCTTTTTTCTTCAACATTGCTCTGCTTGTGGTGATGGTGCTCCCATAATAGGATATAGGATCATAGTCATAGAAAAGTACACAGGCCCTTCAGCCCATCTAGTCTGTGCTGGACCATTTAAACTGCTTACTCCCATCGACCTAATTTATAATTTATTGGTAAATAATGTGGATATCTCCACATTGCTTTTTTTCACCTGTTATATTACTCTCATAGGATCCTACCTCATCTTATTCTGAAAAAAAAGTCAAGGAGACTCAAAAATCTACGATAGTTCTTAAAAATAATTTTTATGTCTTAAAGTGGGTAGCGGGGTCTCTACCAAAGGAGGTGTAAACTGCTCCTTAGCTCTGCTAGCCTGCAGGTCATCCTTGGGCAAGGTGTAGCATCTGCTTAGCCCCCGATCAGGGTCAAGTGAAGCGATGGGAGCAGGTGGCGGATGGTCATATGAGCAGCTGCTGCATATCACAAGTCCTGGTTTTGAGACCATTGTCTGCCAGGCAGGAAATCTCCAAAGGGTATTGATAATAGCTGAGGTCATCCATCTTGTAAAGACAGTGCCCAGAAGTGGAAAATGGCAAAGCACTTCTCTAGCAAAATTTGCCAAGAACAATCATGGTGAAATACCATGATTGTCCACATCATATGATGTGGCACATAATGATGCTGATGAAGCATTTAAGGATCTTCTATTTTAATAAACTTAGCCACAGGATTCCTTATTTTCCAGAAGTACATCTTACAGAAATGGTTAAAATTAGAAGTTACAATAGGCTTCATCTAATTGTCACATGCATTCATCACCAATAAACAACCCTTCAAAACTTGTACTAAATTTGTTTGCTCCCCAGGAGTACAATTCTCAGGAGTGACAGTGACTATCTTTAGCATTAAATTCACAGTACCGGCAATATCAATTCTAGCATAGCATTCCCTGCAGTCTGTCTGTTAGAGGTTATTCATCTGCCTCTTAATTTAAATCCCATGATCACAATTCTCTGAAGCATCCTTCATCAGAATGACCCCAGCTCGTTTCTTTCTTTTCCCTTCCCAGTGCTTCTATGGGCAAAGACTTTATGACTCAACAGACAGCACAATCAGCAAAACTGAAAATCTCCTGCAGAAATAAATGGGAAAGTGAGGTGAAACACAAACGCAAAAGAAAAAGATAAATGAAGGAAATAAATGATAGGCAATTCATAGGATGGGAAGTAAGGTAGGGTTAACGATAGGTGAAGTGATAGAGATTAGGGAAAAATTAAAGAAAACAAGGAAAATAGAAAAATAAAGAAAATTTGAAGATGAACTAGTTTGGAGAAAAAAACATACAATAAAAAATGTGAGGAAAACAATTAGAGCTGGGAAGAATATATAAATTGCAATTAATTTATTATTGCCACAGGTACAGTACTGTGCAAAAGTCTTAGGCAAATATATATATAGCTTTGGTGCCTAAGACTTTTTGCACAGTATTGTATTTGTCAATGTGGAGCGGAAAGCGTGTTTGTAAAGCTGGTGGGAGCAAAGGAAGTGGGGAATGGCGAGGGTAGTGTGCCTTGGGAGGAGTGAGGCACAGATGGCAGAGAAGGAGTGTCAGGGCTGGGATGGGGGTGGGGGTGAGTGGTGGTGCGGGTGCAGACTCGCCCACCCGTGAAACACCAGGCAAAGTTATTTCTTTCCAACAATTGGTTTATCGATCTTTCCGGTGATGTATGTCTCTCTGGTGTTTCCTGCTCCCTCCCCTCTCCCTCCCCCTTTTCCCTTCTCTCTGCTCCCTTCCCACTCTCAGTCCACAGTAGAGACCTCCATCAGAATCAGGTTTATCATCACTCACACATGTCATGAAATTTCTGTTTGTGGCAGCAGTACAGTGCAATACATAAAATTACCACAGTACTGTGCAACAGTCTTAGGCACCCTAGCTCTATATATGTGCCTAAGACTTTTGTATAGTACTGTATTCAAACAATATTTTTATTGATCTCTAGATATCTGAGTTCATATAAATCAGCATTTGCATGAATATCAGTGTACATGTGCTTGTGTCCGTGCATGTTTATAAGAGTTGTCGTCACCTGATATTCACAAGTACATACAATTGTTTTATAAATTGTATATATATATTTCACCTTTCTATTAAGTCAAGATCTCCAACAGGACTACAACCTTGCCATAGTTGTGAGTGTTGTGTGCTTCAAAGAACCTGAGAGCTATGTTGGCTGGAATCAGGGCTTTATGTTGTCACCCATGCCAGACAGGTCAAAGGGTAAAGGCCAGACTAAGAGTGATCCACCAGTCCTCCAGGTTCGGGGGTTCAGCTCAGGGCGAACCACCCTGACTGGTAAAACAACATTGTTAAGGAAACAGCAATGAAGGGTCATCCTACATCTGACTGTGAAGGTATTCCAGCGTCTCCGCCTGGGACTTGCATAACCAACAGTAGTAAAGGCCAGGAGGAAGCTACTGACATTAAGGATGAAGCCCAGAATACCGCCAGGGATGGAGGACCTTCAATGACCTAAATGCCAGGGCAGTAATGGACAGTAAGTAAGTAAGTATTAGGTCAAAACTGGTCTAGATTTCAATTCAATTTATTTATGTTTTTGCTCCCTATCTTCTTATAATGATCAATCTGTCTTTTCTTATTTATCTTTCATAGTCATAATCATAGTCATACTTTATTGATCCCGGGGGAAATTGGTTTTCGCTACAGTTGCACCATAAATAATAAATAGTAATAAAACCATAAATAGTTAAATAGTAATATGTAAATTATGCCAGTAAATTATGAAATAAGTCCAGGACCAGCCTATTGGCTCAGGGTGTCTGACCCTCCAAGGGAGGAGTTGTAAAGTTTGATGGCCACAGGCAGGAATGACTTCCTATGAAGCTCTGTGCTGCATCTTGGTGGAATGATTCTCTGGCTGAATGTACTCCTGTGCCCACCCAGTCCATTATGTAGTGGATGGGAGACATTGTCCAAGATGGCATGCAACTTAGACAGCATCCTCTTTTCAGACACCACCGTCAGAGAGTCCAGTTCTATGGGTCCTTTCCTTTTCCTCGTTTCACCATTAAATAAAAAAAAGAGTTATTAAAAAGCTCAATGGTGAAGAAGAAAAGTATGAGGATGAAAGAGGAAAGAATTTTTTAGTGAGGAGATCATGGAAGGAGGGGAATGTTGAATGGTCAGCAAAAGAATGAAAAGGCGATGAAATGACAGGGAGTGAATGGTTGTATGAGCAGCTGGTGCAAATCACAAGTACTGGTTATGTGACCACTCTGGTTATGACACCAGGCAGACAATCTCTGAGGAGTATTGATAATGCCTGGGGCTTACTTGTCTTGTAAAGACACTGCCCAGAGGAAGGCAATGACAAACCACTTCCATAGACAATCAAGAACAATCATGGGCATGAGACCATGATTAATTAAAGAGTAATTAAAGACAGTTTGGATGGAGAGTGTGAAAAAACACATTTGTATAAATAATGAGTTGGAATAAGAGAAAAAGAATGAAAAAGAACTGTTGAAAGACAATTCAAAAGGAAAAGAATAGAGAAAGGGGATCAGGGTAAAGCAAGGTGATGAGAGGTGATACGAAAGAACTGGCAAAGGGAATAGATGTGAGGTTGAAGCCAGTAAAGGGAATTGAAGGAAATATGAACAAGGAAAATTCAAAGATGGTGAAAGATAAGGACTCAAAACATGGATTGGATAGGGTAATGAAAGACTAATCAGGTAAAAGACCAAATTAAAACTGAATGAGTAAAGATGGAGAGAATGGGAAATTTGATGAGAAGCGGAGCAACAAAAGACAACACACAGAACTGTGAATTAGTCACGACTTAAAAGACAAGGCCAGGTAAAAGAGAAGAGGAAAGTTAAAGTCATAGAGTCATTGAAAAGTACAGCACAGAAACCAGCCCTTCAGTCCATCTAGTAAAGGTTCAAATGGTACAGATTTAGAACTGCCTATTCCTATTGACCCAGACCATAGCCCTCCACACCCCTACCATCCACCTACCTATCCAAACCGCTTAAACATTCAAATTGAGCTTGCATGTGCTAGCATGTTCCTCATTCTCACCACCCTCTGAGTGAAGAGGTTTCCCCTCATGTTCCTCTTAGACTTTTCACATTACACCCTTAACCCATGACCACTAGTTGTAGCCTCATTCAACCTCAGTGGAAAAAGCCTGTTTGCATTTACCCTATCTATACCCCTCATTATTTTGTATAACTTCTCAATCTTCTACATTCCAAAGAATAAATAGATGGAAAGAATAAAGGAGGGAAAGAAAGACAAAGGTAGGAGAAATAAAGATCAGCCACGGTCTTATTGAATGACAAGTGGGCAAGCAGGCTACTAATATTTCTATTCTTTATGGTTCTATAAAACGGAGATGGGACAAGTTAATGGCATAGAGTGAAGAAAGTAAATACTGAGCTTGACAGAAGAGAAAGTGCAGTAGAAAATAAGAGAAGTGAAACTGGATTAGAGAGAAAAGAGTGAAGTAGATGACAGGAAATAAAGGAAATGGAATTGAGGCAAAAAAATAGAATGGAAGTGATCTTAAGAATATGAAAATGAAAGAGCAAAAGTAAGCATGAGGCAGACTGGTAATAACACAATGTATACAAGGACAATAGAGGTTAAAGTGGATTAATAAAGTACAATAAGGCGAGATCCTTAAAAACTTATTCCACGTGCTGATTATTTACGAAAATGAAGGAGCAAAGTGGTTTCTGCCTGTAAAAACGCATTCAGGGGCAGGGAGAAGTTCAATTGAAATTCCGATTCACTCTTTAAAAATTATTTTAACACAGGAAGTTTTCTTCAGATAGTACATTGATTAAGTCACATTTAGAATATGTACATTTCAGATATATAGCATCTTTACTTCCTGAGAAAGCCAGCGAAATTTGGCCTGTTCCCTAAAACCCCCAGTAATTTTTATAGATGCACTGTAGAAAGCATTCTTCTAGGATGCATCACAACCTGGTATGGAAGTTGTCCTGTCCAAGACTGGAAGAAGCTGCAGAAGATCGTGAACACAGCCCAGCATATCACACAAACCAATCTTCCATCCTTGGACTCACTTTACACCACACGCTGTCAGAGCAGAGCTGCCAGGATAATCAAGGACACGACCCACCCAGCCAACACACTTTTCATCCCTCTTCCCTCCGGGAGAAGGCTCAGGAGCTTGAAGACTCGTATGGCCAGATTTGGGAACAGCTTCTTTCCAACTGTGATAAGACTGCTGAACGGATCCTGACCCGGATCTGGGCCGTACCCTTCAAATATCCGGACCTACCTCTCGGTTTTTTTGCACTACCTTACTTTCCCTTTTCTATTTTCTATTTATGATTTATAATTTAAATATTTACTATAGATTTTTACTCCAGGGAGCGCAAAGCGCAGAATCAAATATCGCTGTGATGATTGTACACTCTAGTATCAATCGTTTGGCGACAATAAAGTAAATAATGAACTATAGTGTTGAAGCCCTGGACAGGATACCAAGTGGATTAATAAGGTTTATATCAGAGACAAAAATCATAACAAATTAGAATATCTTAACTGGATTTAAATATCTTGATTTCAGGCTCAGTTGATGTTCTTACAGTTCAAAAATATTTAGGTGAAAGGATGGCCTCTTAGGGATTAAAGAAGTAAGCATAATTAAATTAATTTAGTATGAAAGCAGTTTAAGCATTGTATCCCAGTTATATCCTCCAAGAGGACTGGAACCTTGTTGTAGGGTTTGGATGCTTTCCTGCCTCAGTGACTGGGAGAGTTATGTCAAGTCAAGTCAAGTCACTTTTTATTGTCATTTCTACCAGAACTGCTGGTACAGAACATAGTAAAAATGAGACAATATTTTCCAGGACCATGGTGCTATATGAAACCTTACAAAAACTACACTGAACTGCGTAAGAAAAAAATATAAAAACGACACTAGACTACAGACCTATGCAGGACTGCATAAAGTGCACAAAACAGTGCAGGCACTACAATAAATAATAAACAAGACAATAGGCACAGTAGAGGGCAGTAGGTTGGTGTCAGTCCAGGCTCTGGGTATTGAGGAGTCTGATGGCTTGGGGGAAGAAAATGCTACATAGTCTGGTCGTGAGAGCCCGAATGCTTCGGTGCCTTTTTCCAGATGGCAGGAGGGAGAAGAGTTTGTGTGAGGGGTGCGTGGGGTCCTTCATAATGCTGTTTGCTTTACAGATGCAGCGTGTGGTGTAAATGTCTCTAATAGCGGGAAGAGAGACCCTGATGATGATCTCAGCTGACCTCACTATCCGCTGCAGGGTCTTGCGATCCGAGATGGTGCAATTTCTGAACCAGGCAGTGATGCAGCTGCTCAGGATGCTCTCAATACAACCTCTGTAGAATGTGGTGAGGGTGGGGGGAGTGGGAGATGGACTTTTCTCAGCCTTCGCAGAAAGTAGAGATGCTGCTGGGCTTTCTTTGCTATGGAGCTGGTGTTGAGGGACCAGGTGAGATTCTCCGCCAGGTGAACACCAAGAAATTTGGTGCTCTTAACGATCTCTACGGAGGAGTCGTCAATGTTCAGCGCAGAACGGTCGCTCCGTGTCCTCCTGAAGTCAACAACCATCTCTTTTGTTTTGCTCACATTCAGAGACAGGTTGTTGGCTCTGCACCAGTCCGTCAGCCGCTGCACCTCCTCTTTGTATGCTGACTCATCGTTCTTGCTGATGAGACCCACCTTGGTCGTGTCATCGGCGAACTTGATGATGTAGTTCGAGCTGTGTGTTGCAGCACAGTCATGGGCCAGCAGAGTGAACAGCAGTGGACTGAGCACACAGCCCTGGGGGGCCCACGTGCTCAGTGTGTTGGTGTTGGAGATGCTGCTACCAATTCGGGCTGACTGAGGTCTCCTAGTCAGGAAGTCTAGGCAGAAGTCGGGCCTTTATGCTTTGGTTCTTGGTAGGGTCACTCAGGCCTAACAGGTCAAAGAGTAAAGAATAGACTAAGAGAGGTCCACAGGTCTTCCAGGTTCGGGGGTTCAACTCAGGGGTGTGAACCCTGACTGGTCAAATAACTATGTTTACAGAAGCAGTAAACGAAGAATTCTTCTGGGTCAGACAGAGACAGAGGACCTTCATTGCTGCCCCAAGCACCAGCAGCATAACGAGCAGAAAATAATCCAACTTGATCATCGCATTGTTTAAATAAATTGTACGCTGAAGCCCTGGAAATGAAACACTATTATGAGTATAAATCAGCAGCTGTTTGTCATTCAAGAATGGAAAAACCACTTGGTGGTGCTATATACACTGCACAAAAGACGTGGAAATCTCCACAGCATCTTTTTGGGGAAAATGAATTAATGTCCCTATTATAGAACGGCATAGAAATTAATTAGAATTAAACCTCAACGCTTTTCTTCTGAATGGTTTTGTAAATGTCGTTTCCACTGAGGTTTATACCAGGAACACAACACACCTGTAAAGAATGTCTTATCTCATTTGCCAAGCAGCTCAACAGTCACTTAATCAGGAGAAATAAAAACAAAGGTTTCTGAGGTCAGACACGACAACTGCTAAACCAAAGTAATTATGTCTCAAAAGTGAAGTAAAAGGCCCTCTTCATTAGCACAATCCCTGAAATACAGGTTCAGTTTATGCTGTATGAGCAATGTTAGGGACATAAAAAATAAGATCAAGAGTGGGCCTTATGGACCATTGAGAATGCCCTCTCACCCATTACGATCATGGTTGATCTTAATGAGGCTTTAAGAGAAACAACTACCAAAGCCCATGGACAAATTATGTGATAGATACTTTCTGCCTCAATAATAGTGCAGATATTGATGGAAAATTAGAATGAGCATATAAGGAAAGAAGTATATTTAAGTTTATTATTTAGAGACACAGTGTGGAATAGGCCCTTCCAGTCCTTCGGGCCGCACTACCAGCAACTCCCCAGCAACTCCGATTTAACCTTACCCAATTCACAGGACAATTTACAATGACCAATTAACCTACCCGATACGACGTTGGACTGTGGGAGGAAACCCACGCATTCTACGGGGAAGACGTACAGACTCCTTGCAGAGGATATCAGGATTTAACTCTGAAATCTGATGCCCTGAACTGTAATAGCATTGCGCTAACTGCTGGGCTATACAGAGAAAGGCTTAAAATGATCATGGGGTACAATTGCTGCAGCAAAATTTCCTGTTAAAAGGAAGATACATTAATACTTCTATAGAACAGAACCATGAGGGACGTGATCAAAACAAAACTTTTTAATAGGAAACCATGAAAAGAGTTTAGATCAAGCAACACACATAAAAATTGCTGGTGAACACAGCAGGCCAGGCAGCATCTATAGGAAGAGGTACAGTCGACGTTTCCGGCCGAGACCCTTCATCAGGACTAACTGAAAGAAGAAATAGTAAGAGATTGGAAAGTGGGAGGGGGAGGAGGAGATCCGAAATGATAGGAGAAGATAGGAGGGGGAGGGATGGAGCTAAGAGCTGGACAGTTGATTGGCAAAAGGGATATGAGAGGATTATGGGACTGGAGGCCTCGGGAGAAACAAAGGGGGAGGGGGGAAGCCCAGAGGATGGGCAAGGAGTGAGAGGGACAGAGGCAGAAAAAGGACAGAGAGAGAGAGAGACAGAAAATAATTAATAATAATAATAAATAAATAAATAAATAACGGATGGGGTACGAAGGGGAGGTGGGGAATTAACGGAAGTTAGAGAAGTCGATGTTCATGCCATCAGGTTGGAGGCTACCCAGACGAAATATAAGGTGTTGTTCCTCCGAACTGAGCGTGGCTTCATCTTGGCCTCCTCTGCTGTCGTGGATAGACACATCAGAATGAGAATAGGATGTGGAATTAAAATGTGTAGCCAATGGGAGATCCTACTTTCTCTGGCAGACAGAGTGTAGGTGTTCAGCGAAACGGTCTCCCAGTCTGCGTCGAGTCTCGCCAATATATAAAAGGCCACATCGGGAGCACCGGACACAGTATATCACCCCAGTCGACTCACAGGGTGAAGTGTCGCCTCACCTGGAAGGACTGTTTGGGGCCCTGAATGGTGGTAAGGGAGGAAGTGTAAGGGCGTGTGTAGCACTTGTTCCGCTTACAAGGATTAGTGCCGGGAGGGAGATCAGTGGGGAGGGATGGGGGGGACGAATGGACAAGGGAGTCACGTAGGGAGAGATCCCTGCGGAAAGCAGAGAGGTGGGGGGAGGGAAAGATGTGCTTATTGGTGGGATCCTGTTGGAGGTGGCGGAAGTTACAGAGAATTATACGTTGGACCCGGAGGCTGGTGGGGTGGTAGGTGAGGACAAGGGGAACCCTATTCCTAGTGGGGTGGTGGGAGGATGGGGTGAGAGCAGATGTGCGTGAAATGGGAGAGATGCATTTGAGAGCAGAGTTGATGGTTGAGGAAGGGAAGCCCCTTTCTTTAAAAAAGAAGGGCATTTCCTTCATCCTGGAGTTAAAAGCCTCATCCTGAGAGCAGATGCAGCAGAAATGGAGGAATTGCGAGAAGGGGATGGCGTTTTTGCAAGAGATAGGGTGAGAAAAGCAATAGTCTAGGTAGCTGTGAGAGTCTGTAGGCTTATAGTAGACATCAGTAGATAAGCTGTCTCTAGAGATAGAGACAGAAAGATCAAGAAAGGGGAGGGAGGTGTCAGAAATGGACCAGGTAAACTTGAGGGCAGGGTGAAAGTTGGAGGCAAAGTTAATGAAGTCAACGAGCTCAGCATGCGTGCAGGAAGCAGCACCAATGCAGTCATCGATGTAGCGAAGGAAAAGTGGGGAACAGATACCAGTATAGGCTTGGAACATGGTTTGTTCCACAAAGCCAACAAAACGGCAGGCATAGCTTGGACCCATACGGGTGCCCATAGCTACACCTTTAGTTTGGAGGAAGTGGGAGGAGCCAAAGGAGAAATTATTAAGAGTAAGGACTAATTCTGCTAGACAGAGCAGAGTGGTGGTAGAGGAGAACTGGTTAGGTCTGGAATCCAAAAAGAAGCGGAGAGCTTTGAGACCTTCCTGGTGGGGGATGGAAGTATAAACGGACTGGACATCCATGGTGAAAATATAGCGGTGGGGGCCAGGGAACTTAAAACCATCGAAAAAACTCAGAGCGTGAGAAGTGTCATGAACATAGGTTGGAAAGGATTGAACAAGGGGGGAATAAAACAATGTTGAGGTACGCAGAAATGAGTTCGGTGGGGCAGGAGCAAGCTGAGACAATGGGTCTTCCTGGACAGGCAGGATTGTGGATCTTGAGTAGGAGGTGGAGAGGGGAGGGTTGGCGTGAGAGGAAGAAGGAGCCTCCGAGGGCTCAGGAGTAGACGATGGAATGTGAGGGAGATGGGGTTGCAGAGTGGTGGTGGGGGAAGGGGAGACGGTAGTCACAATAGGAGCAGGTGAAGACCCGGCCTGGAGTTCAAGGCTGGAATCTTGAGAGCTAGGATCAGAGAGGGGAGGGGGAAGGCTGGTGGTGTCAGTGGAGAGGGGAGGGTTGGGGTGAGAGGAAGATGGAGCCTCTGAGGGCCCAGGAGCTGACGGTCGGATCTGAGGGAGACGGGGTTGCAGAGTGGTTGTGAGGGAAGGGGAGATGGGAGTCACAATAGCACAGTTGGTGGTTACGCAATCGCTTTGAAGGTGTCCATGGTCGTTGCTGGAGTCCGGGTTTTGAATATGCCCTGGGGTGCTGGAGCCAGCAAGATCAATGGCAGGGGCCGCGATCCGAAGTTCATGCCTGCTGGCGTCGGGGCCAGCAGGCTCTGGGGTCTGCGGATGTAAGATCTTGCGATGCTTGCCTAACATGACAAAGTCAAAGAAAATCGGCGATTGCAGACGTGGATCCGACGGACGATGAAATAACGGGCAGGTCCATTACAGACGGTGAAGGAAGTGTCCCAAAGGTGTGGAAGGGTCTGGGATAGGGTTTAGATAAAAGAGTTTAGATAATTATTTTTTGAACATGGAGAAATGGGATGTGAAAGGTAAGATTTTTACTCAGAGAGTGGTGGATGCCTGGAATGCACTGGCCGATATGGTGGAAGAGGCAAATATGTTAGAGGCTTTTAAGAGACATTTAGATAGGCACATGGATATGAGGAAGATGGACCAATATAGACATTGTGTAGAAAGGAGGGATTAGTTATTGTTTTAGTAATTATTTTAGCTGGTTTGGCACAACATTGTGGGCCAAAGATACTCTTCTATGTTCTAAATAAGAGAAATTATAAATTAATGCCCAACATTTAGAACTTAGCAGTAATTGTGACTTTTATACAAACTAGCAACCTTTGTCTTCAAATTACATAAAAGACTTGCCCTATATGATTGACTTTAACACACCTGCATTCATTCTTTGCTTCTCTGATAAAAGTTCACTCGTTTGCCCTGTTTTCTACCATTCAAACAACATTCTTTAGACATGAGAAAATCTTCAGATGCTGGAAGATGAAACAGCACACACAAAATGCTGGAGGAACTCAGCATCTCAGCCTGAAACATGGACTGTTTACTCTTTTCTATAGATGCTGCATGGCCTGCTGAGTTCCTCCAGCATTTTGTGTACGCTTCTGACTTCTGAAACACCAGACATCTCTGCACCCTGCACCACTTCCTACTTTCTAAAATGTCAGAAGACATTTCTACTTAACCCTGGAATTACTTCATTCTCCACAAGCCTGTAAGTGTTATAATTCCACCATCAAGTGAAGGATTTCATACTGAGTACCCAGTATTGACATCATTACAACATAAAAATAATTTCCTTTAAATGATAATGATAGGTGAAAGACATTTTTCAGCCTAAAATATGAAAGGCTAATGAATAAATCAGTGAAAGAACCAGGGTCAAGTCATTCTAGATCAAAATGCTCAATATCCTTAGGATGAGCCATCGTATGAGCAGAAGGATTAGTTGTTGAATCACTATGCAGAGAGGGGAGCACATTTTGTCTGCTCTAACCATGCCTATATTGCTGGGCTCAGTAGGCTCCTGCTAATAATGAGATCAGCGAAGCTTGTTGAATATATTTTATCATCCAATTCCCCAGCACGTCAAAATTGAGCAAGGCAGCCTCTTGGGAAGAGGATTTCAAACCTGTGTGTCAGCAATGTGAGCATTCATGGGAGAACTTCCCATTGTGAACGGTCTGTCGTAGAATGCTATAACGTAGATGATGTCCATGCTGGCAAGCTGCAGAAGGTCGCGTGTCAAAGGGAAGAATAGCAAATAAGGGAAGGTTTCAAAACTATTCAGCAGGAACTATTCTAGTTTACTCTTTTGCTTTTGCACGTGCATTGCCCAGAATGCCCTTATTTCAAAAGTTTTAAATTGCATGGCCCTTTAGTTCAGAGTTATTCCTTCCATTATACACTACTTCTTTCCAAGACGACCACAACCCGTCATAGGGTTTGGAGGCTCGCATGTCTCAATGACCCACAGAGCTATTTTGACTGGAGTCAGGCTGTTATGCTTTGGCTCTTTGTAGGGTCACCCATTCCAAACAAATCAAAGGGAGGAGGCCAGACAAAGAGTGGTCCACTGGTCCTCCAAGTTCAGGGGTTCAGCTCAGGGCTAACAACCCTGACTGGTAAAACAAAATTGTTACGGAAATGAGAATCAAGAATCCTTCTATTTATGAGACTGATGGTATTTCTCAGCTTCCACCTGGAACTTGCATAGAAACATAGAAAGCCTACAGCACAATACCAGCCCTTCAGCCCACAATGCTGTACCGAACATGTACTCACTTTAGAAATTACCTAGGGATAGCCTTCTATTTTCTAAGCTCCATGTACTTATCCAAGAGTCTCTTAAAAGACCCTATTGTATCTGCCTCCACCACCGTCGCCGGCAGCCCATTCCATGCACTTACCACTCTCTGCGTAAAAAAAACTTACCCCTGACATCTCCTCTGCACCTACTTCTAAGCACCTTGGGCAAAAGCCTCTGACTATCCACACGATAAATGCCCTCATCATCTTATACACCTCTATCAGGTCACCTCTCATCCTCCGTCGCTCCGAGGAGAAAAGGCCAAGTTCACTCAACCTATTCTCATAGGGCACAGTCCCCAATCCAGGCAACATCCTTGAAAATCTCCTCTGCACCCTTTCTATGGTTTCCACATCCTTCCTGCAGTGAGGTTACCAGAAATGAGCACAGTACTCCAAGTAGGGTCTCACCAGGGTCCTCTTGGCTCTTGAACTCAATCCTATGGTTGATGAAGGCCAATGCACCGTATGCCTTCTTAACCACACAGTCAACCTGAGCAGCAACTTTGAGTGTCCTATGGACTTGGACCCCAAGGTCCCTCTGATCTTCCACACTGCCAAGAGTCTTACCATTAATACTATATTCTGCCATCATATTTGATCTACCAAAATGAACCACCTCACACTTATCTTGATTGAACTCCATCTGCCACTCCTCAGCCCAGTTTTCCATCCTATCGACATCCTGCTGTAACCTCTGACAGCCCTCCACACTATCCACAACACCCCCAACCTTTGTGTTATCAACAAATTAACTAACTCATCCCTCCACTTCCTCATCCAGGTCATTCATAAAAATCACAAAGAGTACGGGTCCTGGAACAGATCCCTGGGGCACACCACCGGTCGCCAACCTCCATGCAGAATATGACCCGTCTACAACCACTCTTTGCCTTCTGTGGGCAAGCCAATTCTGTATCCACAAAGCAAAGTCCCCTTAGATCCCATGCTTGTTAATTTTTCAATAAGCCTTACATGGGGTACCTTTTCACATGCCTTGTTGAAATCCATATATACTACATCTACTACTCTACCTTCATCAATGTGTTTAATCACATCCTCAAAAAATTCAATCAGGCTCATAAGGCATGACCTGCCTTTGACAAAGCAATGCTGACTCTTCATAATCATATTATGCCTCTCCAAATGTTCATAAATATTGCCTTTCAGGATCTTCTCCATCAGCTGACCAACCACTAAGGTAAGATTCACTGATCTATAATTTCCATGGCTATCTCTACTCCCTTTCTTGAATAAGGGAACAACATCAGCAACCCTCCAATCCTCCAATCTTCCGGAACCTCTCCTGCCCCCATTGATGATGCAAAGATCATTGCCAGAGGCTCAGTAATTTCCTCCCTCACCTCCCACAGTAGCCCAGGGTATATCTCGTCTGGTCCCGGTGACTTATCCAACTTGATGCTTTTCAAAAGCTTCAGCCCGTCCTCTTTCTTAATGTCGATACGCACGAGCTCTCCAATCCACTGTAAGGCATCACTACAATCGCCAAGGTCCTTTTCCATAGTCAATACTGAAGCAAAGTATTCATTAAGTACCTCGCTACCTCCTCTGGTTCCATACACACTTTTCTACTGTCACACTTGATTGGTCTTATTCTCTCATGTCTTATCCTCTTGCTCTTCACATACTTGTTAGAATGCCTTGGGGTTTTCCTTAATCCTGCTTGCCAAGGCCTTCTATTTCCCCTTACTCCTATTAAATATTTTCCTAACTTGTCTGCTCCTAACCTTCTCTAATGCTATGGAAAAGGAGATAGATTTGTGATCACTATCTCCAAAATGCTCTCCCACTGAGAGACCTGACACCTGACCAGGTTAATTTCCCAGTACCAGATCAAGTACAGCCTCTCTTCTTATAGGCTTATCTACATATTGTGTCAGGAAACCTTCTTGAACATACCTAACAAACTCCACCCCATCTAAACCCCTCGCTCTAGGGAGATGCCAATCAATATTGGTGAAATTAAAGTCTCCCATCAAGACAACCCTGTTATTATTGCACCGTTCCAGAATCTGTCTCCCTATCTGCTCCTCAATGTCCCTGTTACTATCAGATGGCCTACAAAAACACCCAGTCGAGTTATTGACCCCTTCCTGTTTCTAACTTCCACCCATAGAAACTCAGTAGACAATCCCTCCATGACTTCCTCCTTTTCTGCAGCCATGACACTATCTCCGATCAGTAGTGTCACGCCCCCACCTGTTTTGCCCCCCTCCCTCCTTGTCCTTTCTGAAATATCTAAAGCCTAGCACTCTAAGTAGCCATCCCTGCCTCTGAGCCATCCAAGTCTCTGTAATGGCCACAACATCATAGCTCCAAGTACTGATCGACGTTCTGAGCTCATCTGCTTTGTTCATGATACTTCTTGCATTAAAATAGACACATCTCAAACCATCAAACTGAGTGCATCCCTTCTCTATTATCTTCCTATCCTCCCTCTCACACTGCCTACAAGCTTTCTCTATTTGTGAGCCAATCGCCCTTCCTCTGTCCCTTCAGTTCGGTTCCCACCCCCCTGCAATTCTAGTTTAAACTCTCCCTAATAGTGTTCGCAAACTTCCCTGCCAGGATATTGGTTTCCTTCGGATTCAAGTGCAACACATCCCTATTGCGCAGGTCACACCTGCCCCAAAAGAGGTCCCAATGATCCAGAAATCTGAATCCCTGCCCTTGCTCTAATCCCTCAGCCACGCATTTATCCTCCACCTCACTCCATCAAAAAGGGCCACTTTTCAACATAATTGTATAAGGGCTAAGAGAGTTGTAAAAGAGCACCTGAAGGCTTTGTGTGTCAATGCAAGGAGCATTCGTAACAAGGCGGATGAATTGAAAGTGCAGATTGTTATTAATGATTATGATATAGTTGGGATCACAGAGACATGGCTCCAGGGTGACCAAGGATGGGAGCTCAACGTTCAGGGATATTCAATATTCAGGAGGGATAGACATGAAAGAAAAGGAGGTGGGGTGGCGTTGCTGGTTAAAGATGAGATTAACGCAATAGAAAGGAAGGACATAAGCCGGGAAGATGTGGAATCGATATGGGTAGAGCTGCATAACACTAAGGGGCAGAAAACACTGGTGGGAGTTGTGTACAGGCCACCTAACAGTAGTAGTGAGATCGGAGATGGTATTAAACAGGAAATTAGAAATGTGTGCAATAAAGGAACAGCAGTTATAATGAGTGACTTCAATCTACATGTAGACTGGGTGAACCAAATTGGTAAAGGTGCTGAGGAAGAGGATTTCTTGGAATGTATGCGGGATGGTTTTTTGAACCAACATGTCGAGGAACCAACTGGAGAGCAGGCTATTCTAGACTGGGTACTGAGCAATGTGGAAGGGTTAATTAGCGATCTTGTCATGAGAGGCCCCTTGGGTAAGAGTGACCATAATATGGTGGAATTCTTCATTAAGATGGAGAGTGATATAGTTAATTCAGAAACAAAGGTTCTGAACTTAAAGAGGGGTAACTTTGAAGGTATGAGTTGTGAATTAGCTAAGATAGACTGGCAAATGACACTTAAAGGATTGACAGTGGATATGCAATGGCAAGCATTTAAAGATTGCATGGATGAACTACAACAATTGTTCATCCCAGTTTGGCAAAAGAATAAATCAAGGAAGGTAGTGCACCCGTGGCTGACAAGAGAAATTAGGGATAGTATCAATTCCAAAGAAGAAGCATACAAATTAGCCAGAAAAAGTGGCTCACCTGAGGACTGGGAGAAATTCAGAGTTCAGCAGAGGAGGACAAAGGGCTTAATTAGGAAGGGGAAAAAAGATTATGAGAGAAAACCGGCAGGGAACATAAAAACTGACTGTAAAAGCTTTTATAGATATGTAAAAAGGAAAAGACTTCTAAAGACAAATGTAGGTCCCCTACAGACAGAAACAGGTGAATTGATTATGGGGAGCAAGGACATGGCAGACCAATTGAATAATTACTTTGGTTCTGTCTTCACTAAGGAGGACATAAATTATCTTCCAGAAATAGTAAGGGACAGTGGGTCCAGTGAGATGGAGGAACTGAGCGAAATACATGTTAGTAGGGAAGTGGTCTTAGGTAAATTGAAGGGATTAAAGGCAGATAAATCCCCAGGGCCAGATGGTCTGCATCCCAGAGTGCTTAAGGAAGTAGTCCAAGAAATAGTGGATGCATTAGTGATAATTTTTCAAAACTCTTTAGATTCTGGACTAGTTCTTGAGGATTGGAGGGTGGCTAATGTAACCCCACTTTTTAAAAAAGGAGGGAGAGAGAAACCAGGGAACTATAGACCGGTTAGCCTAGCATCGGTGGTGGGGAACCTGCTGGAGTCAGTTATCAAAGATGTGATAACAGCACATTTGGAAAGTGGTGAAATCATCGGACAAAGTCAGCATGGATTTGTGAAAGGAAAATCATGTCTGACGAATCTCATAGAATTTTTTGAGGATGTAACTAGTAGAGTGGATAGGGGAGAACCAGTGGATGTGGTATATTTGGATTTTCAAAAGGCTTTTGACAAGGTCCCACACAGGAGATTAGTGTGCAAACTTAAAGCACATGGTATTGGGGGTAAGGTATTGATGTGGATAGAGAATTGGTTAGCAGACAGGAAGCAAAGAGTGGGAATAAACGGGACCTTTTCAGAATGGCAGGCAGTGACTAGTGGGTTACCGCAAGGCTCAGTGCTGGGACCCCAGTTGTTTACAATATATATTAATGACTTGGATGAGGGAATTAAATGCAGCATCTCCAAGTTTGCGGATGACACGAAGCTGGGCGGCAGTGTTAGCTGTGAGGAGGATGCTAAGAGGATGCAGGGTGACTTGGATAGGTTGGGTGAGTGGGCAAATTCATGGCAGATGCAATTTAATGTGGATAAATGTGAAGTTATCTACTTTGGTGGCAAAAATAGGAAAACAGATTATTACCTGAATGGTGGCCGATTAGGAAAAGTGGAGGTGCAACGAGACCTGGGTGTCATTATACACCAGTCATTGAAAGTGGGCATGCAGGTACAGCAGGTGGTGAAAAAGGCGAATGGTATGCTAGCATTTATAGCAAGAGGATTCGAGTACAGGAGCAGGGAGGTACTACTGCAGTTGTACAAGGCCTTGGTGAGACCACACCTGGAGTATTGTGTGCAGTTTTGGTCCCCTAATCTGAGGAAAGACATCCTTGCCATAGAGGGAGTACAAAGAAGGTTCACCAGATTGATTCCTGGGATGGCAGGACTTTCATATGAAGAAAGACTGGATGAACTAGGCTTGTACTCGTTGGAATTTAGAAGATTGAGGGGGGATCTGATTGAAACGTATAAAATCCTAAAGGGATTGGACAGGCTAGATGCAGGAAGATTGTTCCCGATGTTGGTGAAGTCCAGAACGAGGGGTCACAGTTTGAGGATAAAGGGGAAGCCTTTTAGGACTGAGATTAGGAAAAACTTCTTCACACAGAGTGTGGTGAATCTGTGGAATTCTCTGCCACAGGAAACAGTTGAGGCCGGTTCATTGGCTATATTTAAGAGGGAGTTAGATATGGCCCTTGTGGCTACAGGGATCAGGGGGTATGGAGGGAAGGCTGGTGCAGGGTTCTGAGTTGGATGATCAGCCATGATCATAATAAATGGTGGTGCAGGCTCGAAGGGCCGAATGGACTACTCTTGCACCTATTTTCTATGTTTCTATGTTTCTATTCCTATACTCACTGTTGTGTGGCATGGGCAGTAATCCTGAGATTACTACCCTTGTGGTCCTGCTTCTCAGCTTCTTTCCAAACTCCCTGTAGTCTGTTTTCCTCCCTTTTCCTACCTATGTTGTTGCTACCAATATGTACCACCATCTCTGACTGTTCACCTTCCCACTTCAGAATATCGTGGATGTGATCAGAAACATCCCGGGCCCTGACTCCTGGTAGGCAAATCACCATCCGAGTTTCTTTCCTGCATCCACAGAATCGCCTGTCCGACCCCCTAACTATAGAGCCCCCTATCACTACTGCCACCCTCTTCCTTTCCCTATGCTTCTGAGCCACAGGGCCAGGCTCTGTGCCAGAGGCGCGGCCACTGTTGCTTCCCCCAGGTAGGTCTTCCCCCTCAACAGTACTCAAACAGGAGTACTTACTGTTAAGGGAGACAGCCACAGGGGTACTCTCTAATATTTGCCTCTCCCTTCTCTCTCCTGAGTGTTACCCATTTAACTGTCTCCCGCAGCCCTGGTGTGACTACTTGCCTATAGCTCCTGTATATCACCTCCTCACTTTCCCTGACCAGACGGAAGTCAATGAGTTGCTCTCCAGTTCCCTAACCCGGTCCCTAAGGAGCTGCAGCTCGACGCACTTGGTGCAGATATGGCCGTCTGGGATGCTGGGTGACTCCCGAATATCCCACATCTGACACCCAGTACAGAACACCGGCCTCGCAGACATACTTCCTATTCCTATGCCTATTCTTAAGTAACTTACCTCACCTCGACCTGTTATTGTTGAAGCCCCGTTGAGTCTAAGCCTTCCTATTCTGACTCCCTCTACTCCTGTGTCCACTCTATAAAGCTGTCTTCTTTTTAACTTCTTCCCGCCGGTCTAACTTGCTGACATCTATGCGCCTGCAGTAATAAAAACTGAGAGGAAGCTATTGACACGATGAAGGAAGTCCTGAACACTGCCAAGAACAAATTTGGTTTTGGTGAAGAACAGACAGCGGATGGAGGACCTTCATTGCTGCCTTAAATGCTAGCAGTGAAACGGGCAGTAAGTTTACACTACCTCATTGCACAATACATTTTGAAGAATTTATTGGGTCACCTGAACTCTGCAATTAAGCTAAATAAATAAATATGCATCTTCCAGAAGGATTTATTGTAAATTTGATTAGTGAGTTAACAAATCAAATATGTTCAGGTTTAAGGAGTAACAGGATACACTCTGTTTGTTAAGCTAAACCTATCTCAGCCTTACATCCATGTATTATTTCAATCATATTGTTTGGTTTAAAGTAAACTCCAGATTGCCCATTTACTTGGTAGACAGAGTTCTCCAGTCCTTGCTATCATTTTCCCGAGGCTAAGATTTCTTTCCTTTCGTTTGCCGTGTTACTAGTTGGCTTGCAGACATTGAACTTCACTCTTCCAAGCTGTTACACACTTCACCTGTGGGAAAAGTTCACCGGTGATTTAAATACTCCAGTTTTTCTGTGCTCCACCTGCTGAAAGTTCAAATCCAACAGATCATTTATATTCTGTAACATTCTCCAGGATTCTCAGTATTCTTTTCCAGAGTGAAACCTATTGGCCAACAAACAAAGCGTAATCCCTTTATAAAACTGAATTCATGCAAGAGCAACAACCACTCACTATTTTTCAGCCCTCTATAGAATTGAACTAAAAGGAAATCAGACGTGGTCAGCTTTGTGTATTTTTGGCATTTGCAACATTCAGCAAACTCAGTTGGTTATACTGTTTGCTCTAGGTCAAAAGATTGAGAGTTCATCCAAGATGTGAGTACATAACATGGGCTGACATTTCCGTACAATACAGAGGAAATGTGACATTATTGGATGTAGTGTCCTTGAAACTGATACAGGCTGACCTTGGGTAGCAAACTGGTTTTGTTTATGCAGACCTTTTTAAATTGATTTTATCCATAAGTCGAACTTACGGAACACAAATATCACTTGATATGGTAACAATATCTCCACAGTATTGTAATGAATGGTATCATAAACACATAACACTGATAATAAAGAACAATTACCAAGATTGGTGAGAGATATGAAAAGTATGTATGTATGCCATACTTTTGAGTTTAACTCAACTAAAATACCAATGATTGCACTTTAAAAACTAAGCACATACCAGAGAATTAAAATGAGACACCATATCAATGCAGATACATTTTGTTTTCTTTTAATTTTGCGTTGAACAACAACAAACAACATACATTTTATTAAAGAGCTGAATTATCTTCTGAACTGTGTCACAGATGGGAGAGACAGAAAGAGGTAAAAGAGGTAAAGGAATAGATGTTAACCTGAGTGGAGGAAAGCGCAAACTGTGCCTGAGGGTGCTTTCAAAAGTAAAGAAAAGAGGTAGAAAAATTAAAAGCGGGAAGTAGAACTGAAGCAGTTGCAGGCCCTGTCATTACTGACCGCATGACAAAAGTGGCAAACGTAAGAGAGAGAAGTTGTACTAGAGAGCATTGTCACTGATCCAATTGTCACGAGGTGCGCTGGTAATGACTGAACCCAGGTGCGGGGGAATGACAGGCCCCCATGTGGAGATGGAAACAAGAGATTATACATAGGAAATCCAACAAAACCGAGCGACCATGCGAGACAAATCCCTCTCTGAACAAGGGACCCACGATAAGCATTAATCAGGAGTCCGCCTTAAAAAATTACAGAATGTGGAAAACCCATGCCGGTCAAAATAAACCTGACAAGATTAAACAGAAAGCACAAGAGCTTAACAACTTCAGTTAAGACAGCGATGAACAAATACAGGTGCTCTAGAAACCTTGGAGCGCAACGCAAAATGGTTACCACACAGGAATGCAGGGCTCTGGAAACTTCCGAGCCCAACCTCCAAACGTGGCAGCACAGACACAGAGGGCTCATGACACCAATGGCTTGCTCTGACAGCTGGTAAGTTTTACTTTATTTGCTAATTTTTGTGACATTGATTTCTTGTCATATTTTCCTTTCTGGGGAGTCATATCACATGCTCAAATACGAGGTAATCCAGATCAGTGCACCGCCATTTCATAATGTTTTAGTGTACAACTCAATAGAATGATTTCATTTCTCTGAATGATTCCTTATGACATTCTTACAATTTACTGAAATTTTCACAACAATTCAATTCAAAGCTCACTCTCCAGATACTTGTATTTCAGAATTTCAAAAGAAACAAACATATTCCCTCTGCTGCCTGTAAGAAGTTTGTTATGTTCTGTCTGTGACCATGTGGGTTTCCTCCAGAAGCTCCAGTTTCCTCCCACAGTTCAAAGATGTACCAGTTGCTAGGTTGATTGGTCATTGCAAATTGTCACGTGATTAAATAAATAAATAAAGGCATCCGTTAGTCTTGCGAGACCATGGATCTGTGCCTGGAAAGTCTTCACTCTCCAGGGCGCAGGCCTCAGCAAGGTTGTATGGAAGACCAGCAGTTGCCCATGCTGCACGTCTCCCCTCTCCACGACACCAGTGTTGTCCAAGGGAAGGGCGTTAGGACCCATACAGCTTGGCACCAGTGTCGTCGCAGAGCAATGTGTGATTAAGTGCCTTGCTCAAGGACACAACACGTTCCCTCGGCTGGGGCTGGAACTCACGACCTTCAAGTCGCTAGTCCAGTGCCTTAACCACTTGGCCATGTGCCCACTGTCATGTGATTAGGCTCAGATTAATGCAGGGGAGTGCTGGTCAGTGTGGCTCGAAGGGCTGGAAGGGCCTATTCCACTCAGTAACTAAGATAAGTGAGTAATACAACAGGGAGAAGCAATTTATTTAGTGGTGAGGACACAGTGTGGGTGAAAGACATGTATATTTTGAGTTAACTATAGAGAAGGTTAGGACTGGAATTTGGGTTGAGATTCTAAATTGATAAAAGTCCAGTTGTGATGGCATCAAAAAGGATCTTGCAGGTGTGGATTGGAATATGTTGTTTTCTGGCAAAGTGATAACTGGTTAGTGGGATGCCTTCAAAAGTGAAATATTGAGAGTACAGAATTTGTACGCTCCTGTTAGAATAAAAGGCAAGGTCATGGTTATGAAGAAGGATGTACATAACACGTATACTGTAGGTAGCAAGGACCAAATGAGGCACTTGAAAAATATAAGAAATACAAGAGAACACTAAAGAGGGAAATTAGGAGACCTAAAAGAAGGCATGAGGCTGCTCTGGCAGATAAGGTAAAGGAGAATCCTAAGAGCTTTTATCGATAAATTAAGAGCACGAGGATAGTAAGGGACAAAATCGGTCAACTTGAAGATCAGTGTGATCATCTATGCATGAAGACAAAAGAAATGGAGATCTTAAATGGATTTTTTCCATCTGTCCTTACTTAGTTCGTAATGCAATAAATAAGGTGAAGAAAGGAAAGGCAGCAGATCCTGATGAATTAGTAATAGAACAAATTATCGCCCTTGAAGATTATGGAATTGAAAAACATACTGATTTAATCAATGACATTTATGAGACTGGAATAATACCAGAAGAGATGAAAAAATCAGTATTTATCACTCTTCCTAAGAAAGCTGGAGCAATAGCATGTGAATTAGATAGGACCATAAGTTTAATGAGTCATATCGCCAAGATACTCCTCAGAATTTTGATAAGAGCTAAAAGTAAGATACAAGCTGAAATAGATAAAGAACAATGTGGTTTTGTGAAAGACAAAGGTACAAGAAACGCAATATTGATGTTAAGGATACTATCAGAACAAGCTATTCAAGTGCAAAAAGATTTGTTTGTTTGTTTTATCAACTACACAAAAGCATTTGATAAAGTGAAGCAAAATAAGTTATTTGAAATATTACAGAAAACTCTAGATCTAGATTTGAAAGACCTCTGCCTAATCAGAAATCTGTACTGGGAACAAACTGCCGCTGTAAGAATAGATGGAGAAGTGAGTCAGTTTACGAAAATCAAGAGAGACATTAGACAAGGGTGTGTTTTCTCCCCTGATTTATTTAATGTGTACAGTGAAACAATATTACAAAAAATAAGAGATATCTTGGGAATCAAAGTTGGCAGTGAAAACATCAATAATTTCGGATATGCAGATAACACTGTGTTAATTGCAAGTACGGAGGAAGAACTACAAAATTGATATAATTGTTGAAGAAAGTGCACAAATGGGTCTATTTATCAATTGCAAAAAGACAGAATGTAAGGTGATATCCAAAAAGAAGGAGAATCCTATCTGCAGGCAGAGAATAAATGGGGAAGACATAAAACAAGCACAGAACTTTTGCTATTTAGGAAGCTGGGTGACATCAGATGGCAGGTGTGACATGGACATCAAAAGAAGAATAGGGATGGCAAAAGACACCTTTACGAGAATGAAGAGTATACTGACCAATACTAAACTAGGCATGACAACCCGCCTCAGAGTACTGAAATGTTACGTTTATCCTGTTACGTTATATATGGCTCAGAATGTTGGACAATGTCTAGTAACATGAGGAAACAAACTGAAGCAGCGGAGATGTGGTTTTTGAGGAGGATGCAAAGAATATCATGGATGAAATGAATATCTAACAAGGATGTAATGAACAGAGCAAACACAGAGAGAAATAATGTATGAGATCATAAAAGGGCAATGTAACTTCATTGGGCATGTGATTAGGAAAGAGGAGTTAGAATGCACGGTAATTATGGGAAAGATTGAAGGGAAGAAAGCAAGAGGAAGACAAAGACAAACGATGATGGAGACAGCAGCCAGAGAACTGGAAATGAATACCAATGAATTGATCCACTTGACCTGAAACAGGAGTGTGTGGGCCATGGCAGTCAAAGCTCAAACTGGGCACGGCACCTGATGATGATGATGATGATTTACTCAGGAGATGGACATAGAATCTGTAGAACTGAGGTAAAACAGTAGTGAAATCATGGACCATTTCTGGAATACAGAAGAGGAGGTACTTACTATGTTGAGGCTAATTAGCGTGGATAAGTCCCCAGGGCTTGACAAGGTGTTGTCTCGAACCTTGTGGGAGGCTAGTGTAGAAATTGCAGGGCGCCCTAGCAGAGATACTTAAAATGTTCTTAGCCACTGGTGAGATGCGGGAGGTCTGGTGGATAGCTAATGTTGTTCAAGAAAGGTTGTACGAATAAACTGGGAAATTACAATTCAGTGAGCCTGATGTTAGTAGTAGGTAGATTATTGGGTAGTATTCTAAGGGACAAGATAAAAAAGTTCAAAGTAAATTTATTATCAAAGTACATAAATGCCAGCATAAACCACCCTGAGATTCATCTTCTGGCAGGCATTCACAGTAGAACAAAGAAATACAACAGAATCAATGAAAAATACACACAAAGACTGACAAACAATCAATGTGCAAAAGACAATGTGCAAATGTAAAACAAAACAAGTAAACATAATGAGTAACACGCTGAAAATACTGGAGGAACTCAGCAGGTCAGGCAGCCTCTCTGGAAATGGATAAACTGTCGATGTTTTGGGCTGAGACCCTTCATCAGGACTGGAAAAGAAAGGGGGAATAAGCCGGAATAAGAAGTTTTTGGGAGGGGGGGAAGTACAAACTGGAAGATGATAGGTGAAGCCAGGTGGGTGGGGGATGGGGAATGGTGAGAAGCTGGGAGGTGATAGCCAGAAAAGATAAAAGACTAAAGAGGCAGGAATCTGTTAGGAGAGGAGAGTGGACATGGAAGCAAGGGAAAGAGGAGGAGTACCGACGGAAAAGTGATATGCAGCTGAGGAGATGAGAAGAGGTAAGATGGGAGCAAGAATGAGGAATGGAAGAAGAGAGAAGCAAGTAGGGGAAAATTACCAGGAATTTACAAAATTGAGAAATTGGTGTTTCTGCCATTAGGCTGGCGGCTACCCAGTTGGAATTTAAGTTGTTGCCAACCTGAAAGTGGCCTCGTCATGATAGTAGAGCAGGCCATGAATTGACATGCTGGAATGGAGGTGGAGTAAGGGAAATTACAGTGTATGAGAGGGGTGCTGACCAAAGTAAATTGGAAGGAGTTGCTGGCAGGGACGATAGCAGAGCAGCAGTGGAGTGAGATTCGGGAAAAACGAGGAAGGTGCAGGATAGATGCATACCAAAAATGAAGAAATACTCTAATGGCAAAATAGTACAATGATGGCTGACAAGGGAAGTCAAAGCTAATGTAAAAACAAAAGAGAGGGCATACAACAAAGCAAAAATAGCATTGTGAAGCTTTTAAAAACCTACAGAGAGCAATTAAAAGAACCATTAGAAGGGAAAAGATGAACTATGAAAGCAAGCTGGCAAATAATATCAAAGTGGATAGTAAAAGCTTTTTCAAGTGTGTGAAAAATAAAAGAGAGATGAGAGTGGACATAAGACTGCTAGAAGATGAGGCCGGACAAATAATAACGGGGGACAAGAAGATGGCAGATGAACTTAGTGAGTATTTTACATCAATCTTCATTGTGTAAGACACCAGCAGTATGCCAGGTGTTGAAGGGTGTGAGGGAGAAGAGAAGTGAGTGCAGTTGCTATTCCAAGGGAGAAGGTGCTCAAAAAGCTGAAAGACCTAAGGATAAATGAGTCACCCAGACCAGATGTACTGTACCCTTGGGTCCTGAAAGAGGTAGCGGTAGAGATTGAGGAGGTATTAGTGATGATCTTTCAAAAATCATTGAACTCTGGCATGGTGCCAGAAGACTGGAAAATTGCAAATCTCACTCCACTCTTTAAGAAAGGAGGAAAGCAGCAGAAAGGAAATAATAGACCAGTTAACCTGACCTCTGTAGCTGGAAAGATATTGGAGTCAATTGTTAAGGACAAGGTTATGGAATACTTGGTGACATAGGACAAGATAGGACAAAGTCTGCATGGTTTCCTTGAGGGAAAATCTTGCCTGACAAACCTCTTAGAATTCTTTGAGGAGAATACACATAGGATAGATAAAGGGGATGCAGTACATGTTGTATATTTGGATTTCCAAAAGCCTTTGACAAGGTGCCACACATGAGGCCACTTATTACGTTAAGAGCCCATGACAATATAGGAAAGTTATTGGCATGGTTAGAGGATTGGCTCATTGGTAGGCCGCAACAAGTGGGAATAAAAACATCCTTCTCTGGTTGGCTGCCATTGTCTAGTGGTCGATGTTGGGACCGCTTCTTTTTATGCTGTATACCAATGATTTAGATGATGGAATAGATGGCTTTGTTGCCAAGTTTGAAGATGATATGAAGATTGGTGGAGGGGCAGGTGGTCTTGAGGAAACAGGTGGGCTGCAGAAGGACTTAGACAGATCTAATGGGCAAGAGAATGGCGAATGAAATACAATGTTGGAAAATGCACGGTCATGCAGTTTGCTAGTAGAAATAAATGTATAGAATATTTTCTAAAAGGAGAGAAAATCCAAAAATCTTACATGCAAAGGAACTAGAGAGCCTTTGTGCAGATCACCCTAAAATTTAACTTGTAGTTGGTGAGCAAAGCAAATGCAATATTAGCATTCATTTCAAGAGGTCTCAAATACAAGAGCAAGGATGTGATGCTGAGGCTTTATAAGGCACTGGTGAGGCCTCAGCTTGAGTATTGCGAACAGTTTTGGGTTCCTCTTCTAAGAAAAGATGTGCTGGCATTGGAAGGGTTCAGAGGAGATTCACAAGGATAATTCTGGGAATGAAAGGTTATCATACGAGAAACGTTTGATAGCTCTGGGTCTGTACTCACTGGAATTTAGAAGGATGATCTCATTAAAACCTTTTGAATGTTGAAAAGCCTAGACAGAGTAGATGTGGACACCTCCCCTTTCTAGATCTTTCTGTCTCTGTCTCTGTCTCTGGAGACAGCTTATCCACTGATGTCTACTATAAGCCTACTGACTCTCACAGCTATCTGGACTATTCCTCTTCTCACCCTGTCTCTTGCAAAAACGCCATCCCCTTCTCGCAATTCCTCCATCTCCGCCGCATCTGCTCTCAGGATGAGGCTTTTCATTCTAGGACGAGGGAGATGTCTTCCTTTTTTAAAGAAAGGGGCTTCCCTTCCTCCATTATCAACTCTGCTCTTAAACGCATCTCCCCCATTTCACGTACATCTGCTCTCACTCCATCCTCCCGCCACCCCACTAGGAATAGGGTTCCCCTGGTCCTCACCTACCACCCCACCAGCCTCCGGGTCCAACATATTATTCTCCGTAACTTCCGCCACCTCCAACGGGATCTCACCACTAACCACATCTTTCCCTCCCCCCCTCTCTCTGCATTCCACAGGGATCGCTCCCTACGCAACTCCCTTGTCCATTCGTTCCCCCCCATCCCTCTCCACTGATCTCCCTCCTGGTACTTATCCGTGTAAGCGGAACAAGTGCTACACATGCCCTTACACTTCCTCCCTTACCACCATTCAGGGCCCCAAACAGTCCTTCCAGGTGAGGCAACACTTCACCTGTGAGTCGACTGGGGTGATATACTGCGTCCGGTGCTACCGATGTGGCCTTTTATATATTGGTGAGACCCGACGCAGACTGGGAGACCGCTTTGCTGAACATCTACGCTCTGTCCGCCAGAGAAAGCAGGATCTCCCAGTGGCCACACATTTTAATTCCACATCCCATTCCCATTCTGACATGTCTATCCACGGCCTCCTCTACTGTAAAGATGAAGCCACACTCAGGTTGGAGGAACAACACCTTATATTCCATCTGGGTAGCCTCCAACCTGATGGCATGAACATCGACTTCTCTAACTTCCGCTGATGCCCCACCTCCCCCTCATACCCCATCTGTTACTTATTTTTATACACACATTCTTTCTCTCACTCTCCTTTTTCTCCCTCTGTCCCTCTGAATATACCCCTTGCCCATCCTCTGGGTTTTCCCCTCCCTTGTCTTTCTTCCCGGACCTCCTGTCCCATGATCCTCTCGTATCCCTTTTGCCTATCACCTGTCCAGCTCTTGGCTCCATCCCTCCCCCTCCTGTCTTCTCCCATCATTTTGGATCTCCCCCTCCCCCTACAACTTTCAAATCCCTTACTCACTCTTCCTTCAGTTAGTCCTGACGAAGGGTCTTGGCCTGAAATGTCGAATGCACCTCTTCCTAGAGATGCTGCCTGGCCTGCTGCGTTCACCAGCAACTTTTATGTGTGTTGCTTGAATTTCCAGCATCTGCAGAATTCCTGTTGTTTGTAGATGTGGAAAGGATGCTTTCCCATGGTGGGGGAGTGTAGGACAAGAGGGCACAGCTTCAGGATAGAGGTGCATCCATTTAAAACAGAGATGCGGAGAAATTTATTTATCCAGAGTGTGGTGAATTTGTGGAATTTGCTGACACAGGCAGCTGGGAAGGCCAGGTCATTGGATGTATTTAAGGCAGAGCTTGATAGGTTCCTGATTGGACATGGCATCAAAGGTTACAGGGAGAAGAGCCGGGAGTGGGGCTGAGGAGAGGAAAAAAAATGATCATCCATGATTGAATGGCGCAGCAGACTCAATGGGCCAAATGGCTTAATTATGCTCCAATGTCTTATGGTCTTATGGCCTTAAATGAAATATTGGAAAGCTGGCTGAGATTGGAGTATGGAGACTGAAGGTAAGATGTTAAATTTGCTGAGCTTTGCAATGTCTTTGCACAAACTCTGTTTTACGTTGCCATGACAAAACTATATATAGCTCTTGGCATTTCGCCAAGCACAAACTAAAAACAGACCCCGTATATTATTTATGTATTAATATCTACATTTTTGTCATTCTGAATTGCATTGGGTTAAAGCTGATTCCAGACTTAAAAGCACTATGGTCATATATACTAAGGATTTGCAATATTTGTGGTCATGCTGCATTATGCTAGCATATTTTCTTTCTAGTTTTATCGGAAAAATAATTTGGAACTATTGTTCAGCGAATTCATAAAACTGAGCAGGCATGGACTACATGTCAAGTGTATACTTCATATTGTTAATGTTCCTTATTAATCATGACCATTGACAACTGCACCAGGCAATCACATTAAAACAATGATATTTCACATGCCTGACAAAGCTGAAGGCGCTGCAGTGTACTCTTACTGTACCCTTTGCTCTAATGTATTTATAGTTCAAAATCACCACCAACAGTTCTTTTTTCTCTCATGGTGGAGGATTGTGCTTTCATATTTCACTGGAAACTGTGTGTCCATACATTTCCATAATATTGAATTATAAAATAAATCTTCTTTAGGCACCTGCTCTCAATTGAAAATTGCTGTCTGTTTGTTGATGTTTTATATTGTGCTGAATATATGACCTTAAATAATTTAATAGGTTTGATTTCTTTTGAAATAATCCTATCTAGTAGTTAGATGAGTAAATGGAGGGGAAAACACTTCCCCTTTCCTTTCCAGTCTTGAAGAAGGGTCTCAGCCTGAAATGTTAGCTGTTTATTCTTTTCCATAGGTGCTGCCTGATCTGCTGAGTACCTCCAGCACTTTGTGTGTGAAATATTTAAAGAAAATAAGTAATTATATCTACAGTCAAATGGACCAATCAGGATTATTTTGTTTACATTATTAATACTATGTAGAATCCTTACTTTAAAGCATTCATGGCAAAACACATGGATAAATATACTGTATAAAAAATACTGAACTAGTTATATAGAGTCATTCATTTAGTAAGATGCAGAGGCTTCAGCCCTCTGAGTTCGCACTATTAAATCTAGTCTCACACTAATCGTTTTTTTTTAATTTTTCCCCCATCCCTATCAATTCCCACAGCTTTTACATTAGGAGCAATTTATAGTAACCAATTAATTAATCAATCCATGTCTTCAAGATGTGAGAGAAAACCAGAGGGCCCAGAGGATAACCACACATTCACAGGGAGGAATTGAAATCTCCACACAGATTCACAGGGAGGAATTGAAATCTCCACACAGATTCGCAGGGAGGAATTGAAATCTCCACACAGATTCACAGGGAGGAATTGAAATCTCCACAGAGATTCACAGGGAGGAATTGAAATCTCCACATAGTTTCACAGGGAGGAATCGAAATCTCCACACAGATTCACAGGGAGGAATTGAAATCTCCACACAGATTCACAGGGAGGAATTGCAATCTCCACACAAACTGCACCGAGGTCAGGATTAAATCCAGGCCACTGGAGATATGAGGTTATAGCTCTACTAGCTATGTCACTCTGCTGCTCTGGGCCAGGGGTTCCAAACGTTTTTTATGGCATAGACTCCAACCTTTAACAGTGGGGTCAGTGGACCCAGGTTGGCATTGTACTACCCTGTCTTAATATGGCACAATATACAAATTCATATCAGTGCATTTTAATAATGCGCAATATCATGGTTTTCTTCACAATTTAATTATCACATTTAGGCCAAAGGCATAAATGAAATAAATTGGATGTGCATTATTTGGCTATTTTGACCAACGATATGTTTCCATACAGAAGAACTGGAAGTCCTGGAGGAGATATTCACAAGGACAGTAACTAAATAAAGCAGACCTGTTTCTATGAAACAGATGCAGTAAAAGATTCCCATGCAATTCCTTGAAGAAAAGTTATTAAGGGACCCCAGGCCTCAATGAATTTATCATTGTGAGTTACAAAATGGTGCTGTGCTTTACACCGGATGTAAATTTAGAGACAGAGTCAGAAACAGTGATCTTCAGGAAGATTTTGTGGAAATGTGAAATAGAGAGCTGATAAAGGGCAGAAATAGAATAATCAAGAGAGATTGTCTATCAGGATCAGGAGAGGGTGTCAGATGGGGATTGGGGATCAGGAGAGAGAAAAGCAATTGGAAAAGCTGAAGAGAATAATGTAGAGCATTGGTAGATCATTGAGGGGCAGAAGATTGGGTGAGAAGCAGGAGGTCTGGTGAGGTTGATGTGAGCAGAACAGGAATCAAGATATGTAGAAGGTGAGGAGAAGGTCAGGAGGTGGAGGTATTCAGGCAGACATTTAGAGACAAGGTCGTATAAGTAGAAGAAGCTCAATGAGGTGTAGGTTGGTTAGATGGTCAGGTGATAGTGAAACATTCAGGGTAGGTGTCTGGTAGAGACAGAAGAGATTGGAAGATGTGAACAGCAATAAAGGTTGGAGAGGTGATTAGGGAAGCTACAGATGAAGGCAATAATGCAGCAACAGTGGAAATGATTGGCTTTCAAGAAAGGTTCTAAAAATAAGTTTGGAAATTATAAGTCAGTAAACATGACATCTGCCGTGGGTACATTATTGTAAGGTATTCTAAGGGAAAGGATATATAAGTACTTGGATAGATAGAGTCAGATTAGGTACAAACATCATGGCTTTGTGTGTGGTAGTTTGTGGCTAATCAATCCTATAGAGTTTTGCAAAGAGGTTAGCAGGAATTTTGATGAAGGAGAGCAGTTGATGTAGTCTAAAGGACTTTAAAAAGATCTTTAAAAAGAGTCCTGCATGGGATGTGGGTCCAAAAGGGTAAGTCGCTTGGCATTCAGGATCAAGTATCTAATTCGATCCAACATTGGATTAGTGGGAGAAGGCAGAGAGTGTTAGTCGATGGTTGTCTCTCTGACTGGAGGTTTGTGACTAGTGGTGTGTTGTTTCCTCATCATCATTATGTGCTATGTCATATGCTGCAGACAATCATGTTCCCATGACCATGATTGTTCTTAGCAAAATTTTATACATAAGTGTTTGCCATTGCCTTCTTCTGGGCAGTGTCTTTACAAGACAGGTGACCCCAGCCATTTCCAATACTCTTCAGAGATTGTCTGCCTCGTGTCAGTGGTCACATAACCAGGACTTGTGACATGCACCAGCTGCTCATATGACCATCCACCACCTGCTCCTATGGCTTCACGTAACCCTGATCGGTGGGTGGGGTAGGGTGGGTGCTAAGCAGATGCTACAACTTGCCCAAGGGTGAACTGCAGGCTAGAGGAGTGAAGGTGTGTCTTACACCTCCTTTGGTAGAGATGTGTCTCCACCCCACCACCCACGTTGTTTATTAACTGTGTTAATGATTTCAATGATTATGCAATAAACTGGATCAGCAAATTTGCAGATGATATCAATATCGGGCGCATATTGGACAGAGATAAATGCTATCAAAGCTTGTAAGGAATGGTTTGGAGGTACGTGGTTCCGGAGCAAGTAGGTGAAACTAGGCAGAAGATCAGCTTGGCAGGGACTGAATGAACTGAAGAGTTTGCTTCTGTGCTGCAGTAGTCTAAGATTCTATGCCTACAGTGCAACATACATAACTTCCTGAGTATATTCCTATTCTCAAATTGCTTTGTAATATCAGTGCAGAATATATAAACATGTACAAAACTTTGGTCATTCTTGCATCATCTCATCAATGGAGCAGCAGTAGATAGTTCCAAAACAACGAACAAGGTAACACAGAGACATAAGAGACTGCATATGCTGGGACCTGAAGCAAGTTGAGCAGCATCTGTTGAGGGGGAATTGTCAATGTTTTGGTTAAAAACCCCTGTCACGTACCCTCTGACAGGTTGAAGAACTGGCAAAAATGGAAAACACTTTGGAGTCCAGTATTGCTATTAACTAATGGCATTTGTTAGTAACTATGCAATACAGTAATATAAACTCAGATATATCAAACAGGTTAACAATGATAATATATATATATATAAGTGTGGAAGTATAGAAACTAAGCTTCTTCAAGCCTAGGGGTAAATGGATACAGTCTGATGGTGATGAGTAAAGTTCAGTTCAGTTTGCGGTATTGAGTTGAGTAGTGATGGAGAGAGAAAGGTGTTCTTCAGGTGAGCTGATGCCGTCGATCTTCCCATTGTCCTCTGAATCCTTTAGAAGTCACCGACTGCGTTCACAACAAGGGGACCGTTCTTCTGTGGTGGAATTATCAACCCAGGTGAGGGTTGAACACACTAATAACTCCCCACTGGTCACACCTTTTCCACACTGCAAGAGCCGCTGATGGATCCGCCTGATCGATCCTCCAAAACCCACCTTTTCTGTGGGCACAACAAAGCTCATCCAGTGTCCAAAAGCATGTGTCTGTGTGTCTATCAGCTGACCTTCTATTTATCAGCCGTCCATCAAGTAGTTCCTCCCTTCTCTCTCTGTAAGAACACAGAAGCTGGCAGTGTCCTTGCAAAAGTATAAACATGCTGCAGAGGAACCATAACACCATCTCAAAGCAGTCTTCATCTCTCTCTCTCTCTTAATAAAGGTATAGTCCATAAAAAATATGACCCCTAGGGGTAGATAACACCCCTAAACAAAACCCCAGTGCCGCACCTCAACCTGAAACGTTGACAATTCCTTTCCCATCAGAGATGCTGGTCAACTCATTGAATTTCTCCAGTAGTTTGTTTATTAAGCAAAATAACATAATTTTACCTTTTCAGTGCTCCATTGCTTACTGGAGAGAACTGAACTTAAGAGGGGCAGATTTCTAAGTGTGGGTGCAGTCACAAAACCCAAAATTGCCACAAGGAAAATGGTGTTGGTGGCCAACTCCCTCACCTCCAGCACTAGAACCCAGGAGTTGCTAAAGCTCTGAATCCTTAATCTGGAAGGTACCTTTAACACAATGCAAATCTCTTCCCTTTCGTGGTATGTCATATAAGCATTATCTTCTTCAAAAGAATTTTCTTCTTCACATTTTCAAAATGACATAGGTGAGCACTCTTTCTTCAAAGTCTTCAGTATATTGCTGCTCCACCAAATAACATTCCACAACCTGTTAAATGTCACCTTCAGTTGCACAATATGTCACCCTCAGTTTCTCTAGTAATTATTAATGGAAGAGCTCATTCAGCTAGAATATTTTATTACAAAAATAGTGACTGAGTAAATTAGATGACAAAGATAAGGAGACACACTACTAGAAAATATCCAATTTTGATTTTTTAAATTGATTTTTAAATGTCTTTGCAGTGTGAAGTAACGATTTCCTAGCAAAGCTGCTGCATCTATAAATTGAAAAAAAATGAATTAAATGCAATGTATAATCTGTAATATTTATTTCAGCATTTCTAATTTACATTGATGAATGCCATTAGATTGTAATCCTCTTCAAACAGTTCACGGTTTTAATTTTTTACAACAGCTTGTAAGATATTAAAACAAGACCATAAGAGATAGGAAAAGAATTAGGCCATTTGGCCCATCGAGTCTGCTCCACCATTTCATCATGACCGAGCTATCGTTCCTCTCAACCTCTTTCTCCTGCCTTCTCCCCATAACCTTCATACCCTGCCCAATCAAGAATCTGTGAACCTCTGCCGTAAATACACCCAAGAACCTGTTCTCCATGGCTGCCTTTGGCAGTAAATTCCACAGTTTCATCACCCTCTGGCTAAAGAAATTCCTCTGCATCTCTGTTCTAAATATATGTCCCTCTGTTCTAAGGATGTGCCCTCTGGTCCTAGTTTCCCTCATTATAGGAAACATCCTCTCCAGATCCATTATCTAGGCCTTTCAACATTTCAACATTTCAATGAGATCCCCCTTCATTCTTCTAAATTCCTGCAAGTACAGGCCCAGAACCATCCAACGCTCCTCATACGATAACCCTTCATAGACAGAATTATTCGTGCAAAGCTCTTCTGGATCCTCTCCGATGCCAGCATATCCTTTCTTAGATAAGGGCCCAAAACTGCTAACAATGCTCAAAGTGAAGCTTCGACAGTGCCTTATAAAGTCTTTGCATTACATCCTTGCTTTTATATTCTAGTCCTCTTGAAATGACTGCTAATATTTAATATTGACTAATCTAAATTTAGGCAGCAATGCACAGACTTTGCTGGCAGCTGATTGTCTCTTGTGATGGTGAGTTACTGACCAGAAAAT